>NW_022589724.1:18628489-18917565 GCF_004348235.1 Phoca vitulina | reverse complement strand
AAAGAAAGAAAGAAAGAAAGAAAGAAAGAAAGAAAGAAAGAAAGAAAAAAGAAAAGAAAAGAAAAAGAAAAGAAATTTATACCAAACTTCATGAATTAGGTAACTTTATGATTATTATGCAATTAAAAGATGTGGAAGGTAAGGACCAGAAACTTCCTAAGTTCGTACAACTACACCTAGGAGTACTGGGAGGCAAGGCTTGCAGAGTCTGACTGCAAATCAGAGTTTCTCAGTCTTGGTACCACTGACATTTTGGATGAGATGATTCTTTGCTGTGGAGAGCTGTCCTGTGTACTATAGGATATTTAGCGGCATCCTTGGCCTCTACCCAACAGATGCTAGTAACATAACCTCCAGTTGTGACGACCAAAATAGCTCCAGACATTGTTGAATGTCCCGGTGGGGGTAAAACCCACCCCTGGTTGAAAACCACCACTCTAAATCAGGCTACTTACCCCTTCGCAATACCATCTTTCCCTGAGTGAGAGGGTGACTCTTATTGAGAGCCAGCCAATCCTCAGTCCATGCATTTAGCCTGGGGCCGAGCTAGGGCAGAGGTGGGATCTGGAACCATCCTTCCAGTAAGGCTTCTCTCAGAACTCCCTCTTCAGCGTTAGCCTTCCCTCTTTCCAGTTGCTTTGAATTTCTCATTATGAAGTCAGCATCCTCTACCGGGTTACAGTCTGTGAGAACCAGCCAACTCTCCCAGGACATGAAAAGATGGCCCCAGAGCAGGCTAAAGAGAAAGCTCCAAGTTGGAATGGCTTTGCTGTCGGTGGCAGGGAGCTAAATATTTCATCTTCATAAAATAAACATAGATCGTCTCATCATGAAATATACATAAAAATGTTTAAACATGTTAATTATTAAACCAATATTGATTCATATTGGATGAGGCATTAAGGAAAAATTAGCTAATGTATTTAATATCTCCTCCACAGTTGACAAGTATCAGAATTCATCATATCTAACCACCAATAATCATAAAAGTGGCAGGCGATATTTATGACCAGGGGTGAGTGAGTGCTGGGCAGGAAGTGATGGGGATGGAGGAAATATGAAGATCTAGAAGACGGAGGAGCTTTCAGCTGTCACAGCCCACCCCTGGAATTTCAGACATAAATCACTGGGTGGAGCCACATCATCAAAGTTTGATAAACCTTTCATATTGGGACAGTTATTGAAGATCATTGGGACCTGCCTCCCCTCTCAAAAATGAAATGGGATGACATAAGCAATGTGGAAGTAGAAAGAGAATGGGAACAGGGCTTAAAAACCCTGGGTTAGAATTGTCTCACTGATTTTTTACAGCTTTAGGCTCTACTTACTCATCTGTAAAATGGGGTAATAATATCCACTGGGTGACATTTTCCTCTTGCTATCTGGGATGTTTTAATCTTATCTCATTAACGAGTTTTCAGACTCCTCAAGGGAAGAGAACATTTCCCCCATATTTTTTTTTCCCCCTGTGTCCTGAAAGTAGGCTAACATAGTCCCTTAAAATCCTGCTCTGGAATCAGAAACATCTGGATTTGAATTCCAGATCTTGAGCAAGTCACTTTCTTTCTTGGTGCCTCAACTTCCCCATCTGTAATTCACTGACCTCACAGACCTGCTACAAATATAAGCTGTTACGTACAGGAAGTGGGAAGAATATCACAAGTAGGGACCATTAGAGGCTTGGTGGTGGTTACCGCCTGATTCTCCTGGAGCAAGGACAAAGAACGAAATGGCTGGCAAATATTCATTGAGATGAATCCAATGGATTTTTTTAAAATCAGTAATTCACGAACTTTAAATTGGAAATAACTTTAGATATCAGCCACTGTAGGTAACCTCAGAGGCACGCAAGCCAACCTCTAGTACAAACTATCACTGATAAGGGACAGATCTTGGGACGGGACTCAGCCTGTTGTGCTTCCAAATTCGGTGCCCTTCCATTTCCCACAGGCTCTAGTGCTAGGAAGGGAGCATTTCTCTGTCGTGTGAAGACATTTTTGCAAAGAGCGGCCAAGAACCCCACTTCTGCCATCAACGCACTTCACCTCTGACACTCGGTTTCCTCATTTGTGAAAAAGAGATAAAAAGATCTAACACACAGGCTCATTTGGAGAACAAAGGAAAATGGAAACATTAACACAACCCCATTTTGCCAGTTTAGATATATCACATATCGTATTTCCTAAATGTTGAGATATATCCTTTTTTTCCCCACATTTTAAGCATATCTGAAATTAGGATGTCTTACTATTGACATAGACATTAATGTAGTGATTCGCCCCTCTTCCCAAGGGGCTCGTAATAAATCAGTAGTGTGTCTTACAATTGGAAATGTTGTCAAAGAGAATGTCTTCAAAAAGAGGGAAAGCAGTACTATTATCCCTCTCACCACAATTGAATAGACCCTCCTCAGAAACAGTGCTGCTTCACCCTGAATCAGCTATTCTGGGGTCAGGTAGTTGTTAATAAATGAAAAAAAAAAGTAGGAGACACCTTGATGTATTCTCTCTCTCTTTTTTTTTTTTTTCCTGCAGCGAGCTGTCTTGCTTTGTTGTGGAATATTCCTCATCTCCGAGGTGGGGAAGATGGCAGACACGTGGCTATTTCCCAAACATGCTTTCCTTAGATGCACTTTGTCATCCGGGAAAAGTTGATGAGAAATGGCTTTGCGTTATGTTTCGGGACCCATCAAACTCTGAGATTGGAAACCTCTCCAGGAGCATTTTCTTGGCTACCAGATGTTACACAGCTGCATTGCAAATTGTCGTCAGAGCTCAAAAGACAAGGGAAGAGAGGATTGTTGAAGCCACGAAGGCGTATGACACAGTAAACGGTGCCTTTAATTTCAACTTAATGTGAGAGATAGCATGCATTAGATAAATATCATCTGATCATTAAAAACATATTTATGAAAGTATAGCAACTTTGTCAGGGATGTGTAACTAATCACACAGAGCTGTGAGTCCTCAAAAACGTATTTGTCTTAATCGACTGGTGTTTAGTTTGGATTATTGACTGTTAAATCAAAATAGAAGTTTTCACTTGAGATTTTGCATTTCATTTGTGACAGATTTGTCTTCATCAGATACCCGTACCAGATACCCAGTTGGCCCATAAAAAGCCTGCTCTCCCAGAATCGTAGAATTTCCACGTTGGGAAAGTTCTCAGAAGTCCAACCTCCTCCAGCTCTTTTCAGGCACATGGTATCATCTGGTTTGAATTGCAGCTATATTTTCTAAATAAATGAAGTATCACCATGCTGGGGAAAATTTGGAAAAGGAAACAGGAAAAAAACGTCAGCTACGTTCCCTTCACCCTACCGGTGCCCCCCCCCCCTTTTTTTTCATTTTCTGTGTGTTGGTATGCGCTTTGTACACAGTGGGAATTCTGGTCTATGCACCAGTGATTTTTAACCCTTCTGCATTTTTACTATCTAGTTTTCCTGACACTGTGTTTAATGACTTAAGGCTGTTCTTCAGAATGGCTGTATTACAAGGCACTGCACTGCTTCCCACCACCGAGATACTTAGTGTGTGTGTTTGAATCCTGCTTCTACCCACTTGGCAACAATGTGACCCAGGGGAAATCACTTAATATTTCTGTATCTCTGCCTCCTTGCTGGTAAAATGAGGATAATATCAGTGTTAGCCCATAGACCAGATGCGAGGGTTAAATGAATGAATCCACAGTAGGCATTTAAAACTGGCATATGAGGAGCACCCCTTAAGTGTTGGCTATGCTGATAACTAAGTCAACTATGAATATGCTAACACATATTCTTTCCCAAAACACTGAAATACATCCTTATGGGGGAATCCCAAGCCATTTTCATAAAATCTCCTACAGATGGGGACCCGGACACTTTCTGAACATTTCCAAAGTCAAATAACCTATTACCTCCTTAGATTATTGCACTTGGGGATGGCTTTACTAAGTGTTTAATCTAGATGGGCCTTCCAGTGAAGCCCATGCAATGATTTGATTCTATGCCTGTCTTATTGCAAATTACTTCAATACATTAAATCTCAAAGCATGTTTCCTGGGACACTAGGCACCCCCATATTCACGCCATCCACCTCCAACATGGCTCTCAAAACCATCTGCTTGTCTCTGTTTTCAATACCACCCTAGGCTAAACCACCATCACCTCTTGCCTGCTTCTAGCAACAGCCTCCCAGTGGTTTTTACATCTGCTCCTGATACCTGGCCACCAGTCTGGGCTTCTACCAAATGCTAAAGTGGTTACAGGATTTGTCTGCATGAAGCCCTCCCATAGCATTCCATTTCTCAAACTAAAATCTGAGCTCTTCATGATCTTTAGAGCCCCGCCTGAATCTCTCCCTGTCTTTCTCTCTCCCCTCATCTCTCCCTTCACACTCCCTTATTCATCACAATCCAAAGCCATACTGTTCCTCCTCAAGGATCCCCGGTTCTTTTATGGCTCAGGGCCTTTATGGCTCCGCCCCTTGCTCTCACCCTTAGCCTGGCCAACCTCTCCTATCATCCTCCAGCCTCCCCTGAAGTGTTTCTTCCTTAAGGAGGCCTTTCTTGAAACTTCTATATACAATATGCTTATTTTACTCTGAGTACCTTGCTAATTTTCCCTCAAAGCACTAATTCCCTCAAAGTACTAGTTTGCAATCACATTTATTTGTGTGTCCACTTGTATAATCCCTCACTTCAGCAATGATTTATCAGGTCAAACGCATTTCTAAACTGACCCTGTTAGTCATACCTGAAAGCAAGTTCAAACAAACAATGGTCAGAGATAATTTTCTATCAATTCTTCTGTGTTCCTAGAGCTGGAATGGAATAATTATGGTAATGTTTATTGAACACTTACTACATTCCAAGCCCTGTTCTGAGCATTTTACATGCACTAAGAGGCAAGCACTAATCCTCTCCCATTTTACATCTAGAAGAGACCACAATGTACCCCAGCTCACATAGCAGGTAAGTGGCAGAGCCAGGATTTGAACCCAAGCTAGCACCAGTGACCATGTTCCTACCACCACCACCATGGAAATAGACCCTTGACAACCTTAGCTTTGATTTAGGAAGGAAGAACTCACAAAGCACTCTACACTTTGCACAAAACCATGAAGATAAATCATTAAGTGACACAATTAGACTAGAATGTTAAAAAGGATACTAAATGAATCTTTTCAAGGTAAGGTATTCCATGACTTAAAATGGTATTGTTATCCCCCAAAAGGAAAACACAAGAAGATCAACATGTCAGAAAAGGAAGCACACAGGGCGCCTGGGTGGCTCAGTTGTTAAGCGTCTGCCTTTGGCTCAGGTCATGATCCCAGGGTCCTGGGATCGAGTCCCACATCGGGCTCCCTGTTCAGCGGGAAGCCTGCTTCTCCCTCTCCCACTCCCCCTGCTTGTGTTCCTGCTATCGCTATCTCTCTCTCTGTCAAATAAATAAATAAAATCTTTAAAAAAAAAATAGAAAAGGAAGCACATAATGCCAAATAGTTTATGAAAGACTTTATGGAAGGATTAGATGTGATAATTATATATAATTAATTATATGCAATGTGTGTACCACTATATACAGTATATATAGTTAATTATATACATATATGCACACTATAAGTGTGTGTTTATATATGTGTATGTGTATGCATATGCACATATTCATATACATATATACACACACATACATAGAGAGAGAGAGAGGAAAAGAGGCAAATATGTAGACTCAGTACTTTCCCTTTTTTTAAAGCCCTTGTTTCTAGTTACAAAAATACTACATATTGTCCACGTGATCAAAATGTTTTCAAATCTGTGACCTTCGTGTCCCGCCGATCTTTAGAGGAGGGAGGACCTATTGTTGTTTTTGGACAACAAACCCGAGGCTCAGCAAGGTGGAGGAACTCACGTGAAGTCAGTTAAATGGGAGAATCAGACGCAGAGGCCAAGAAAAATGGGGGAAATAGGACAGGTGTCAGAATCCAAGAGAAATCTAGGTCTAAATCACAGATGCCAAACTGCAGAACATCCTTAATCCTCCTGATTAATTTCTTCATCTGTGCAACTGGTTTCTCATGCCTACTCTGTGGGACTCGGGTAAGATTGAATCAGATAATGTCTGTGAAGCACCTGATTGGAAATCTAGCATACTTTAGCTGCTCGACCTATGAGGTTTTGTGTTTTCTTTCTCCCTCCCCACCATCTTGGACCCTTTCCCCTTTTCTTCTGGCTCGTCTTTCCAAAACAGCTCAAGTGAGATGATGTAATGCTTCAATTGCCTGACCCAGCCCTGCTGTGGATCATGGTCACGGCTTTGCTTGATAAAAGCACTACATAAATATGCCTCCTGGAAATGCTGACATGACCCCAGTTCCCATCAGGTGACTCCTTGGAAGGAAGAAAGATGGATGTCTTGGTCTCAGCTTATAACTCTAGAGAGAATTGGACATAAGCAGAGCTTATTATCCTGGGCATCTCTGAACTCGCTGGTGTTAGTTAAGCCCAAGGCCCGTTGCATCACATCCGCAGATAAAAGCTCTCTGTAGATTGATCTGCCCTAAGTTCACCCACAGTTCCTTCCTTCTGACCCCTCTACATTTGCTGGGCATGTTCAGAGAAGTACAAATAGAGCAGGGTTTGGAGTGAAGACACTCAAGTCCAAGTCCCTACTTTGTAGCTTGCTGGCTCCGTGACCAAAGACAAACCGCTTTCTTTCTCTGGGCCTCAGTTTGCTTGGAGAGGGAGAATGATTGCCTATGTTGTGGGTCAAAGCTTCCCGGGTAATACCTGGGTGGCTCAGTCGGTTAAGCATCTGCCTTCAGCTCAGGTCATGATCCCAGGGTCCTGGGATCGAGTCCTGCATCGGGCTCCCTGCCCAGCGGGGAGTCTGCTTCTTCCTCTGTGGCCGCCCCTCTTGCCCCCCCACAAAAATAAATAAATAAAATCTTTTTTTTTAATTTTTTTTTTTTTTAAAGCTTCCTTGGGAAGAGATGGTAGGTGTGATGTTCTCGTCCTCATGTGGTTTTCTCAGGAGGGTATCCAAGCTAGGCTGACCCTGCAGGTGTCCAAGTCCCTGGGCCTCTCTGGGCAGGGACTGGGGGCCACTGTATCCCAGACCTCTGACCCTCACAGCACCCTTAGTCTCTTCTGACTTCCGATTCTCTCTGCCTGGGTAGGCTTGGACACGGGGATGCAGACAAGGCCTCTATAAACCACAAAGTGTGGCTACAGCTTTCTCAGCCCCGGGGGCAAGGACCTTGCTGCGCACGCAGACATGCAGGACTCCTTGACTGAGATCCCTGAGTCTAAGGCAGAGTTAGGGCAGATACATCCTGTCTTGCACACGCCAGCAGTAGTAAGCCAGGAGCCAAGAACCCACCTCAGCCAATGCCATTCACTGTGGATGGGGACATAGTTGGGAAGAAACGGAGGGGCAAATTGGCCCAGCCACTGAGAGAACTCGCCCTGGGGTCAGCCTGATGGGGTCTGACCCTTGACCCTCTCGCTCTTTAGCCATGTGACCTCATGCAAGTGTTTTACCTCTTTGATCTTCAATTTCCCTTCTGTAAAATAGGGCTGGAAATGCACCCACCTCTTAAGTTTATTAAGGTCTTGTGTTAATACATCTCAGCCTTTAGAACAGCGTTCCCATCTAGGAAACTCTCCATGAACGTCATGCCCTAAGAGCTACCAGCAACTGGACGCGCCCTGGGTACCAATTTCTGGACTAAGCTCTCTACTCACATTGTCCCTTCTACTTCTCGTAACAGCTCCCTGAAGGTGGCTATCATCAGGCCCATTTTACAGACGAGGAAGTAGAGGATAAGAGAAGTTGTATCACCTGACTCGATTAACCTTGGTCTGAATCCAAAACCTTGGCTCTGAACCCTTCAGCCATATGCAGTAGGAACTTCCTTTTTCACTTATCAAATTGTAATAATTAACATCTATGGATATTTTAAGTGCTTGAAATATATTCATTTATTTACTCTCGGTGGCAAACTTTGGAGGTAGGTGGCATTATTATCCCCATTTTTCATATGAGGAAGCTGAAGGGGAGTAGAAAAAGTCATCTTGAAGGGTTTGTTTTGATCTATAGTTTATTTAATTAAGTTAGATGCTTCCCAAGTGTCTTCAGTGGAGTACTGATTTTCTAAGTTTCTCTGTGAACTATATGTTCCTAAGGCCAACCAGGTCTGCAAATATAGCACAGGAAAGCCCCCTCTCAGGGCTTCATAACAACATTTGCATATCAAAAGGCTGGGGGAGCACTGGAGGGAGGAAACTTGTTAAACTTTGTTTAGTCCAGTGTTTCCAAATGGATTTGACTAGAGAGACCTGCTAGCTCCTTCCCTCCTGCCTCACGCACCTGCACAACATCTGTCAACTTCCCACAAAGCCTTTTGGCAAAGTTCATTCTAATTCAACTCAACCTACATTCACTGAAAGTCAGGTCTGTGGCCATCCCTATCCTTACCGGGCTCTAAAGACATGCGGGAGTTCTTCCTCTCTGTGAGTCCATCATCTTGGCAGGAGAGAAATAACACATGATAGATATTTAGAGAATAATCCAAATATTAATTTAGATGTTTGAGCCAAAGATGGCTCCTCCATTAATTTAAATGTCTGAGCTAAAAATGCCGAAGATGCTAGAGAGACAGGAATGCAGTGGAGGGTGGAGCAGCGTGGATGGAGGAAGGATTTAAGCTGACCCATCCAGAATGAGAACCTCGGCCTGATCTGCAAAAGTAGGGCAACTGGGCTCTTGAGAACCCTCCCATTACCAAAGAAACACTAATTTACCAGTGGTGGGGAGAGCCTCTTCCTAGGACTAGATTGTCTCGTGCTTACAATAACAATTATTTTTCTCACCCGAATTTCAATAGCACGAGTTGCTGGTTGTTATTGGTGGGAGTACAGTTATTGTTATTAAATCGGATGATTATACAGTTATAAGACCTAAACATCTCTGAGCAACTATAACACTGAGTGTTAATTACACTTGTATAAGAAACGGGACTAGAATGAGCAGAAGGCATGGCTGGTTTTTGAATATTAAAATTCAGTAGCCCTAAGGAACGAGGTCTACACTTCCGCATTATTTGTTGGGCCACTTTGAACAATAAGGAATGCTCTCTTCTGCTTTCCAAAATGGGCCCTTTCCATGCATTAAAGTGAGAATATCAGTAAGCGGTGCTGTCTGTGTGTTCTTGATTTTATACCCTAGACAGGGAAGAAAAGAAAAGAAATTATTGTTGAAATAAAACCAGGCCTTTCACGGGCGCCTGGGTGGCTCAGTTGGTTAAGCGACTGCCTTCGGCTCAGGTCATGATCCTGGAGTCTTGGGATCGAGTCCTGCATCAGGCTCCCTGTTCAGCGGGGAGTCTGCTTCTCCCTCTGACCCTCCCCCCCTCATGCTCTCTCTATTTCATTCTTTCTGTCAAATAAATAAATAAAATCTTTAAAAAAAAAAAAAAACAGGCCTTTCACTATTTCATAGCCATGGCTGCTCTCCCATTGGGTGTAGGGGAAACTGCTGGTCTTGGAAGACACTTCCTTCATCCATCAGCCAGGATCCTGGCAAGCAGCAGATGCCACACTTAAAGGAATGGTTGGAGATGGTTTAATGAAAAAAATATTAACAAAGGTATGGGAAGGGTTAAGAGTACCACCACACTTGGTGGTAAAATGAGGTAGGAATAACAATGAAGGGAAGCTGTTGCCACCCCAGGCCTGATGGAACAAGGGTAGGGAGTGGCTGTGGGACCCAGATAAAGTCTCAGCTATAAGAAATGGCCGCATTACAGGGCTTTAACAGAGTGGTGTAGCCTCTGAAGAGATGCAGCCCAATAAGGAGAGATAGAGGAAATAAATACCCAGGCCTCTCTCCCTTCCCTTTCTCCTCTCCAGCTAGTGTCCTCTACTGGCTAAATCCTTAGAAACTACAGAGCAAGAATGCGGTGGTAGGCAACATACTCATTTTTCTAAGATATCTACACCCTGATCCCACCGATCTGGGAATAAATCAGGCTAGGTGGCAAAAGAGATTTAAGGTTTTATATGGAATTAAGGTTACTAATCAGCTGACCTTAAGATGAGAGATTATTTCTTATTATCTGGGTAGACCCAATGTAATCAGAAGGGTATATAAAAATGGAAGAAGGAAGGGGGGCCTGGGTGGCTCAGTCGTTAAGCGTCTGCCTCCATCTCAGGTCATGATCCCAGTGTCCTGGGATCGAGCCCCGCGCCGGGCTCCCTGCTCAGCAAGGATTCTGCTTCTCCCTCTCCCTCTGCCCCTCCCCACTGCTCATGTGCTCTCTCTCTCTTCTTTCTCTCTCAGATAAATAAATAAAATCTTTAAAAAAAAAAATACTGTTATAAAAAAAAATGGAAGAAGGAAACAGGAGAAGAAAACTAGAGAGTGGGTAGCCAGAAAAGAACTCCACCTGACTTTAAGGCTTTGAAGAGAGCCAAGAAATGCAGATGACCTCTAGAAGCTGAAAGACGCAAGGAAATGGATTGTCCCCTAGAGCCTCAGAGAGAACAATGCCCTGCTGACACCTCAATTTGAGCCTAGTGAGACCCATCTGACCTGCAGAACTACAAGAGAATACATTTTTGCTGTCTTTGCTACCAAGTTGGTGGCAATTTGTTACAGCAGCCGTAGAAAACTCATATAAAAGCTTAGCTAATGCACTGCATTAAAAAAAGTGCAGTGGAGGAGGGTAGAAAGAGTATCTGAGGGCACAATGGAGAATATTCCACACACCTGGGTTCAAGCCTTGGCTCTACATTACTTTATGGCTTTGGATAAGCCAGTTCACTTGCCTGGGCCTCAGTTTCTTCACCTGTGAAATGAGAGCCATCCTTGCTACTTCAATGGGTAGTAAGAGTCCAATGGCATCAAGGACGCCAAAGTGTTCTATAAACTAATGTCAACATGGGAGCAAGGCATCTGCAGTGTAAGGACCACA
This sequence comes from Phoca vitulina, assembly GCF_004348235.1. NCBI lineage: Eukaryota > Metazoa > Chordata > Mammalia > Carnivora > Phocidae > Phoca > Phoca vitulina. The sequence continues at coordinate 18,906,610 of NW_022589724.1, read as the reverse complement.
GGAAGAATGATTCAATGCAAAATCTCCACTTTAGACACTTCTGAGGTTAAAGCTTTATAACTTTTGCCTACATGATTTTCCCATTATGACTTTTTTCAATGTGAAAAATTAGGGCATGTCTCTAAACCATACCTCCCCATGGGGCCTGGAGCCATCCTGCCTTGACTGTAAATCTTTTCTTTCGATGTAAAGATTTATGATTCTTGTTGGAAAAGATAAGTTGCAACATGCATAGACATAATCATGTATCCAGACACACACTGCATGTTCTAATAAATGAGATTGCCCCGAGAGATGTAAATAGGGAGTTCATGACTTTTTAATCACACATTCCACAAGCATGTCTAATACCCTCATGTGCATACAGACACCACACATATTCATATTAATTGCACATTTCCCATGAAGGGCACCAAGATAAGCAAATCTGTCGGCACCCTCTGAAGCACATGGATGACGAGACCATAAAGGCACATATGCCCTGCTCTTCTCTTGCCACTGCTGGACCCACAATGAGTTTTGAGGCCAAATAAATGCTTAACACCAGCAGAAATGTGTCTCCTATATGACAGTCATGAAGAAAAGTAAAATTACTTTTCATGACTTTCAAAGTGGCTTGAAGAAGACAAGTTTGTTTATGTATTAAATTTATCTGGAATTTACATTTTGATTGGCCAACAGTCTGGACAAATTCCACAGTAACCTATTGATCTGACAGAGACATTTGACAGCTCTGAACAATTGCTGAAATGGCTTTTAAAACCCAGCCTGTGAGAGCTGGAGAAATTTTCCCAGTGAGCCATCTCATTCATCTTCTCTCAGCTCCCCCACCTCCCCCACCAGCCTTGGGGTGCTTTTCAATAAAGCCAACGGAGGCATATTTCCAGAGATGCAAGATGGAAATTCTCCTGGAGTCTTCCCGCCATTGCTTCTCCTTCCCTTGGTTAACTACTGTTTCCTTCCACCCTTGAACACACTCGCAGGCTCTCTTCCTCCTTGTGAAACCACAGTCCATTCGGGGCCTGCTTGCTGGAGACTGATGGGGACAATAAGTAAATGTGTCTCTAGGTTACTCGTCTGGCATCTTTCTAAAATGCTTCTTGTCTCTATGACCTCAGCTCCAGATGCTGAGACAGGAATCATCCTTACTTCTCCTCTCCTGTCTGAAACATAATCTGTCATCTAAGATTTTTGTTATCATTCCAAATGAGTGCGACTTCTTACAGTGTTTGTCTGCACCAATCATTTCTCGCTTATCATCTGCCTTGGATTGCTGTGGTTTGATTCAAAGAAAAATAAGCAGCTACTATGTGTAGGATATGGCTCAGAGGAATGCACAGACAAAGATCAAGTTAAGACAGGCCTCCCAGGAAATTATACTGTAATTAACATGTGAGTTCTCATGGGTGGTCCTCAAGCCAGTAGCCAGCAGCATCACTTGGGAACTTGTTAGATATGCAAAATTTTGAGCCATACCTGGGACCTACTGAATCAGAAATTCTGGATGTGTTTTAACAAAACCCCAAGGTGATTCAAATGCAAGTTTAAGTTTGAAAATCACAGCCTTATAGTATTTGAGACATGTACACAAAAGCTGATATTGATTTCTACACTAAAGTGACAACAGAGTGCTAATAGGCATTCGGAATGAGGCTTGATAAACTCCAAGAGGCAAAGTAGGAAGAATGTGGAGGACGACAGGAGAGCTTCTGAGAGGAGAGACCCCTATGTTGTGCTTTTCAAGGGTAGTCTGGAGGACATTGCAGACCAAGAGAGACAAGAGAAGCAAAGGAATAATGTCAGCATGGCCAGTGTCTGGGGCTGGAACTGTCCTTTTCCATTCCCTGCCCATGGCAGACATTACTAGTAGATCGTGGTACCTTTTCCTGCTCAGTGCTGTAATGGTCTCAGGATCTTTCTAAACACACTTCTCCAGGTAGCCAGCAACGATCAGTTAGACTTGGCAGAGGTCTGCCTATTTTCTGTTTCTGGAGCAGAGTCAGCAGACTAAAGGGATGCTCAGGCAATAGACCTTTTCTTGCGAGAGCTTCAGGAGAATAAGGTTCAATAGATACCAGATTGCACAAGGCCTTGAATGCCAACCAAGTATAAGCTTATTTTCACATGCAATAGAGAAGCCCGTCAGGATTTGATCAAGGAAGGTGCTGTGATCAGGACCGTTAAATGGTTAGGCATTTTGTCTTCTGCTCCCTTTAAATGGTAGTCTCCAAACATGGCTGCTCATTAGAATCACCGAGGGAGCTTTTAAAATTCCTGATGCCCAGACTGCACCCCGGACCAATTAAATCAGAATCTCTGGGGATGTGATCGGAGCATCAGGATTTGTTAAGTTTCCCTGGTGATTGCAACGGCAGCCAAGTGTAAGACCCAGTGGTTTATGGGGCGCCTGGGTGGCTCAGTCGTTAAGCGTCTGCCTTCAGCTCAGGTCATGGTCCCAGGGTCCTGGGATCGAGCCCCGCATCAGGCTCCCTGCTCAGCAGAAAGCCTGCTTCTCCCTCTCCCACTCCCCCTGCTTGTGTTCCCTCTCTCACTTTGTCTCTCTCTGTCAAATAAATAAAATCTTTAAAAAAAAAAAAAAAAAAAGACCCAGTGGTTTAGATTATAAATTTAATGAGGTGGATTCTTTGGTATCCATCCATTCCCATATTCCGCATCAATCTAGTACAATGTCTTGTAGAAGGAAGAGGTTCGGTACCTGACTGCTAGTGAATTAAGCCAGCATCTACTTGGCCGACAAGGTACTCAGTTACCTTCCATGTAGAATCACCTTCCCTTCTCAGATGTGAAGGTTCCAGAAAAGGCAAGAGCCAAACATTCGAAGATCACCCTAATCTTACTGATTGGACGTCCTGCTGAGAAAAACAACAGCCCTAGAGTTTACAGAGTTGAGTAGGCCATTCTTCTCTTTCTATCCCTATTTTGAAATGGCTGGTGGAGAGCGAGAAATACAGCAGAATGAAAGAAAGGGTCAGACAAGGTGAATGTAGTATCAATACCTCGATCGGGTTAAACGGATGAATGGCTTGGAAGGCCGGAAGAGGACTCCGTGTTGTTTTCTTTGAGTTCTGTTTTGCTGTTTCTCCCACACCCAAAATCTATCTCCAGATCTCACGGTTTACTGCTTAAGTACTCATTTCTCCTTTAGCATAAAGTACCAGGGTTTGTTTGTTTATTTTTTTCATGTTTTTCTTCCCCAATCAGTGGATAATTTCTATCTTTGCCTCTCTCACTCTAAAGCTGTATTCCTCTTAGTGGAGTTGGCCCTGCCCAGAATGCCCCTTCCATACTCTTCCCCCAGTGTCCGCTTCTGCAAGCTCCAACTGAAATGTTTCTTCCTTGACTCCTTTAGAGAGACCCTGTGCTCTCAAAGCAATGACCTTTAACAAAGCACTTATTTCATTAGAGTGAGATGATTTTTTCCTGTTTTTTCTCTTCATTTCCTGCTACTGATTACGAAAGCAATATATATTCTTTTTATGCAAATATTTTTTAAAATACAGAAAAAGAGCTTTAGAATTTTGAAGATCCTTCATAATTCTGTCTCCCAGATGAAATCACTGACGATGGTTCAGCGTTCAAAGTGTTTTTGGTGCGTGTTAACTTGGTTGGGATCATAACTTATTAGAAAATATGGTCTTGATAAAGACAGTTTTAAATTAAAAATCCTTCCCAAACCACATTTACAATGACATCAATTTCCATTATATGGATGTACCACAATTTTAATAATTTTTTTTCTTTTTGAGGTTATTTTTGCTTCTAATTATGCTGTTATTAAAATGTGCACACACAAATTTCTGCAGTGTATATCTTTGTGTATTTTTTGTCTGCTTTGCAAATTAGTTTCTTTGGATCTTATAAATGGGAATACAGATTTTTAAAATTTGAATGTATTTGGCTCTAGATACAATAGTTAAATTGCTTTCTCAAAAGATATACAAATTTATATTCCCAGCCGCAGAGAAGAGTGCTTATCTCAAAGGTTCCTGTTTGGAGAATTTTGTTTCCCAGTTTTGCTAATTTGAGAGGTAAGGATAAGAGCTCATTGTTTTAATTTGCATTTATTTAATTGCTAGTGAGGTTGCCTTCATAAAACATAGGTTTTTTTTTTATCATATTCATCCTCCCTTATACGAATTGCCTCTTTATGACATTTTATGGCCAGTTATCAGTTGGAATCTGAATGTTTTGTATCAATTTCTTTTGTGTCTTAAAGACGATACTTATCCTGTTACATTTTTTTAATTTCTTTTTTTCAGTTCCCCCCTAGTATTTCAATTTTGTCTTTTTGTTTAAGCACAGATTATTTTATATTTTTATACAGTAAGATCTAATTTTTCTTTTTGTAGGTAAATTTTCTTCCTTTTTAAATTAAAGTATCCTCTTTCCCCATTCCTCAATCTCATCATTTACCAGTATTACTTACATTTTGCTTTTAAAAATGTAAAAGCATTTAATTTAATTCTTTTGTAAATTTGTAATTCATTGAATTAGACAGTGTGGGTGAATGCTTCCCTGGACTCCAAGACTTTTAACCCCTTATAAAAGGGGATCATGACTATGTATTAAAAATAATACTTTCCCCACAAATTTGTGACTCCATTTTAATGATCTATTACATTTCTGTGTGTGGTGTGTGTAAATTTGGCTTATTTCCAATACCTATTTTGTTCATCAACATGTCTATTATTATACCAGAAACATAATGTTTTTATGATTTTTGCTGGATAATATTTCTAATAAGTCTTATTTTTCAAAAATGACTGAGCTATTTTTATGTATTATTATTGTGGATAAAATTTTAGAATCATCTTGTTAAGTTTCCAAAAATGCTGTCAAGATTTTGATTGGAAAATACAATCTGTAAGTTAACTTAGGAAAAAACCGATCAGTTTACGTTACTGAACCTTCTGCCCCAGAATGCTGTTTATCTTCCTATTCAGTCAAGTATATTTTACATCTCATTGTAAAGTTTTGTGGTTATCTTCATACACATCTTACATATTTCTTGTTACAACTATTCATAGGCATTTTATGTTTTCTGTGGTCACTGTGAATATGACATTCTAAAATCCTATTGCCCAGCTAGTCATTGCCAGTAAAGAAGAACTATTATTTTAGTGTATTTACCCTATAACCAGTCTCTTTGCTGAGATTTCTCATTAATTTTAATAGTTTTTCAGTCGATTCTCTGGAGTGTTCTAGGGATCAAAACACATCTTTTGCAAATAATGATAATTTTGTCTCTTCATTTTAAGCCATTATTATTCTAGCCAAACTATCTTTATTGCAGAGAATAGAAACCCATGCGATGTAGCACAGGGAGAAGGAGAATGAGTCTGGTGGGGGTTGGTGAAGGAGCTGTATGGAAAGGACACAACCAGATGCCATGGAAACTGGAGCCTGATACAGCCTGGTCTCATGGGAGCTGGAACTAGGGAGCTTACTAGCAACCAAAACCTCTCTCTCTGTCCCTTAGGAGATATCCGATAGTTTGTTTCTTCTTCATTTCTTGAGCCTCGAATCTCTCCTGGTGTCTATCTTCTCTTAGAAAACTTTCTCTGCATAGATCAATGGAACAGAATAGAGAGCCCAGACATGGACCCTCAACTATATGGTCAACTAATCTTTGACAAAGCAGGAAAGAATGTCCAATGGAAAAAAGGCAGTCTCTTCAACAAATGATGTTGGGAAAATTGGACAGCCACATGCAGAAGAATGAAATTGGACCATTTCCTTACACCACACACAAAAATAGACTCCAAATGGTTGGAAGACCTCAATGTGAGACAGGAGTCCATCAAAATCCTAAAGGAGAACACAGGCAGCAACCTCTTCGACCTCAGCCGCAGCAACTTTTTCCTAGAAACATCGCCAAAGGCAAGGGAAGCAAGGGCAAAAATGAACTATTGGGACTTCATCAAGATAAAAAGCTTTTGCAAAGCAAAGGAAACAGTCAACAAAATCAAAAGACAACCGACAGAATGGGAGAAGATATTTGCAAATGACATATCAGATAAAGGGCTAGTATCCAAAATCTATAAAGAACTCATCAAACTCAACACCCAAAGAACAAAGAATCCAATCAAGAAATGGGCAGAAGACATGAACAGACATTTTTCCAAAGAAGACATCCAAACGGCCAACAGACACATGAAAAAGTGTTCAATATCGCTCGGCATCAGGGAAATCCAAATCAAAACCTCAATGAGATACCACCTCACACCAGTCAGAATGGCTAAAATTAACAAGTCAGGAAATGACAGATGTTGGCGGGGATGCGGAGAAAGGGGAACCCTCCTACACTGTTGGTGGGAATGCAAGCTGGTGCAGCCACTCTGGAAAACAGTATGGAGGTTCCTCAAAAAGTTGAAAATAGAGCTACCATATGATCCAGCAATTGCACTCCTGGGTATTTACCCCAAAGATACAAAAGTAGGGACCCGAAAGGGTACGTGCACCCCGATGTTTATAGCAGCAATGTCCACAATAGCCAAACTGTGGAAAGAGCCAAGATGCCCATCAACAGATGAATGGATAAAGAAGATGTGGTATATATATACAATGGAATATTATGCAGCCATCAAAAGGAATGAAATCTTGCCATTTGCAACGATGTGGATGGAACTGGAGGGTATTATGCTGAGCGAAATAAGTCAAACAGAGAAAGACATGTATCATATGACCTCACTGATATGAGGAATTCTTTATCTCAGGAAACAAACTGAGGGTTGCTGGAGTGGGGGGTGGGGTGGGAGGGATGGGGTGACTGGGTGATGGACACTGGGGAGGGTATGTGCTCTGGTAAGCGCTGTGAATTGTGCAAGACTGTTGAATCTCAGATCTGTACCTCTGAAACAAATAATGCAATATATGTTAAGAAAGAAAAAAAGAAGAAGAAGAATGTAGCAGGAGGGGAAGAATGAAGGGGGGGAAATTGGAGGGGGAGAAGAACCATGAGTGACGATGGACTCTGAAAAACAAACTGAGGGTTCTAGAGGAGAGGGGGGTGGGAGGATGGGTTAGCCTGGTGATGGGTATTGAGGAGGGCACATTCTGCATGGAGCACTGGGTGTTATGCACAAACAATGAATCATGGAACACTATATCTAAAACTAATGATGTAATGTATGGGGATTAACATAACAATAAAAAATTTAAAAAAAAGAAAACTTTCTCTGCTGACACATGCTGCTAAATGTATACCTGTCTTCTCAGTGCTAACGTCCAACACGAACCCACTCTCTTCTCCCTGACTCTAGGTCCAGCAGCTCAAGAAAGGGACTCTGGTTGCTGGCCAGTCCTTAGGCGAGCCAGTGTTGGTTTAGGGGTCCACACCTGGTTCATGCAGCACTGCCTAGGCTGGGGTTGGGTTATATGGTAGAAACAGGACTCCAGAGTCTGCTTCTCCTCAGGACTGTGAATCCTGGGTTATAGAAAGTTTTGCTGGCTTCAGACCATGAATGAAATCACTGTTCAACTTCTTCTCTGCTCTTGGAGCAGTTTATAAAGTATGAGAATTATCTGTTTCTTGAAAGTTTGATAGAAATTACCTGGGGGTTAAAAAAAAAAAAAAACATACACACATAAAAACAAACTGTGGGATCAGCAGCTTTCAGGGGAATAATTCTTTGATAACTCTTTCAATTTCTCCCCCATAGCTACAGCTCCAGGTAGGTCATGAGTATTTCTCTGTTTGTTTCTTCACTAGACCATGACCTCCTGGACAGCAAGAGCCATGTTTCATTTATCTGTTTGAGCCCAGTTCTAGCCCAGGGCCTGGCCCTGAGCAGACCCTTGATTGGTATTGACTTGGGGTGAATTCGAATCAGAAGTAACATAGATAATGAAAAGAGGACCAGATATGGGGTGGGAGGACTAGAGTTCATGCATTAAGTCTGTTTTTTACTAATTGGGAGGATTCAGGTCAGTTGCTTTACTCTGAGTCTCACTTCTCAAATGTGTACTATAGTGAAGTTTGGGATGAGGGTGTGTGCAGACAGGGTTCTCCAAGATCTCCACCCTGCTTTAGCATTGTGACTTAAGCCTAGATGTAAAAAAAAAAAAAAAAGCAAATTTCTACCGGTGAAATTAAAAAAAAATAATACTGTTTAGAATCCTGTGTTAATCCTTGTCGAACCAGAGGGGCATTAATAAACAAGTAAGCAAAGTAAATACGTTAATTAGGTTTTATTTACCCTCTTATGGTGAAAGATCATTTTTAGTTCAAGCCCCGAAGCGTTGCCTTCTCGACAGCTTATGAGGTATCTGTATGAAATCCAAGCATTTTTGTGAAAAATCCCAACATGGCATCATTGTATGTGCCTGCTATTTTAATGGGACTAGAAGCTTTTTTCTAATAATTTATTGTATTTGAAAATATCAATTGGACCCTAATTCATGCATTTTCTGAAGATGCTGCCTTGGTGTTGACATTTCTTAGTGCTCTTGCTCATATCGATAAGAGTATGCATATGTACACATTCATAATCTCTTCTGATTCAGATCAGTTAGTGACAAGAAGGCCTTACACTGTTATGGATCTTTCATGTGCCATTTGTTTTCCCAATCACATAGGGTATTTTGACTGATTATTTGCTGTCACACTATGGGAAAGAAGAAGAAGGGAAATAACCTTCATACACTGGGGTGACTGGGCGTCTTTCTTGGCCACTTGTAATGATCAAGGGCAGTTTCCATCAAGAACACCTAAATTCACAGAAGTCAGCAATCCGCTGAACAGAGTCTCGAGATCAGGTCACACCAAACTCCAGTTTCTAACATGCATTTCAAATATGAAACACAAGCACTGATTGCAAATCTGAAGACATTTTCATTTTGCCCCAGGCCAGGATTTTTAATTTAAAAAAAATAAACCTGTCAAGGTCTGCAAGAAAGGCTCTTAGATATTCTGGCCAATAGTATATTTAAGAATCCAATACTGCAATTTCCTCAGCAGCAGGAGGCAAGAGACCTCCTTTAGGTTGAACACCCCATAAATGGATGGTAGCCAGATCCCCAGCCCTTGAAACAAAAGGGACTTTACAAAAAGGATACTACTCTGTGGACCCAGGATGGGGTATCCTGAATGCCATCTCTGTGAAAAATAACTATGTATATTGGAAGCAAGAAGACCTGGCTTTCAGTCTCACTTACTATCCAAGTGAAGTTGGTATTCACATAGAAAATATAAACGCAAATTTTAAATTTTAAACACAAAGTTTAAAATTTGTAATAGATCTGCCAATCATCTCAAGCCCAGCCATTTATACCACAAAAGCAGAGAAAAGGTTTGCCTATGTGCTGTATATCCCAAACTTGTTGGTCTCATAACTAATTGGCCCAGAGAAGCACCACTGACCCACTAGGCCAATCAGACTTCTTCTCTCTGGAATTTGAAATCACTAGCTGAAAAAGGGACTCTGTTAACTGTGGGCACTGAAGCTCTAAGTGCCAATTTCCAGGGCCAAAACCACCATTTTGGAGTAGCAATAATGGACTATAGTTAATCTGAAGTAGCAGGTCCTTAGGAGAGTAGAAGAGCACAGGGGTAGACAGAAGCAGAGACAGAAGACCAGGTAGCCCCTGAGAGAGAGAGAGCGAGAGAGCGAGAGAGAGAAGGAGAGAACAAATACCTGATTATGTTCTAGTTCCTATGAGGCCCAGAAGCTGAGTTCCATGAAAGGGTCTCCCCGCCCCCCCCTTTTTTTTTAGTTTCTTTGAATGAATTTTTACTACTGGAAAACAACTGCAAGAGAATTCTGTAACTTTGTATCTGAATAGCCTTTAGGTACCTCTCCTGTCATCAATTCATTCAATTAACAAATATTTTTGAACGTGTTTTCTGAAACAGGATCTATAATGGAAGCTGAAAAAAACTATAAACAAGACAGGTACATCTTATGACCTCATGGAACTTGCATTTTCATGGAAAAAAAAAGAACAAAACAAGATAGGAAAACAAGACTCATACATAAACACATAAATTGACAAATATACTAAATGAGAAAAGAAGAAACAAACAGAATTCTGAGACATAGGACAATGAGATGAGCTTCTTTTAAGAAGAGTGGTCAGAGAAACTCAGAAAAAGTGATGCAGAAGCTAAAACCCAAAGATGACAAGGCCCTGACTCTGCAAAGAATTAGGGAAACTGAGTTTCAGACAGGATTCATGTTGGTGCATTTAGAGTAAATGAACTTGGGTGTAATGACTCCCAATTTCATGCTCTTTCCTTGTTCTTTCTCTGTGTGAGGCTGAGAGAGAACCAATTTTGAGCCATACAGAACTGGATATAATTACTGGCTCTGCTATGTAGTCTTGGGTAACTCAATTTGCTCCTCTGCACCCCAGTTTCCTTCTTTGTAAAATGGCGATAAGGACGCCTGACTTGAAGATTTGTTATGAAGTCTAGCAATAATGTATGTAAATGTCTAATCCAGTAGACTCCCAATAAATAGGAACAATTTCTCTTATGACTATTTTTTATCCCTGAGCCTCCACTCCATCAAACTGTAGGGACAAAAAATAACTTTACACCTTAGGACACTGGAAAAAGAAGAAAAAACTAAACCCCATGTAAGCACAAGGAAGGAAATAATAAATATTAGAGAAGGAAAAAAATGACATTAAAAAAAAAAAGAAAATACAGCAAACAAAACCAACACTTTGTTCTTTGAAAAGATCAACAAAATTGACAAATCTTTGGTTAGACAGGCCAAGAAAAAAGAGAGAAAATTCAAATTACTAAAATCAGGAGTGAAAGAAGGGACATTACTACTGACCTTACAGAAATAAACTAGATTATAAGAGAATATTGTGGATAGCTGTATGCCACAGATTAGATAATCCAGAATAAATGAACAAACATTTAGAAAGACATGAATTACCAAAACTGACTCAAGAAAAAAATGGAAAATCTGAATAATAAGTGAAGAGTTCAATTAATAATAGTAATTTTAAAATCCCACCAAGAAAAGCCTACGACCTGATTCACTCTTGAATTTTATCAGAATTGTACAGAAGAATTGACATCATCCTCTACAAAATCGTCCCCCCAAAAAAATAAGGAAAGAAAATACTTCCCAACACATTCTGTAAGGCCAATATTATTATGACACCAAAATCAGACAAACACATCACAAGAAAAAAAACTAAACAACAATATCTCTTATGAATATGGATACAAAAATCCTTTAAAAATCACTAGGAAACTGAGTCCAACAAAATATAAAAATAATTTTGCACCGTGACCAAGTGCGATTTGTCCCAGGAATGCAGGATTGATTCAACATGTGAAAATCAACCAATGTAATATATCATATTAATAGAATAAAGGACAGAAACCACATGATAATTTTAATAGACACAGAAAAAGCAGCTGACAAAAATTCAACATTCTTTTATGATAAAAGCACTCAACAAACTAGAAATTATTCATCACTCTGATAAAGGACACCTACAAAAAACCCACAACTAACAGCGCACTTAATGTTGAAAGACTGAAAGCTTTCTCTCTAAGATGGGGAACAAGACAAAAATGTCTGTTCTCAGCATTTCTTTTCAGTGTTGTACTGAAAGTTCTATCTGGGGCATTTAGACAAGGAAACAATATAAAAGTCATTCTTACTGGAGAAAAAAAAGGAAAATATCTCTGTTCACAGATGGCGTGATTTCATATGTAGAAAATCCTAAAGAATGCACAAAAACTATGAGAGCTAATAATGGACTTCACCAAGTTTTCAGGACATGAGATCAATAGGCAAAAATTAGTTATATTTCTATACACTGGCAATGAACAATCTGAAAATGAAATTAAGAAAACAATGCCATTTATGAGAGCATTGAAAATAAAACATGAATAAATTTAACAAAATTTAAATAAAATACAAAGAAATGAAAAGACATATTCATGGATCAGAAAACTTAATATTGCTAAGATTTATTTATGCATTTAAGGCAATCCATTTGACATTTTTGCAAAATTGACAAACAGATCCTAAAATTCATATGAAAATGCAAGGGACTCAGCATAGCTGGAACAATTTTTAAGGGGGCATGGGATTCTGGAGAATTCACAATTCCTGTTTTCAAAACTTAAAACAAAACAAAACAAAACAAAAACAGTAATCAGGATAGTATGGCACTGGTGAACGATAAAAATATAGAGAAATAGAATAGAATTGAAAGTCCAGAACCGGGGCACCTGGATGTTGCAGTCGGTTAAGCGTCTAACTCTTGGTTTCAGCTTAGGTCATCATGATTTCAGGGTCATGATCTCAGGGTCGTGAGATCGAGCCCACATCAAGCCCTGCTTTGGGCGCCATGCTCAGTGCAGAGTCTGCTTAAGAAACTCTCTCTCCTTTTAGTCCTCCTCACATCTCTAAAATAAATAAATAAATCTTAAAAAAAAAAAAAAGCCCAGAACCCTCACATTTATGGTCAATAGATTTTCAACGAAGATGCCCAGACAATTAATTCATTCACTGGGGGAAAATGGTTTTTTTTTTTCAACAAATGGTGCTGGGACAACTGAATATTCACATTGAAAGGAATAAAGTTGGGCCCTTCCTTACACCATACATAGAACTCATCCAAAGTGTATCACGGACCTAAATGTGTAAGCTAAAACTATAGAACTTTTGGAGGAAAATATAGGAGCAAATCTTTGTGACCTTGGGTTAGGCAATGGTTTCTTAGATACGACGTCCAAAGCAGAAGTGACCAAAGAACAAGTAGATACATTGAATTTCATCAAAATTAAAAATACACAAACAAACCCTTTCATGCTCCAAAGGACACCATGGAGAATGTGAAAAGGAACCCATAAGAAAACAATAAATATTCTAAATTATAAATTAAAAAAAAAAGAAACCCATAGATTGGGAAAAATGTTTGCTAATAATATATTTGCTAAGAGAGTTGTATCCACAACATATAAAGAACTCTTAGAACTCAATACTAAAAAGACAACCCAATTAAAAATGGGTAAGGAATTTGAACAGACATTTCTCCAAAGATCTACAAATGGCCAATAAGCATAAGAAAAGATGCTCAGCATCATTAGCCCTTAAATAAATGCATACCAAAACCACACCGAGATACCTCTTCACACATCCTAGGATGACTATAATAAAAAAGACAGATAATAAACAAATGTTGACAAGAACGTGGATTATTAGAATCCTCACACACTACTGTTGGTACAACCACATGGGAACACAGTCTGGCAGTTCTTCAAAAGGTTGGGGGCAGGGGTGAATGGAGAGTGACTGCTAATGGATATGGGGTTTCTTTGGGGGGTAATGATAATGTTCTAAAATTGATTGTGATGATGATTGCACAACTTGATGAATATCCTAAAAACCATTGGATTTTGTACTTAAATTGGGTGAACTGTGTAGTATGTGAATAATATTTCAATAAAGTTGTTAAAATATAGGGACAGCAATAAAAATAAGATAAAGTATAAGGCAAGGATATTTCCCCTATAGGTCCATTAGTAAAATTGTGTAACCAGCTATTTAAATTTGCATTATTGTTATAAATCATCCTAAATAGTTCTTAACCAACTTTGGAGTCAAAGTGCCATAGCTATTTATAATTGGGAAGGAGAATACTCTCTAAATGAAATGGGACATCCCTACATATGAAATCCAAAACGAAGGAATATTCTTGGGTATCAGGATCTTCCAAATACAAAGTGAACTTTCTTTGTCTTTTTCTTTTTTTCCTCTTTTTTTTCCTTTGGCATAAATCCTTTTCAAAACCAGATAAAGCATTAATGATGATGACGATGATGGTAGTTATCATTTGCCCGCTATTTATTGTGTGCCAAATCTATGTAAGGCACTGCACACACATTGATTTCTTTAATCCTGGTTAATAATTCAATCTGATCTGTTTCATTTCCCCCATTTTTAGATGGGGTAATTGAGGCTCATATAGGTTAAACAAGTTGCCCAAAGTCACACAGTTTGTAGGGACAGATCTGAAATCTGAAAGCCAGGTATATTTCCGAAATCCACACTGTTAACGTCTAATTATGCTGCTTCTTAAGCAGCATATTTGCATTCTTGGTTTGTTTTACTGTTTTTCACACTTTTAAGTAAATAATGAATGCATGCTCATTGTAGAAAACCTGAAAAACAAAAGTGTGTCATAGGTGGTATTTAGGGATAACTGAGGGTTTAAAATGGCAAAATAAAATTACTAATAAAATTAGGATATGGATTTATATCTATTGCTATTAATGGATACTTATGACATAGTAAGTGAAATATGGGTCATAAATCAATTGAGTTCTAGGATCTGTTTACATACATCTTATATTATTTACACATATTATAAAATACATTTACATACATATACATATAAATTACATATTGAAAATATACATGAGGAGAAAGTTCTAAAAGTACTTATATCAAGAGGCTAACTGTCCCTGAGTGGATTTAAGGAATTATCTTTCTTTTTGCTTTTCTGTATATTCCCACTGTTTCAATATGATCAGCCTTGGACTTCTGAACTAATCAGTTCTCTGGATTAACCAATGCTTTCCATCTTCTTCGCAGATACGACTCATGCCCACTGCAAGTTAGACCCTCCCAGCTGGTAAAACTGCTCTTTAATACTCCAGTACACTTCGGCTGCCACTGATTTTCCATTAACCTACAATTACAGATCCTGATCTCAACAGATAAGAAGGACTTTCTGTAATTGGAGCAGGAGGAGCACCCAATGTCGGACAATCAGTAAATGGGCGCTAGTCACACAGCTGAGTTGTTCTCTGGAGTGACAGAGCTTCACATGTAAACTTCAGCATGACCATTCTATATGTTTCCAGGAAGTGATTGCGTTTTTATTTTATTATTTACTTATTTTGCATTGTGTCAGTCTTTGAGATTTTTCTCTTTTCTTGCCATTTCCCTCATTGTTTTAACTGTCAGTCTGAAGGCGAATAACGGCAGCAACAACCAACCAATCAACCTTTGGCCAGTCAAACCAGTTCCATTAAAAAATGTGTGGGGGCTGCTGGGTATTTACCCCAAAGATACAAACGTAGGGATCCGAAGGGGTACGTGCACCCTGATGTTTATAGCAGCAATGTCCACAATAGCCAAACTGTGGAAAGAGCCAAGATGTCCATCGACAGATGAATGGATAAAGAAGATGTGGTATATATATACAATGGAATATTATGCAGCCATCAAAAGGAACGAGATCTTGCCATTTGCAACGACGTGGATGGAACTGGAGGGTATTATGCTGAGTGAAATAAGTCAATCAGAGAAAGACATGTATCATATGACCTCACTGATATGAGGAATTCTTAATCTCAGGAAACAAACTGAGGGTTGCTGGAGTGGTGGGGGGTGGGAGGGATGGGGTGGCTGGATGATAGACATTGGGGAGGGTATGTGCTATGGTGAGCACTGTGAATTGTGTAAGACTGGTGAATCACGGACCTGTACCCCTGAAACAAATAATACATTATATGCTAAAAAAAAAAGAAGAAGAAGAAGAAGATAGCAGGAAGGGAAGAATGAAGGGGGGGAAATTGGAGGGGGAGATGAACCATGAGGGACTATGGACTCTGAGAAACAAACTGAGGGTTCTAGAGGGGAGGGGGGTGGGGGGATGGGTTAGCCTGGTGATGGGTATTAAAGAGGGCACGTTCTGCATGGAGCACTGGGTGTTATGCACAAACAATGAATCATGGAACAGCCTCAAAAACTAATGATGTAATGTATGATGATTAGCGTAACAATAAAAAATAAAAAATTAATTTAAAAAATGTGTGGGGGTAGCTATTTTCAGTACAAAGCCTACTAACTGTTTATCTTAACAGGGAACACATTGGCAATATTCAAATATTTTCTTTATTTTAAGATTTTATTTATTTATTTGACAGAGAGAGATAGAGTGAGAGAGCACAAGCAGGGGGAGTGGGAGAGGGAGAAGCAGACTCCCCACTGAACAAGAAGCCCGATGTGGGGCTCGATCCCAAGACCCTGGGAACATGACCTGAGCCAAAGGCAGACGCTTAACTGACTGAGCCACCCAGGTACCCCTCAAATATTTTATGTTTTTTCAAAGATTTATTTATTTTAGAGAAAGAGAAGGGAGAGTGCACATGTGTGGGGAGCGGGCAGAGGGAGAGAATTTTCCAGCAGATTCCCTGATGGGTGTGGAGCCCGATGCATGAGATCATGAGATCATGACTTGAGTCAAAACTAAGAGCCAGATATTCAACCAACTGAGCCACCCAGGCACCCCAATATTCAAATATTTTTTATCTCATTTTAATTATTCAGAATAACTTGAGGATCCAGGAAAAGCCAAGAAGACTGATGGCAGATTCATCAGTTTTTATTAATGATTATAAATTACATTTCTTAGAAAAATGTGCACCTTACCACAGCATGCACAAATACCCCTCTCCGGGGAGTTTAGAGAAAGACATTGCTTTTCCGAAGAAGGTCATTAGAGTGAGTTTTTCTGCTTAGGATGATAGATCTGAGTGCTGGTGCACAAAAGGCCCTTAGCTATTGAGGCCAACACTTTTATTTTACAGATAAGAAAGACACTGAGGCTGAGACCAGAGCAACTGTTGACCAAAAGTGACAGAGCAAATCACTGGCAGACCCAGGAGCAGAACAGAGTCTCCTGGGTCCAGCACTCTTTCCTCTCAAGGTCAAGTAAAGTAAGTGGGTGTAATTCACTAGGGTTGTACAGTAGGGATTGGTCTGGACTATGGTGAACTAGAAAGAAAATGACCTGGAAAACACACACACATCAACAGAATGGACTTGGCTCCTGGCTTTTAGTGTGCATACCCTATTACATCAAATATCTTATTAAGAAACTCCAAAACATATGTAAGTGGCTTACTTTATTTACATTGAGCAGATGACTTTATAGTTTTAATAAACGGGCTCTGAAGATCATTTAACTCAGTCTCCAGTTAACATATCTTTTGCAGCCATCAATCTCACATCCTTTCAGTGACAGGGGACTTGCTACCATACAATTTACCATATTTGATTGGCAGACAGCCCCAACCATTACAATTCTCCTTATCAGAATAAAACCAACTTCTCTGCTAGTTCCCCTTACTGGCCAAACTTTTACCTTTGAAGTCAAAGAAGAATAAGTCTTATCCGTTTTAAAACTGACAGCTTTTGAAATACATGAAGATGTTTTGCATGCCCTTCCAGATTTTCTCATCTCCCTTAACCATTCTTCATATGATATATGATATTCAGCTGGGTGGTGTGTTCAAAAAGGTGAGGGAAAGTCCCTCCAAACCAAAATAGCTCTTCTGATAGTCCATCATCATGCCTAAAATTAATCCAAGGTACTAAAGTATTCAAAGACATGTCAAAAGAAGTAGAGGAAAGGTTCAGAAAGGAAACATGGGGAGGGTATTTGAAGTTAATATTAATTATAATGACATCTAACATTTATCAAAATCTTACAATATGCTAAGAACTCTGCTGAAATCCCTTGTAGATTTTATCATGTTCAATTCTCACTGTGACCCCAAAGGAGAGGAATTGTGCCCCCATTCTGTAGATGAAGAAACTGAGTCTCAGGAAGGTTAACTGGCCTGCTCCAGGCGACTCAGCCCCAAAGTATCAGAGCCAGGATTTCAACCACATTTATCTAGTGTCCTTACCTGCATGAAGTATTAAACAACATACCAGAATTTGAGTCAAAACACTTGGATGTGAGATCAACCATTGCTTGCTGACCTGAGTGATTGACTTGCCCTCTTTGAGCCTCTGTCTTTCTGTTCTTTCACTTCTGAGCCCTCTCTTCTATTCATAATATCCATTTTCCAGGTGAGAACTGAATGCTCTCTTGTTAAGAATATTTTGTGGTTCCCATTGACTAAGGGATGGAAAGAGAAAATGTGTGAATTCCTTTGCATGAAATGAGGACCCTTCTTCTCCAAGTCCCATACTTTTCCATACTTTCCATACTTTTTCATAACACTTCGTTCAAGCACCTGATATTCTAGATATTCTAGACAGCACTGGACTGCTTGTGTCTGCCAAACTTGCTGTACCCTCTCTTACCTCTGTGTTTTTCTCTCTGCCTTGAATGGTTGTCTCTTCCCAAAGAAACTAATTTTCAAATTGGAGCTCAAATTACTGCCATCCCTTTCACTCCCTGACTCTACCAGAACGAATTCATCCTTCCTCTGGCTCCTTAACCACTTGGTTCATATCTTTATCGCTATCATCCCCTGGGCTGTGGAATATGTGTGTCCCCCCAAAATTCACCTGCTGGAATCCTCACACACACTGTGATTGTGTGAGGAGGTGAGACATTTGGGATGTGATTAGGTTGTAAGGGTGGAGACTTCATGAATGGAATTAGTCTTCTTATAAAAGAGATCTCTTATAAAATAGATCCTAAGGTGGATTAGTGATGGTAGAAAAGGGCTCCCTCGGCCCTTCTACCATGTGAGGATACAAGAGAAAAGTCTGTGACCTGGAAGAAGCCCTCACTCGGCCTTCTTGGTCCCCTGATGTCAGAATGCCAGCCTCCAGAACTATGAGAAATAAATACATTTCTGCTGTTGAGAAGACATCCAGTCTCTGGCATTTCATTATAGCAGCCCAAATGGACACTCTGTTTACATGCTATTTTAGAATGTGAATTCCTTGAAAGCAAGAGGCATATTTTTATTCATCAGGTTTTTATTCCCAATATATAACACCGTGCCTTGAACATTAAAAAAAAAATGAAGTTAGCCCCTGCTATGTGCATGATGCAAGGCATGCTATACCATTGTAGCCCTTGGCTACTTATTTAATGAAGAAACAAATGTACAAAACCAGAAAGACTGGGCTTCCTTCCTTCACATCAATTAACACTTTATGAAATGTGATGAATTCCATTTGCTACAAAACAACGTCCCTTAAATGACTTTCATTTGGGTATTGAGATGTACTTTCACGTTCAGAGAGCAGAAGCTAAAACCAGGTGCCCTGTCGTTATTACCACCCCTGTCATTACGGTTATGATGACGAATTGGAGATTATTATTATTTTTATTATCTTAAGCAAATGAATTTTCTTTCTTCCCCCCACAGAGCTTCCAGGAATGTCTCTTGTGTGTTTCCAGCTGCCCCATCTTGTTTTGACACTTCTGCCAGGGAGCTGTGCGGAGAGGGAAGAAGAGGAAGGATCCAGAGGCTGACCTTGGACTTGGGCTCGCCTGCTGGCTGCAGACTGCCCCGCGGCTGCCACCACCACTTTGGCTCTCCCTCTGCTGCACTCAAGGCCACCATTGATCAGTGCACTGAGTGTTTTACAGCTGCAGCCTTGGACGGGCCTCCAGAAAAATTGATTGCCGTCAATTCCCAGCAGATTGAGGCACATCGACTTGTGTCCTGGTCCCACCAATGAGCCCCTTGACTATCCTGTTTTAATTACTCCAGTAGGCCTTCTGGGTATTAGCCAGGTTGGTGAGAGAGAGGGAGAGGGGGATAGAGAAAGGGGGGCTGCAATGAAACCACTTTCCCCAGAGTAGGGTACTTTCTTGTGCCAGGAAATTGGGTCACATTTGTTGATTGTGGAATGAGGATGTGGATTATTAGAGAATTTGATTAGAGAATGAAGAATCAAGTTGAGTTCAAGACCCAACTCAGCCAACAAATTTGGTAAACTTGGCAAGTTATTTCACATAGCTGGGACTCAATTTCACATCTATAAATGAGAAAATTAGTAAAACAACCTTAATAACTTTAAAAATACATAAATATAAATAAAACCATTGCCACTACTACAAAGATGGTGACGGATGCTATGTCTATTGAGAATTTGGAGGTGCTAAGTTCCATAATCAATGCTTTATACAGATAATTTTTTTCTTAATAATTTTCTTTAAATCACCCTATCATACAATGTAGGGAAAATATTTTTTTCTATTTCATATAAGTGGACACGGAAGCTAAAAACCTTAGGCTCTTGTCCAAATATATAGCATTAGGGATCAAACCCAAGTTTCTGCAGACCCGGAGCCCTTATTCTAAAGTGTCTATATAAAATACTGGGGAGCTTACAAACCACGTTCACATCAATTCTCCTGATTTCATGTCCAGCCTTGCAGTCCTATACATGCATAGTAAGAGGTACGTCTAATACAGGCACTTCAGCTTGGTAATCACGTCATTAAAAAGTCACAAATTCCATTTCTTTCTCAGAACAAAGAAAGCTCCATGCCCCCGGTATTTACACATCTGCGTCTTTGCTTTTAAGACAAAGCAGAAGTATAGAATGACGGTTGTCTCCACCTTGTAGATCACTCTCATCAAGGCTTCAAACTCATTTAGCAATTGTTTCTCACGGCGTGAGCAGCAGACTACCTGCAACAAAATCTCCTGGGGCACTTGTTCAGAAACATATTCCTGGTCCCCTTCTGGCACTATCTCATCAGAATTCCTAGGGCAGAGCCCCAGGACACTGCATTTTAACAACGGCCCTTGGTGATTCTGGGGAGCACTAATGTTTGAGGACCACTATGACCAAAAACCGTGGTTCAGCCAGAGCTTGAATTCAAGATAATACATCACCCTGATGTTACCCCAACAGGCCTTGCATATCATCATCTCATAGGGTTTTAGTATCTTTCTCACATTCTTTGTGATCTGAACTCTTGCTTGTCTACCCATCAGCCAGCCCCACAACCCCCGCTCTCCCTAGCACCTGCTTCCTTACACATAATACTCAGCTTATTGAAGGAAATATACCCAGTCCTTGAGGATGAATCCTAATTTATCTAAGCCATTGGGCCATCTCCATTCTTCTTGGCTGGGGGTTCACTATGGATGAGAATGTGATCTAATTCTGGCTAATGGGAGGCAAAGCCTTTGCGGGGCTCTCCTGGGAAGCACTTCCATTTCTCAGAAAATAAAACTACATAAGGAGAAAGTTCTTTGCTCAATCCCCTCCCTTTCTGCTTTTTTTTTTTTTTTTAATTTTTATTTATTTGACAGAGAGGGAGACAGCAAGAGAGGGAATACAAGCAAGGGGAGTGGGAGAGGGAGAAGCAGGCTTCCCGCGGAGCAGGGAGCCCGATGCGGGGCTCGATCCCAGGACCCTGGGATCATGACCTGAGCCGAAGGCAGACGCTTAATGACTGAGCCACCCAGGCACCCCTCCCTTTCTGCTTTGGACACAGACCTTTGAGGATGTGATATTTGAAGGGACTATATCTTGCAGCTATAAGATAACCAACACAAGAAGGAGCAGTCAGCATGGTGAGGGTGGTAGGATAGAAAAATGCAAAGTGTCTATATCTTTGAAGATAGGCTTAGAGCCACTTAGTCAATCCTGAGAGGAACTGACTCTGGTCTAACTATATGAATAATATATATAACCTTTGGGTTAAGCCTTGTTAGTCAATGGTTAAGTCACTGTTAGATCCTTTATTGTGGCCTAAAACATCTTAACTTTCTCCTTACACAGTCTTGACCTTTTGCATTTCTCCCTTTCAGAATCTTTGTAGAAAAATTATTTTAAGTCTTTATCAACCCAGCATGCTATTCATTCCAAGAGAGACTTAGATGAAGAGAAATTAACATGGCCATCCGACTCTGCTGTCAAATATCTGATGTCAAAACTAATCTTTGGCAGATTCTAGATTGCCGTAAATTAGTAGTAGGATCTTCTAACCAGAACTGGTCCTGTAGATCAGGGGTCAGCAAACTATGCTCCACAGATCAAATCAGGCCCACTGCCTGTTTTTGTAAATTAAGTGTTATTGGAATACAGCCACACTCACTTGTGAACACATTGTATATGGTTGCTTTTATGCCACAAAGGCAGAGATGAGTAGTTGCCAGACACCAAAGGCCCAAAAGCCTGGAATATTCCCTCTCTGGCCCTTGATATAAAATGTTTGCTGATTCCTCATACAAATAATTCAGTTGTTGGTTAAAGAGGAAATCTTGTGTTTCAGAACCAGATGGAAAGGGGTCATCCCATTGTAAAACTTTAAGCATCCAAGTTCTGCTCAACTCCAAACAGAAGGACAGCCCACTTCATAGACACGAAGGGTATCTGTAAGCAGAACTAATATTTCTCCACATAAAAGAACCCCAAATCATCTTCAGCCTTTGGAAGGGCAGAAGAGTAGAGAATAGCAAGACTCAAACACGGATGCATATCAGAGAGGTGACAAAGCCCATGGGAGACACGAACATAACCACGGGTGAAGCTGGATCAATTACTGAGATTCAAAACTAAAAACCAGAAGTAATAGGTTTGGGGAATCAGAACTAGAGGGTCAGGCCGTCCAGCCTAACTCAATGGACTTCAATTTGTAGGTTTGAGTTGCCCTTTAACTTGCTATGAAAGGGATTTCTAGGGCCATTCTGTCATACAAACAGCTGTTGAACTTTTACATCAACATGGATGGGACTGGAAGAGATTATGCTAAGTGAAATAAGTCAAGCAGAGAAAGTCAATTATCATATGGTTTCACTTATTTGTGGAACATAAGGAATAGCACGGAGGACATTAGGAGAAGGAAGGGAAAAATGGAGGGGAGGAAATCGGAGAAGGAAACGAACCATGAGAGACTATGGACTCCGAGAAAGAAACTAAAGGTTCTAGAGGGGAGGGGGATGGGGGTAAGGGTTAGCCCGGTGATGGGTATTAAGGAGGGCACGTACTGCATGGAGCACTGGGTGTTATACGAAAACAATGAATCATGGATCTCTACATCAAAAAAAATAAATAAATAAACAAAACAAAATAAAAATAAAATATATGGCACACACACACACACAGAAAAACAAATAGCTGTTGAGAGTTAATTGAGTAGCTGATGGACGACCTATATTACCGTGTAGTATGAGAAAAACTACTTGAGCCCCATATTTTTTCTTTAAGGTATAAACCACCATATAATCTCCTTATCTACAAAAGGATTCTGTAAGCACCCAAATAAATATCTTGTTTTAAACAAAAAAGTCAGGATGTCTTTAAAAGGGCGTTTAAAGTCAATAGAGCCACATGTGAGGCCTGATTCAGCTGTGTAACCTGGGTAACAGCTCTACCTCTGAGCCTGCTCGCTTGTCTATAAAATGCAGCAGGGGGGTATTGATAAAAATATACATAGGTGTGCACATGACCTTCAGAAACACATGTAAAAAGTACTTCCTAAATTATCTAATGCTGTGTACATGTGAGGTGTCACCATTATTATTGAATATGACGACATCCTGGTAGGCCTGCTGAGTGAGTTGACCGTGAAAGGTCCCCAAAATAGCTGTCTAAATTAACCTATTGAGTGGGGAGAATTCATAACTCTCTTTAAGATGGAGAATGCCTGCCAAAATGGGCTCTTTCTGCTTGGTGTAATTGACACTGAGGAGAGCCTTGTGACAGTAACCAGCCACCAGATTCAACCTCTTCCAAGACAGCTCCTTGTCAGAGATAATAAAACAGTAATATCTGCAAGAATGTGTACACCTATGCTTCTCCTTGTTAGAAAGAAAACGCTCATGCAGCTTGATCACTTAAGAGCTCCAACACACAAGTCTTATTTAATACAGAGATACAGAACCATGGAAGTCCAGAAATGCATCCATGGGTACCAGGATGTTCATGGCAGCACTGTCTGGAAAACTGAAAATCACACTAATACCCAAAACAGTTGAAGAAATAAATAAGCTGTAGGGTCGCTGAGCAGGAGGCACCTGGCAGAATCTACAAGTTTAGGCAGGCCACAGTATCGTGTCCAGGGACATCAGCTCAGATAGAGGAAAACAGGCAGTTTCCAGAGCAAG
This sequence comes from Phoca vitulina, assembly GCF_004348235.1. Lineage (NCBI taxonomy): Eukaryota > Metazoa > Chordata > Mammalia > Carnivora > Phocidae > Phoca > Phoca vitulina. Next base: position 18,882,780 of record NW_022589724.1, on the reverse strand, counting down.
GAGGTCAGAGAGTCAGTGAGACAAGACGAATGAACAGGGTTGGGGATTTTTGACTCTTGGACAGAAACAACTCCCTCTATTTTCTACTTGGGGTTCTTGTCTTTCTAAAGAAATTCTCTGAAATATTTCCAAATTCTTAATTATGTGCGTAAACTCGTGTGCTCCTAATCAGTTTCTAAAATAAGACATGATCAGGTATTGAACTTGAAGGCTGTCAGCTTATCCCGCACCCTTTTCTTTTCTAACACATGCAGAGTCTGCTTACATTCATAGCGCCTATCATATCTTTCACATTGTTAAGTGCTGTGTTATTTCTTCAGATTCACAGACTTGCCTCTGTTGGAGCTTTGCACATGGCCAGGCCCATCCAACATGAATTTTGAGCTAATTCGTTATGAAATACTTACAGCCATCCAAATGAATGATCTACAACTGTAGGCAACAGGATGGATGAATCACACATACATCTTGAGCTAAAGAATATAGGCACAAATGATCCCATTTCTATGAAGTACAAAAATAGCAAAATAACCCCTTCATTGAATACATGACTCATATGTCATTGAACACACTGAATCACAATAGTGGTGACCCTCAGGGAAGGAATGACCTGGAGAGAGCAACAGAGGGGTTTTGGGGGTGCTGTTCATGTTCTCTTTCTGGGGTTTAGTCCGTGGATGTAATTTAGTTTATAAAAACTCATCAAGCCATGCATTGATAATATTTCTACTTTTCTGTGCATGTTATACTTACACACCCAAAAAGTTCTTTTAACTGAATAAGGAGCCAGGGCTGTAAGACGATGAAGCTCAGGAGTGACTCAGCCAGGAACAAACAGTAGCACTTTGGCAAAGTCATTTTACCTCAGATAGCTCATTTCAAGAAAGGGGTTAATGATTCCTGCCTCACAAGGTCACTGTGAATATTAAATTGAGAGGGAAGACCGCATGTAAAGTGTTTAGCACAGTACCCCGTACGCAGCAGGAATCCAACGTCTGGTTGCTACCATGGTTTATACGTCCTTACGTTGTCCAAGCTGATACATTTCAGACTGGGCGGTCCACTGTTAATCGTTGTTTCCGGTCCACCAAGAAGCATTAACTCACTGGTTGCTGAGGGGGCAAAACCTCATTGAGGTTGAGATCATGGTGGTTAAAGAAGTCCAGAGGCTGGATTTTATTCCGCAAGTGGAAGTTACTGAAGATATTATTTCCACAGAAAAGTCACATGGAGCTGAGATTCAGCCAGTTTAATCTTCTGGAAAATTAAAAGGGATTAAAACGGAGAGGGCCTGTAGACAAACCTTACCTTATCAAAAGTGTATTACTAGGTCCCCAGAAGTCATAATATGATGATGTTATTCTTGATGTTAGTATTATTTTTTAAAGATTTTATTTATTTATTTGAGAGTGAGAGAGAGCACAAGCAGGGAGGAGGGGCAGAGGGAAAGGGGAGAAGCAGGCTCCCCGCTGAGCAGAGAGCCCAACTCGGGGCTCGATCCCAGGACCCTGAGATCATGACCTGAGCTGAAGGCAGATGCTTAACCAACTGAACCACCCAGGCGCCCCTCTTGATGTTAGTATTATTAATACCAAAAGCAATACCAACTATTGCAATCACTATTATTTTAGTGTGCACCTGCTAGGTACCAGATATTTGCAAAGCATCATCTCATTTAATCCTGACTCATAACACAACCAGAATTGTTGCCATTTCTCAGGTTCTTATTAAGTGCTAGGCACTGTGCCAAGCCTTTTATACATATTAATGCATTTAATCCCCATAAGAGCCCTGGGAGATAGGTACTATTGTTGTCTCCAGTTTATAAATGAAGAAACTGCAGCAAAGAGAGAGAGGAAGGAACTCGTCTAAGGCCACACTGCTATCAAGTGACAGAGCCGGGATTCATACTCCGCAGCCTGACTGTAGCGCCCATTCTGATATCCATTATATTATGTCACTGTCCTGGGTATTATTATGCCCAATTTCACAGAAGCTAACTGAGACAGCAGTCAGATCGCTTGCTTAAAGTCCCCGAGAAAAAGAGGGAGCGTTGCTGGTCTGCACAGTGATAAGGCTGGTGCCCTTCATCACGATCCGGTCTGCTAAGGGAAATAGTTTCCAATCATGGCTGAGAACAAATGATGTTTTAAGAAAAGGAAGCACAACAATGAGAAGAGAAGACATTTACTGAGCGTTTCTGTGCCAGGGAATCTGTGCATGTTCTACATGTCACATGGGCTAATTAACCCTTACAGAAACCCTATGAGGAAGGGCGGTTTTTGTCCCTGTTTTACAAACGAGGAAACGGAGTCTCAGAGAAGTCACAGATTAGTGAGAAATCCGAAATTCGGTGTTAGGCAGCCCGATCCCAAGGCCCGTTCTTCTCATTCCACTCAACTGTCTCTCAGCCATAAGGAAGCTGATTCCAGAGCCGAAGCCACCTTTCTCTACCCCCACCCCCAGTTAATTTTGCACTCCGTGGTGTCCTGGAGCAGTTTAAAAGCATTCCAGGTCTTAACCACTGCAAAGAATTCTCAGCTAACCTTTCCAGAGTACGCTGCTGCAGCAAATTCCTTCTCAGGTTCGTAGAAAGCCTGGGGCCTCAGAAGAGCAGCTGCCTGCCTAACCCAAGCGTCACCTGCATCTGATATATCTGCTTAGCCTCAGGGAAACACGCAGCCGGGTCTGCTCCTTCTCCCAGATGCAGCCCGGTGAATAGCAGCAAGACCCAAAGGCCTGCTTCTGAAGAAGCCAGAGTCAGCTCTTCTCTTCCAAGGGCCCAGGAAAGGCTAGGCCGCCCCTGCCCACACACCTTCACGAATGCATGGGGCTCTATCGCGATCTAGGGAGGCCATCAGCCCAGCCATGTGGCCATGGCCAGCCCTCAACTTCCAGGCCGGCGAGAGGAGTTCAGAAGCTCCCTTTACAAATGCCTCCACTGTCAGTCTTGCCTTGGGGTCTGAAGTGCTCCCCCATATGATCAAGTCTTAGGGTAAAACTCCTTGTATTAATCGGGACTCAAAGAAAGAAGTAAAAGCAGAAGCATATGAGATGCAGAGCCAATGAACACACACACGCACACACACACACACGAGTGTAGAGCAGGCCAGAAAGCTGGATATTGTAGGGCAGGAGCTACCATCCATTGGTGGGATTTCTTCTTCCTCAGGAAAACCTTAGTCCTGCTCTTAAAGCTTTTCAACTGATTGGATGACGTGCATCCCCATGATGGAAGATAATCTCCCTTGAAGTGGACCGATTATAAAATTATTATATACCTTCCCAGAAACACCTCCACTCGTGTTTAAGTGCATAACTGAGTACTAGCTTAGCACCCAGTTTTGTGCTTAACTTAGTCTAGCCAAGTTGGCACATGAAACCAATCATTGCGATGCTCATGGTGCAATGGGGAAAATACCCGTAGAGTGGCTACAGCTCTAACTTGCTATTATCTTGGGAAGTCCTTTATTCTCTCTGAAACTCAGTGTCAACTTCTGCAGAATAGTTGGAGCAAAGAAAGTGAAAAATGAGGAAGGCATGAGAGGAGATGTCTCTAGCTGTGTGGGGGTGTGAGTCATGGAAGGAACACCTGGGTTCGTTCTATGGCGTTCCAGAGGGCAGGGCCAGGCCACTGCATGGAAGGAGAAGTGCAAATTTAAGCATGATAAAGGAGTTCCCCTCACAATGAGATTTCATCATGAGAGAGGCTGCCTTATAAGATAATGACGTCCCTGCTCCAGGAGGAGTTCAAAGGACAACTGAAGGAGCATCTGTTTTGGGGAGAACAAGGTAGAAGGCATCAAATTTGGGCTGGATATACTCAAAAATGCCTTTCACGAGGCACTTGTGTGATTCTTCTTTGCTGCTCGTAAGGCTTGCCTTCTCTCCTTTTCTCCCCTGAATCCTCCCCAGCTCCCTGTCTGTCAACGGACTGTGCTAAGCAACGTAAAATGTAAGCAGATACTGGAGGAAATATTACTCACAAGCACCCCTCAGATGCATGCTCTAGGTTTATTCATAAGATTAACTGCTGCCTATCACAAGGGTAGTCTCTTAAACTAATTTAGATACTCTCACCCAGCAAGGCACTGGAAGACGGAGCGCAGCAACGCTTTTTGATCTGGTGGATGAAACTGGATTTGTAAGGCATGCATTGACGATGGCCGTATGTAAAACACTGCTTGGCATGAAGATCCGAAGTGAACTAGGCGTGACCCCTGGCCTCACGCAGCACGGTTTGAGTGAAATACAGAGCAGCTTCTAACAGATATAGCATGAGAACTGTGACGTGGGGACAAATCAATTATGATGATGAACAGGAACATTTTTGTGGATGGGGAATTTTAGCTGAGGGTGAAGATGGAGACGATTTGGACAGATCCGTGTTCTAGGAAAAGCACTATGGAGGGAGGGTTCAGGTAGGCAGAGTGAGGGTAAGAACATGCCGCGCTGGATCTGGAGACAGTGAGAGAAAGAAAGATACTGCATGGGCGGTGAGAATAACAGTGTAGCAGTTCTTGTAGAAATGGAAGAGGGGATGGGGTCTTGAACAAAGGGGGAGTTTGAAAGAGGAAAAAAAGTGACAGTTTCTACTTTCAAGAAATTAACAGAAGACTGCCTTTTTTAGGTGTTTCCTTGCTACCCATAAAAGCCTCTCATCTGAAGATATCATAGGGAGTTGGGGTGTGGCCCAAAGCCCCCCTGTCCTGGGGGAGAGTGTGCTGAGTTCATTGTGTGGTTACCTCTCAGTGCCTTGGCTTCCCAACCTGCGAGATGTGTAGAATATTCCCTGCCCCGCAGGCTTACACGGACGCTGCTTTTGTAAGCTGTAAACCTCTGCTGCACCAACATTCATATGCTCAGGGACAGAGCTTGTTGGTCCTGGGGGAATTTGCAGCAGCTTGAGACTGAGTCCAAAATCAGCCCAATTTTGCCATCCAGACGGAGGTGGCGGAGTTGATATGGAACTGGTGACAGAGATGTCCACCTGGTGGCCATCAAAGCCATGTGCCGGGTGTCTGCGGAACGTGTCAGCTGCTCGGATTGTTCGGTGTGAAATTTAATTTGGGCTCCTGGGTGAGCAGGGAGGAGGGCGTGAAAGATATGACACTGGTTAATTTCATGTTTTACAGGCCCAACAACCCCACAAGTACATTTCTCGGCAAAAACTGAGAACCTGCAGGCCACTGCATGCAACGGATACTCAGTCCAGGGGGAAAATGAAGATAGTGAGAGAGGAAAAAAAAACATAAAGAATATATCATTTTCCAAAATCAAATAAACTTACAGCCTTCAATCTCAATGGGTTAGATTGACAGGCAGAGACAGGAAAGCAAAAGAGGGTTTAACTCTTGCCAGCACATATCCACATACCAGCAAACACTCCAGAGCTTGGCGTTTGAAGCCCCTAGCCTCCACCCTAATCCATCTTTCCATGGGCAGATCAGGTCTGATTTCACTCCTGCTCAGAATCTTTTTTTTGCCTCTGGGACGCCTGGGTGGCTCAGTCGGTTGAACAGCCGACACTTGATTTCTGCTCAGGTCACGGTCTCAGGGTCGTGAGATCGAGCCCCGAGTCAGGCTCCACCAATTGGCAGGGAGTCTGCTTGGGATTCCCTCTCTCCCTCTCCCTGTGCTCCTCCCCTGCCCCCCTCTCTCAAATAAATAAATAAATCTATTTTAAAAATCTGTTTTGCCTCCTTAAAGACTCCAGCATAAAATACAAACTTCTAATTGGAGCGCAAAAGGCCCTCAGGGTCGTACCTTCTGCATCACGTCCTTCCCAGCTTCCCCGATGCCCACTTCACCAGCAACACTGACTGATGGGTTCGCACATCTGCTGTCTCCCGGCCTTTACAGGTACAAGCTCCTTGTCCCTACAGTTCCCTCTACTTTGGACCTTTCCTACGTTTCAGGGATGTTCAGGCTTACAGGGAACAGCTGAGAGCCAAGATCTAACCCGAGCTACCTGATACACTGAATACTGGCTTCCACCACATCCTACCTGCACGACCTTGCCAAGTTACTCACCTTCTCCGTCAGTTTCCGGTTACCTGCCCAGGCTGAAAGAGAGAATGCTCCCTATGTTTTGTGACTGTAATTGGGATTCAGTTGCTTAACATATGTAAAGTATGGAGCACAATGCCTGGCACATGGACAATACTTGGTAAGTGGCTTATTTTCATTACTCATTTAGCTCAAGTCCTACTTCCTCTATGAAATCTTCTTTGATTCTCACATGCCGATGTAGGTGCTGTTTCCATCGCTCCATGAATGATCCAATTGTACCTTCAATATGCATCAGTTACTGCAACCACTGTATTGAATATTGTACTTAATCGTCACTGCATTCCCTGCCCCTGCCCCACCCAGTACACTCTGTGTGTGGGTGCATGGATCAGTTTGCCATCTCTAAACGCTCAGTGCTTAGCTAAGTGCCCAACACAAAGTAAACACTTAAACATGTTGGCCGAGTAATGGATGACAGAAATGAATGAATGATCACAGGCATGGATCACCCTCCAAGGCCTGGATCAAGTGCCAGATCTCCTGAGACATATTCTCTGACCCTGTCAGGAGAATGAAAGGTCCCCTTCTGGGACATATCTTTTCGCCAAAACCCGCATCATGCCACAATCATGTTGTGAGCCCAACACAGGAGGCTCCCTGTCTTATTCATCCCTCTGCAGCCATTAGCACAGGACCTGGGACATGTGAAGAACTCAGGATATGTTCTTCTTCTTCTCCATCAGCATTGTATTCCTCTTCTTCATTTTCACTATTTCTGGGGCAGCCAACATTCAGGGTTTCATCAGGATCAGAATGGGTGAAGGGCATGCCAGATGCAGGGGCAGCCATGGGGCTGGGTTTAGCATCCAAACCACACACATGAATGCAGACTGGAGCAGAAGCCTCTGGAAGACGGTCCATAGCAGACACAGAAAATCAATACCCAGGAGAAGCTGTGAAAAAATTTTTAAAAACCCAAAGGTCCTTTTGCCTAGATGGATACTTATAAGCAAGAAAGTCTCTGGCAGCTTGTGAGAACAACATGATAGGCCATTTTGGTTCTGTTTAGGAAACTATCAATTGATTGAGATTTTTTTGAACAAAGAAAAGTTTTGAAACTATTTCAGATAAAGAAAGCAGGAAGTACAAATAATTATTGGATTAGTGCCCATGTATTCAGAACTATTCATGGAGTATGTTTGCAGGTGAGGGAAAATCGTATCACTTAGTGTGCAATACATGTCAGGCACCGTTTTGAACACTTCACATGTATTAGCTCATTTAAAACACACAACAACCGGGGATCCCGGGTGGCTCAGTTGGTTAAGCATCTCTTAATTTCAGCTCAGGTCATGATCTCAGGGTCATGATCTTAAGGTCGTGAGACTGAGCCCAGTGTCAGGCTCCGGATTGGGCATGGAGCCTACTTAAGATTCTCTCTCTCCCTCTGTCTCTCCACCTGGCCCGTGCACTCTCGCTCTTAAAACAACAACAATCACCACCACCACATAAGGTGGGTGTTATTATTCCCATTTAGAAAGGAGACTCAGGTACAGTGAGTAACTTGCTCAAGGTCAAACATCTAGTAAGTGGTGAGCCTGGATTTGGTCCTCACTCCAGAGCTGCTACTCTTAGAGTCTATAGAAAGCATCTGGGCATATTAGGAAAAACTAAGAAGCATGTGCACATGGTGTGATTTTTAAAAACACATTCAACAGATGTTTATTGAACGTTTACTCTTTGTCAGGCCTGGTGCCAGGCTAATAGATGAATAGGATGACACAGGCCTGCTTTCAAGGAACTTACAAGCTGGTAAGAGGCCTGGCAGACCTAAACAGATGTTAAGGCACTCAGTTCAATTTAATAAACTCCTTTTACCATTGGTTCTGGGTGAGAAACTATGCCTGGCCCTGGGAGGTCAGTGGTAAGACACCATCCAGGCTTTCAAGATGCTGAGAGAGCATTAGATCACTGTAAGTTTCACAATAAATGTGCCAAATGTCACATGCTCATTCAACTCTGACTTCCTCGAAATATAAACCCAAAGCCCACTGTATTGAGCCCATTGTATGTTACCCCGGCCACTGGCAACTTTGTTTTATTCTTCAAAAGGACTGTCCTTCCTCTTTGAGGTCAACATCTGTGAATCCGAATCTTTGTAGAAGTGCTAAGAAACTCAAGGAGGCTGAGAGTGAGGACACCAGATTTAATGGCACGAGATGTGGTGAGATCCTGAGTCAGTCCCATGTCCGCTAATAGTGTCTTGCAATGTGTAAAATGCTACAAACATATAGAGGTTATTATTAAAAAAAAAAAAAAGGAAGGGGGCGCCTGGGTGGCTCAGTATGTTGAGCGGCTGCCTTCGGCTCAGGTCATGATCCCAGGGTCATGGGATCCAGCCCCATGTTGGGCTCCCTTCTTGGCAGAGAGCCTGCTTCTCCCGCTCCCTCTGCCTGCCGTTCTGCCTACTTGTGCTCTCTCTCTATCTCCCTGTCAAATAATAAATAAAATCTTAAAAAAATAAAAAGAAAGAAAGAAAAAGAAATGCCCTTCCAAATCTGAGTTTGGTCTTCAGGGAGGGTCTTTCCTGCTCTAGTGGCTGGGACTGTTCCCGGCTTCAACCCACCAAACCTGCCTTCTCCTGGTGTGGTTACCCAGGCTTCTGGGGAACGTGTGGAGTTACGGTGCCTGCAATGCCCAACCTCCCCTTCTGGACAAAACCCCTGCTGTTTTGGGGTAGACACTAATTGGACCAGGTGTAGTTACCCGACATAAGAAGTGTTAATTTGTTGGCTGGTAGTGGAGCATGAAATAGCTTATCTTGGGAGGGTGAGCTGAATTCATCAGACTTCTTCCCTGAGAATTCACACTGGAAGGACAGAAAGAATTTGTTAGTTGGAAACAGACAGAGAAACAGACTAATTGGGTTAGTAGCGGAGCACGCGAGTAAGACTTCAGAACCATGAGTTGGCCGCATTACCACATTTTCTGCCGTGTTGAAGGTGGGATAGCCAACAGTCCTGGACTTCCCATCCTGGGTCCCTGAAGAAAGGTCTCAGATTTGAATTTGCTCAGGTGGTTCGCTCTCCCTGGAACCCAGGATTGGTGGACCTGATCTAGTGGGTGGGGCCAAATCAAAGGAGACAAATGTTAATGAGCCCCACCCTGAGAAGCCTCTGTGGAGCACTTGATGAACACCTTCCCTTACACACACGTGTGCACGCACACACACACCTCATTCTCCGTCCTCTGCCCCAACAGTCTGTTCAACAAATGGTGTTGGGAAAATTGGAAAGCCACATGCAGAAGAATGAAACTGTGTGTGTGTGTGTGTGTGTACATGGAGCAGGTCTTCTGTCCTTTTTGTGCATGAGTCTGAGGAATAACTGCGACCCTCGGTGTACCTCGAAGGGAAGTGGAAACATTACTGAAAAGCTGGATTCTCAGTTCCCATGAAGCTGAAACCACCTGCTCTCACGAGAACATCTCATAGACAAGCATGGCTGACTCCATGCTGTTCTCTTCATTAAGCAGAAAGCTCTGGCGTGAACAGGGTACACAGGTCTTCTCCACACTTGCATCCCTATAGTCACAAGATTCTTTCAGAGGCACAGAACCCCTCCTCTTGGAAATGAGCTTCGGGTGTTGCTGTCTGATGCCCACATCTTCTGACCCACTTTGTACTGCATATTCTGGGGACAGGGGCTTGTGTCCCAGTCCAAGAGCTGGCCTCCTGTCTCACACCATCTGTCCTACTCTGTCTGCACCCACAGGGCTCTCTCCTAGGTTTTTTGTTTGGTTTTGTTTTGAAAGATGTTCTCCTTACTTCTTCTATCAGGACCTTTCTCCACTTACTATCCCCTCTCTGGAACATTTGTTCACATCACCCAGCAGAGCCAGACCCGTCTTTCCTACCCTACTTATCGACCCCATCCTCCCAGAGGCCTTTTCTAATGCACCACCTTGACGGTTGTAAGATCTCACAGCCCCCTACCCTTCTCTCTAACAACACGTAGTTGCTCATATAATCAATACACTTATTTTTTTGGTTTAGAATCTATCTTTCCCCATAGACCAATGGCTGTCAACATATGATGATTTTGCTCCCAAGGGACATTTGGCAACATCTGGAGACATCATGGAGTTGTCACAATTAGTAGGTGCTATGCCTAGGTAGACATCAGAAGTACTGTTACATGCTCTACAGCATGCAGGACAGCCGCCCTCCCAAAAAAGAATGATCTGGGCCCAAATGTCAAAAGTGTCATGGTTGAGAAACTCCCATCATAGACTGTGGGCTTGATGTGGGTAGAGATCTTGGCTGTCATATTCATAGCTTTATATCCTACATTGGGCCACAAGCACATTGATTGATTTATAATTGATGTTCGAAAATATCCATGGACTGACACACACACACACACACACATCCTTGGATGAATCTTATGGACAAACCCATGCTCATAGGAGGCAGCTCCTTCCCAATGGCCAATCCTATTCTTCCATATACAGTATTCCACACCCTTCCGCTGTGGTTCAGATGTAAAGATACACTGCATATGTACACACCTCCTTCCACCTAATGTATTATTTAGCTCTTCTTTTTTTTTTTTTTTTTTGGAGATGTGATTTTTAAAAAATTTTTTTATTAACATATAATGTATTATTTGTTTCAGGGGTACAGGTCTGTGATTCATTGGTCTTACACAATTCACAGCCCTCACCATAGCACATACCCTCCCCAGTGTCCATCGCCCAGCCACCCCATCCTCCCACCCCCCTCCACTCCAGCAAGCCTCAGTTTGTTTCCTGAGATTAAGAGTCTCTTATGGTTTGTCTCCCTCTCTGGTTTCATCTTGTTTCATTTTTCCCTCCCTTCCCTTATGATCCTCTGTCTTGTTCTCAAAATCCTCATATCGGTGAGATCATATGATACTTGTCTTTCTCTGATTGACTTATTTCACTCAGCATAATACCCTCTAGTTCCATCCACGTCATTGCAAACGGCGAGATTTCATTTTCTGATGGCTGCGTAATATTCCATTATATATATTTACCACATCTTCTTTATCCATTCATCTGTTGATGAACATCTTGGCTCTTTCCATAGTTTGGCTATTGTGGACATTGCTGCTATAAACATTGGGGTGCATGTACCCCTTTGGATCACTACATTTGTATCTTTGGGGTAAATACCCAGTAGTGCAATTGCTGGGTCGTAGGGTAGCTCTATTTCCAACTTTTTGAGGAACCTCCATACTGTTTTCCAGAGTGGCTGCACCAGCTTGCATTCCCACCAACAGTGTAAGAGGGTTCCCCTTTCTCTGCATCCTCGCCAACATGTCGTTTCCTGACTTGTTAATTTTAGCCATTCTGACTGGTGTGAGGTGGTATCTCATTGAGGTTTTAATTTGTATTTCCCTGATGCTGAGTGATGATGAGCACTTTTTCATGTGTCTGTTGGCCATTTGGATGTCTTCTTTGCAGAAATGTCTGTTCATGTCTTCTGCCCATTTCTTGATTGGATTATTTGTTCTTTGGGTGTTGAGTTTGAGAAGTTCTTTATGGATTTTGGATACTAGCCCTTTATCTGATACGTCATTTGCAAATATATTCTCCCATTCTGTCAGTTGTCTTTTGGTTTTGTTGACTGTTTCCTTTTCTGTGCTAAAGCTTTTTATCTTGATGAAGTCCCAATAGTTCATTTTTGCCCTTGCTTCCCTTGCCTTTGGCGATGTTTCTAGGAAGAAGTTGCTGCAGCTGAGGTCGAAGAGGTTGCTGCCTGTGTTCTCCTCAAGGATTTTGATGGATTCCTGTCTCACATTTAGGTCTTTCAACCATTTTGAGTCTATTTTTGTGTGTGGGCTAAGGAAGTGGTCCAGTTTCATTCTTCTGCATGTGGCTTTCCAATTTTCCCAACACCATTTGTTGAAGAGACTGTCTTTCTTCCATTGGACATTCTTTCCTGCTTTGTCGAAGATTAGTTGACCATAGAGTTGAGGGTCTATTTCTGGGCTCTCTATTCTGTTCCATGTGTCTGTTTTTGTGCCAGTACCATACTGTCTTGATGATGACAGCTTTGTAATAGAGCTTGAAGTCCGGAATTATGATGCCACCAGCTTTGTTTTTCTTTTTCAACTTTCCTCTGGCTATTTGGGGTCTTCTCTGGATCCATACAAATTTTAGGATTATTTGTTTCATTTCTTTGAAAAAATTTGATGGTTATTCAGCTCTTCCTTACCAAATAAGCCCTCTTAGCAGCTTCGACCTGGACACGCACTGATCCAACACCCATACCCACACGTGCATGCCTGTGCACATGCACCAGCACAGAGCCCTGATGTGTTTGCCCTCACTTGCACCTTTTCTCATGAGACCTGTCAACTCTGCAAGAGGGGCTTTCTCTTTTAAATCATATAAAATAGGCTTAAACCAACGGACCTGCACAGACACACAGATGAATACACGCATTAGGACAAAAGACCAGAAGACGGGGCTGGAAAGTGGGGGAGTGAGGGAGGCCCAGTGCACTTAACAAAACCTCCCTGTGGCCCCATCCAAGCCATGGGACTGTGAAATGTGTGCCATTAAAACTAGATCTGAAACCAGACTTCAAGCAGCGTTATCATATCCAACTGCCATTAAAACCTCTCTTTATCTCTCTCTCTCTCTCTCTCTCTCACACACACAGACCCCTTTACAAATTTCCTTAAAAAAAAAAAGGAGTCAAACAGCAGAAAATAATTTTAATCAACGTCATGCCCGTGTGGGCTGAGGTGAAATAGGATATTAATGCTTTTATCTCTGCTGGGGACATGGCTGACTTCACCATTGATTCCATTGGAAGCTGCACCCCAGGTGTGTTCCCATAGCATTTCTGCATTAAGCAGTTGCAAGACCAAGTCTAACATCTTTTATTATCTCGGGAAAGCTGCACACACTGAGTAGTGGGGCCATAATAAAAAGATCCAATACCCCATTAGCACAGCTAAATATTTGACTTCCAAACTCAAGTGGAAAATGAAACTCAGTGCCTGGAGAGGAGCAGGTAAAGGGTAGCAATGTCGGAGAACCAAACCGCAATGCCTTCTTGTTCCAAGCACTGTATAGTTTATGAAGCCTTACAAATGCATCTTTTCACTGAATTTTCACACCCAATGCAGACATTGTCATCCCTACTTCATAGTGAGGGAACTGAGGCTTGGTGAGGTGAAGTGGCTTGTCCAGACCCTACATAGCCCGACTGCAGCTGCCCGTGGTCTATAAAACCACAGTGGTCTGGAATCCATGTCTGTTCTCTTTTCTGCACCAGATTTTTGGTGTTATATTGAGAATTGTCTAAATAGAAAATGTGATTTCAGTTTCACACTAGGGGGAACTTACTGTCCTTCCTCCCTTCTTGCCATCCTGTCTTCCTTCTTCTCTTCCTCCCTCCCAACTAAAGTTTATTGAACCTCTACTGTGTACTATGTGCCAATCCCATGCAAAATCCTTGGGATGGAGTTTTAAGACCAATGCCATCCATATCATCATGAAGCTTCCCATCTAGGAGAAAGGACAGAATGGCATTCCTAAATCATAACAGAAGATGGAGGAACTGAGAAATACAAGGAGCTAGAAGAATTCAGGGGATGTGGGTTATGAGTGAATTCCTAAGAAAATGGCATCAAAGCTGAAATCCAACTGGGAATCAGCTATGAGAAAGGGGCCCCCGGGGGGGGGGGGTGTGGTTGAGAGTTTCCTAGAAGAAGACATGTGGGAATACTCAGAGGTGTAAGAGGTCATGTTGACATGTGTCACTGAGAGCAGTTCATTGCAGCTGGGAGGAAAACTGGTGTTAAGTTAGGTAACGAAGGGGAGGTCTGAGCAATGGCTGGGTCTCCAGGGGTTGAAGGACGGTTAATAGGGTGGGAATGCGTGGTGGCTATGGGAAAGGAGAGGTTTTCTCAAGCCTTCATGTGCAAATGAATCACCTGAGGAATGCAGATTCTGATTCAGTAGGTCTGGAATGCATTTCATCCGCTGCCCTCCTAACATGTTCTCAGGTGATGTGCAAGGTGCTGGTCCACAGACCACACCTGAGTAAGAAAGAAGGCCTAGACCTACATCATCTGACTTTGGTGGCCCCAGCCACATGTGACCACGATTGTAAAAATGACTTTTTAGTAAATTTTTATTGTTTGCATGTTGAAAGGATAATATTTTTGATATGTTGGGTTAAATAAAATATGACATTAAGATAAAGTTCATTCATTTTTGCTTTCCAAATGTGCCTACAAAAAAATTTAAATTAAATATATTGATTACAAGCTTGCTTATTCTGGATATATTGGTTTAAATAAAATGATCATTAAAATGACTTCTATCTGGTTTTGTTGTTTTTTTTTTGTTTTGTTTTTTTTTTTACTTTTCTAAATGTGGGTGTTAAGAAATTTTAATTATATATATGGTTTACATCCTCTTTCTATTGGACTGCACTGCCTGGAATGTCCTTCTGCCACAGTTAATTTACTTGTTCCTTTAATATGTGGGGCACCTTCTTACTGAGAGAACTATGTCCACAGTTCTCCCTTCTCAGAAGGACCTCCTAGGTATTAATATTAGCCTACTGGTTCATCAGAAAGTGTTGTTTCAATTCTAGAAATTCCTAATATTGGAATCACCAGAGGAACTGATGACCTAACCTTAATTGGTTCTGACTTAAATACTTCATTTGAGCTGATTCTAATGTGTATTCAAGGTTGAATACCCCGAGAATATTAAGACTAAAAGGAAATTTAGACTCAATCCAATGCTTATTTTGCAAGTGACTAAACCAAGGCTCAGAGATAGATATTTAGTTAAGGTCACACAGCAGCCCAAGGTTCTTGATCCTCATCACTGGTCAGCCTCTCCTTTGTAGTCTATTGTGAGTATCATTCACATTGGCGCATCACTGTGTCCCTCCTTCAGTGGTATTTACATTTGAATCTCTTTATGGCTCCCGGAAGGAAATTCCATTGTGTGGGAGGCACGGAGAAATGGAAAAAGACCTCCTAGGACCACCACCTCTAAGAACTAGTGAGGGGCTGAGCTATGTACCAAGTGAATACATGCCCAATGTTAAAACAAAATGGTGGCCTATTTTAGTACATGTAAACCCTGGCAACATTAAAGCTTTACACACACACACACAGATGACTTTATGCATAACTTCATTTGTTGATTATGTCAAAAGCCCGGGGCCTTCAAGAACAGGAAGCTGTCGGTTGAATGGCCCATCCAGCCCCAGGGAGAGGCCCCGCCTGAGACACCACACCACCCACACCACCACACCTTGCAGGCTGCCACCTGGTTTGCCAAAACCCAGTTTGGTTACAGTGCACACCTGCAGCTGGTCTCTTGTAGACTGAGCCAGAAATCCCCTCTGCTTCCTTCTGTGGTCCCTGAGGGATTATCCTAATCATAATCTCCTAAGGAATTTCAGGAGATGTCTAGGCAGCTTTGGTGGTAGCCTGGCAACTCATGCCTTCACTTGAAGGACCTACCCTTCCCCCTTCTCTGTGGGTTCATATTTTAAAGTTTGACACACTATACTTAGAAGATTCTTCATTAATTCTCATTTTCCCTAAACTTCTGGGCGGGAGAAGGGGTTTGTAGAAATGTTGCCTAATAACTCCTAACAAATCAGAAGGCGGTGATGGTTAACATTTGGTGCGACAATTTGCGCCTCGCCTTCCTCATGCTAGTTTCATAGAAGTTCAAACCTGGGAAGGGCTTTAGAAGTCATTGTGGTTATTCCTCTTATTGTACGTATGGGGGGACACTGGCCCGGGGGGTGGGTGACTTAGTCAAAACTACAAAGGGAGTTGGTGGCATAGTAGGAAAGAGAACCCCATGTATAGACTCCCAGGTGTCTTCATGACCCCCAGAGGAAATGGTGTTGATATATGGTCCAACCAAGGATGACCTCAGAGAAACCAAAATGAGCAAAGCCCTCCTCTTGCCCTCAACAAGCTTAAATTTGGTGTGCATCTGTAAGCACAATCGGGGCTGTGATTCCCAGTGCTTATGTTCTTTTCAAACGTTTATATGGGCTTTCATCACTGAAGGACTTTTGACTTTTTCATTTACCGCTATATCTCTGTAGCACTTCTGTCCACTAGAAAGATAACGCGAGCCGCATTTGTAGTTGAAAATTTTCTAATAGCCACATTTAAAAAGTAAAAAAAAAAAAGGCGAATATTATTTTAATAACATATTTAACTTGAACAAATATATCCAAATGTTATCATTTCAAAATGTAATCAGTAGAAAATAGTATTAAGGACATATTTTACATCACATTTTTTTATTGCGTTAACATTAGTCACAATATAGTATAGCATTAGTTTTTGATGTAGTGTTCCATGATTCATTTTTTTCATATGAAGTTTTTGAAATCCAGTGTGAATTTTATACTTAACAGCACAGTTCAGTTCCGATCTATTTCAGCGCACTGAAGCCACATGTGGCTAGTGGCTACCATATTGGACAGTTCAGCTCTAGGGCTTAGAAAAGTGTTGGGCACATAGCAGGAACTCAAAAATGTATTTATGACTGAATGAATGGACTGGAAGGGCCCACCTCCCAGATCCCCTAATGCAGCCTACTCGTATCAAAGAAGGGGAAACAAGACCAGAGAATGGCAGTGACTTACTCTGGAGTAATTCACTTCCTCCAGGACGAGAAGGTAAGTCCAGCGCCCAGCCAGGGACCAGGCCCAGCCCACCCTCGACGACGGTTGCGCCAGTGTTCAGCACGACCCCTGACACGTGTCTAGGAAATGTGTGTTGAGGGAAAGGTCACCTCACTAATTGGTAAGAGCGCAGAATCCAGAATCTGAGGCTCCAGCCTCCTGCCTGGGGCTCTTTTCACTATACCCTGCTGTCATGCAAATTGATTTACGTTCAGGGCCTGGAAGAGTGCGGAACATTCGTGTCAAGGACAGGCCGGTGGGGTGTGGATGCTGAAGCACTGATTACTGTTTAAATTTCTTTGTGAGTAGGTGTCCGGCGAGCACAGTTGGAACTCATTGTGTTGGGATCTGAATTCGCCTGCAGTAGGGATGCTGGATACCATTTACATAGGAGAAGACAGGAGCCTGCTACCCTGGATCCTTTTAAACAAACATGTGGTTTGGGATGTGCCTGGGGCTCATGGGACATCAGTCTCTCCTTTTTTTTTTTTGGGTAAGTATTTTTTTTATTTTTTTTTTTATTTATTTATTTATTTGAGAGAGAGAGAGAACATGAGCAAAGGGTGGAGGGAGATGAGGGAGAGGGAGAAGCAGACTCCCCGCCGAACAGGGAGCCCCGACACAGGGCTCAATCCCAGGACCCCGAGATCATGACCTGAGCCAAAGACAGATGCTTAACTGACTGAGCCACCCAGGCGCCCCTCAAAACATTCTCTCTTGAGCAACAGGGTGTCAGGGCTCTGGAGCACATACCTCTGAAATTCCCTGCCCTTTGTCATTTTATATCTCAATTCTCTCCATCCTTCAGGGAGGGTCCAGCCCTAGGTAACACCTATGACCCCTTCCCAGCTCTGCCCTGTGCAGGCAGGAGCACCCCCCTGCTTCCTCTGTTGAGACAGGGCAAAGCTCCCATTTCTCCAACTCGCTGATTTCCACTGTGTCTCACAGCGAGTCCACATGCCAAGGCAGAAGTTGTCTCTCAGAATCAAGTAACTCATAACTATAAAAATCTCTGAGTTCAAAGGGACCTTGCATGTCTTCAAAAGCAGTTTCCCAAATTTGGTATTTGCATATCACCTCGGGATCTTTGTTGAGGCTCTCATCTGCACTCAGTGATTCATTTTCTTTTTGAATCTCTTTCTAGAGTAAAATAAATTTATCTTGGAAAGAAAATGATGTCTTTGAAAACACGAGCATGATATGGATAGTACATACATTCTGCATACAAAAAATCGATAGCTATTTTACTCTAATCGAAATATATTTAATATTTATATGCAGGTATATAATCTGTATGCATCTCCTAAAACCAACTATACCTCTACCAGTGACTCACGTGTCCCCTTTAAAACACTTTTTTTCTAAGGCATCACCTTCATTATAGACAGAGAGAAAACTGCGTCTCGGGGAGAAGCAGGCTCTGTCCCCTGGCAGATCTTAAAGAAATTTGGTGGCAAAGCTGACTTGGCATTCAGACTCCGTGGTTCTAACACCACAATTCTATCAGCGTATCCTTCAGCTGGAGCAACCAGCAGTGGGCTTGGCCTCAGTCTGATGATATAAGAAAACCAGGCTTCCAAGTCATAGGTTCAAATCCCAGCTGCACTTTTGTGGCTGCGTGAGTTTATGCCAAGTGCTTAATCTTCTCCAGCCTATTTCCTTTCAAGAAATCGAGATGATGTACATCTGGGGTTGTGGAACCTTTGCAGTTGGACCCTGCTCACTAAAGATCCCGCTTCCCACGCTAGTGTGGACTATCTAATAGAAATAAAAGCAAGCCATGTAAGTCCTTTTAAGTTTCATAGTTGCCACACTAAAAAGGAGTAAAAAGAAACAGGGATATATTTTATTCAACTCATTATATTCAAAATATTCTCATTTCAACATGTAATCAATATGAAATTACTAGTGGGATAGTTTATTTTTATTATATTAAATTTTGAAAATCCAGTGTTTTTTTTATACTTAAAGCATATCTCAGTACAAACTCTAAATTTTCATCACAAAACTTGACCTGAATTATGATTTCAAAAAATTGACACAATTAAAAAAAAGGAGATTCATATACCTGAGCTTTTCAAACGTACTTAACATTGTTGTATTAACATCAGCTTTTAAGTTTAAATTATACAAAATTGAATACAATTTTAAAAATCTGGTTCTCATCACACTGGCCATAGTTCAAGCTTTCATTAACCACATGTGGCTACCATAGTCGATGGCAAGATGGCACTTTACCTTGTTTTTATATTCATTTCTTTGGAAGATAGAATGTATGCGTGCACGCACACACACGCATGTGTGTGTGTGTGTGTGTGTGTGTGTGAGAGAGAGACTTAAACATCTTCAAAATACTGGCCCCTGGAATGGTTTATTTGCTTATCGCAACCACTGTGAAGACAAGCCAGATAGGTAATAATATTCCCATTGCAAAGAACTAGTGCTCAAAGGGGTTAAATGGCCAGTCTAGCGCCATACAAGTAGTAAATGGGAGAGCCAGGTCTCGAACTCAGGGTTGCCAATTTTCAGAACAGGGCTCTGCTCAGACTCTCTAATGAAAATTCCACCTACTACTCAGGTACTATTTAAAGAGCAGTCAGGTTTAAAGACCAGCCCACCATGTTAATTCCCTTGAAATACCTGTTTTATCACATAGTTGGTGTTACATGTTAATGGTTTGAGCCCACCCATTTTTTTTAAGCTAAAGGGAAGGGAGATGAAGTTATTGCCAAAATGCTGAACTAATTAGCTCCACTGTATGTTTACTTAGAAGGCTCATCTTTAGCAGGTGCATTATTTAAACATCAGATAACTGATTTGTTAATAACTCTTTTTTCTTCCTCTAGTGAGTGTAATGTTCTTCTCTGGAGTTTAAAAAGGTAGAACTTTCCCCACACAGAAGCCTGATTGTAGTGTTCAGTCTTTGATAAGGTTTATTCTTACACTGGGTTTCCTGGTTTTCTTTCTCTTTTCTTTTTTCCCCAGGTTGGAGGGTGTGTGGGAGTGCTAATCTATATAGGATCTTTTTTTTTCTCCTCTGTTTGTCTTCCTTTGACTATTTTCTCTTGTGAAGGCAAATACAATAATAACATCTTACTTTCTAAAGCTCTTTTCATCCTGATCGAGTTCTGAGCGCCACAGAACACATTGCATTTCAAAACTTATGGAAATGCAGTCTTACAGGTTACAAATTTAGACAACATGAAAAGTCAGACACACAGGGTCCTTGAAGCACATTAATTCACTCACAACATGCCCCGTCCTCCGAGCAGCTACAATTAATCGTCTCTACGCTAAGCCAAGCCTTCTGCTAAAGGTAGCACAGACCTTGTTAAGAGAAAGGGAATGATGTTTATTTATGTGCCTACATTTCCATGTGATTATCAAAAGCCCACGCGGATCTGTTGGGTTCAAACCAGCAATGTTGGAAGAGAAGCTTGTACTCTCACTGCAGTTTTGCAGACAAACCAAGTGTTTGCATTCTTAAAGCTCTCTTCTCCTGTTCCTTCTCTACAGGGCTGAGGAGTCCACATTCCTTTTACAAACCGTGCAAAGGCTGCCTTTGACAATTTAGAAGAACACAACCCAAACGCCTACCATCTTGTGTGAAGTCCCATGTGAAGAAGAGCCTGCCTTATCCCAGACTATGGACCTCTTTCACTCACACCGTTCAACCTACCCCTCAAGCTGCCTGTGCTCTACCCTCCGCCATGCCGACATTTTTGTCTGGGCCCAGCTCCTTCCTGCCTCCTTGTAAGGCCCCCTCTGCTTGTCATGTTCTTCTGTCTGCACTTCCGCTGGCCCCTTCAAATTTCTCAGGTCCAGGCTCAAATAGCATCTTCCCAAATGGGCCTGCTCTGTCCATTTGCCAATTTTTATCATGTTTTCTTGTATTATTATTTCTCTTACAATGCTTCTCTGCATTACTTTTCATTATTGCTTGTTTGATTAGTGTTTAATCGTCCCCATGCAATTGTAGCCATAAAATTGCATGTGTAGTGGAAGCCTCACAAGGCTGTTCTCCTCAGATGCATCACCCCTGCAAAAGAGAGGGTTTGGGGTCAGTCACGACGAACTTTACTTACTGCCAATGTTAGTGGTTAGGGTCCAAACGTAATTTTTAAATCTATCATCCATGCTGGGAAGTACTTTAAAGAGAGTAACTATATGCATGTCTCCTCCAGTCATGGCGGGAGAAAATCATTGCTCAGCTGGTCAGATGGCTAAGTGACTAGGGCAGGAGGATTCCGAATCACGGCCTTCTACCTCCAAATATGCACCATTTTTTTCATTGCCATTCTCCCTGGGAACTCCTTATTCAGCTCCCGTTTTTATAATTAATTTCTTTTCACTGTATATAATGGAAAGGGAAAGCTAAAATAAGAATGAATCAACATAAATCCCCTCCACTGTACCTTATTCTTAAATCAAGATACAGACTGATTTCAGCAGAGGAAACAAGCTGGTAGGACACCATAGCCACATACACTTCAGGAAAAAGAGGAGATGGGGGGAGTCAGAAAATGGAGAGAAAATTTACGATTGTTTAATGGCAGAACTTCCAAAAGTCCTTCCACATATATTATCTCACCTAATCTTCAAATCAATAGACTAGAGGTTATCATCTGCATTTTCCAAATGAAGACTGTGGGACACAGACAGGAACATAAAGACTTGTTTGCAAAACCTGATATGCTGCTATGTGTACCATAAATGATGTGTGGGGGGCGGGGGGAGGCACAACCGGGTGGCTCAGTTGGTTAAGTGTCTGACTCTTGATCTCAGCTCAGGCCTTGATCTCTGGGTCATGAGTTTAAGCCCCGCATTGGACTACAACGTGTGGAGCTTACTTAAAAAAAAAAAAGAAAAGAAAAGAAAAAGAAAAAAAGTGTGTGTGTGTGTGTGTGTGTGTATCTCACAGGAGTTCAACTCAAATATTTACTCTGATTTATTGGTAGTGACTATGGAGAAAACTGGTAGGGAGAATTCTAAGCCTTTGTCAGAATTTAGCCAGAAAGTGTGGTGATTGATTAATAATGTCTATCAGGGTAATGTTAGTGTGAGTGGTAAGAAGGTAGAACACATGCCATATAATTTAAAACCTTTGCAAGTTCCAAGTTCCAAAGCACTAGCCATCTGCATAATCCAGATTTCAAGTCATCAAGACACCTGGATTCTATTTCTGACACCCTCCATAATGAACAGTGTGGTCTTCAAAAGGTCATTTCCTTCTCCAAGGTCATTATGAGTCTGTAAAATCTGAATATTCTAGTAGATGATTGATAAGGTTTCATCCAGCTGAAACGGTCTGTGATTTTACAGGAAGTTTATAATGACTGTATTAGTAGAGCATGCACACTCTTATAGAATAATGGCGCATTCCATCCTAATATACTAGTGCATTTTCCCCCTCTTTGTAATCCTATAGATTACCTACATAGGGCATTTACTTATAGAAACAATGTAGCTATTTAAAATACCGATATTGACTCATTTCATGTAAAATTTGAAGTATGTCACGTGTTTCTCTCTAACACATGTTGGGAAGCAGTTAGATTCTCTTTTCTTCTTATTATTCATGGTGACAGCAGTTGACATACACCATACATTCTGTGCACTGAACATATGCTGATGATCACGATAGTAGCGAAGTAGAGAACCAGAGAAGCAAACTTACAGGAAAAGAGGATCCAAAGACAACATAATTCCTGAAGTCACGAGGAATTTTTCTCCTTGCTAGGACAAAAATAAAACATGTTCATCCTAGAAGGATTAGGGAACGCAGAGAAGAGACAGTTGGCTTGCGTGTGTAGTCCCTGATCACAGAAACTGTGTCTATCTTGCCAGCCATTGTATCTCCGATGATTTGTAGAATGTCTGGGACTAATTAATAAATAGATTCTGAATATATGAATAAGTCAATGAATGCCAGCAAGAAGAAGAAGAAGAAAAAAGCACACCTAATTCTGAACCACAGAGATAATCACTGTTAACACGAAGTGTGCTGCCACCCAGGCTTTACACAAACAAAACATATACATATTCATTTTTAAAAATCAGCTCAATTGAGGTATAATTTACATACAATAATAGTCATCAATTTTAAGTATGCAGTCAACAAGTTCTGACAAATGTATACAGTCATGCAATCAAGATCAAGTACCACAATCGAGATTAGAACATTTTCTTCACCCCCAATAAATCCGGGGCCCCTCACAACCACCGATCGGATTTCAAACTGCTCTGGAATCTGTATGTAGTCTTGTTGTCTGGCTTCTTTCACAAAGCAAAAAGCTTTTGAGATTCATCCATGTTGTTGTGTATCGTTAGTTTGTTCCGGAGTCTTTTTTATGGTTCTACAACAATTTGTTTACCCATTCACCAGTTGATGGATATTTAGCTTTCCAGTTTTGACAATTGTTAATGAAGCTTTTAGCATCCCTGTATACAGGTTTTTGTGTGGACATATGTTTTCCTTTCTGTTGGGTAAATATCTAAGAATGAAAAGGCAGAGTTAAGTTTTAACTTTATAAGAAATTGCTGACTGTTCTCCAAAGCGATTGTATCATTTTGCATTCCCAGCAGCAACGTGTGAGAGCAAAACGTGCTGTTGTCATTCTTAATTTTAGTCATTCCAAATGGGTGTGTAGAACTATCTCATTGTGGTTTTAATTTGTGTTTACCTAATGACTGATGATGTTGAGGACTTTTTCCTGTGCTTATTTTGCCATCTGTATATTATTTTTTGGTGAAGTGTCTGTTCAGATTCTTTTCTTAAAGTCTAGTTGCTTATCTTTTTGTTATGGAGTTGAATGGGTTATTTATATATGTTGATTACAAGTCCTTTATCAGATATGTACTTATCACATATTTTCTCCCAGTGTGTAATTTGCCTTCTCATTTTCACTACAGTGTCTTTTGAGGAGAAAACAAAAACAAAAACAAAAACTTTAATTTTGATGAAGCCCTACTTGAAAATTCTGTATGGTTTCTCCTTTAGATATTCTGTGGATGAAATCTTTCCTTACCCCAAGGTCACAAGGATTTCCTCCTATATTATCTTTTAGAATTATTTTTTAGCTCTTACATTTAATTTTATAATCCATTTTGGGTTAATTTTCGTGACTGGTATGAGGTAAGCATTGAGGTTCATTTTTTAAATATGTGCATATCCAATTGTGCCAGCACCATTTGTTCAAAAGGATAATACCTTGAATAATCTTGGCTCCTTCGTCAAAAATCAATTAACCATTTGTGTTTGAATCCATTTATGATGTTCCGTCCTGTTCCATTGATTTATGTTATCTTTATGCCAGAACAACCCCGTCTTAATTCTCTAGCTTTATAATGTCTTCCAATTAGGTAGTTCAAATCTTCCAACTTTATTCTTTTTTCAAAATTGTTTTGGTTATTCTAGGTTGTTTGCATTTTTCTATACATTTTATAGTCAACTTAATTGATTTTTACAAAAAAGTGCTTATTGGGATATTGATTGAGATTATAATGGGGAGAACTGACAACTTAAAAATACTGTCTTCTCATTCATGAACATGATACACATCTCCATTTACTCACATCTTTTAAAAAATTTCCTTTGGCAATATTTTCTAATATTCAATGTATAGATATTACTGTGTCTTCTTACATTTATCTCTAAGTGCTCATGCTTTTTGATGTCATTATAAATGATATATTTTTAAAATTTCACTTTCTAATTGTTCATTGCTGGTAAACAGAAAACTATTGTTTTGTTCATTTATTGGTATCCATGCAATCTTACTGAACTCACTTATAAGTTCTAGTAGCTTTGTAATAGATTTGGGGGATTTTGTACATCCATCATCATGTTATCTGCAAATAAATAAAACTTTACTTACTATATTCTAATCTGTATATCTACTTTTTTTGTCTTGTCTTATTGCACACTCTAAGACCTCCAGTACAATAATAGTTAGAAGTAATATGAATAAACATTCTAGGCTTATGCTTGGCTTTATGGGGAACATATTCAGTCTTTTACCATTAAATAAGCTGATAGTCATAGGATTTTTGCAAATGCTCTTTATCAGATTGAGAAAAAAAATTTTCTTAGTTTGCTGCAAGTTTTTGTTTCACTAATGATATTTAATTTTTTCAAATGCTTATTCTGCATTGATTGAGATAATTGTATGGACTTTCCTGTTAGTCTATTAATATGGTAGATAATAACATTGATAGATTTTTGAATGTTGTTCTGTAATAAGTTATTGGATCTTTGTCCCTGGTTCCTGGGATGGAGCTTCTAAACCTTTGTAATTTCCTAGTTGTTAAGAGTGTCTTATTATGGGCGCCTGGGTGGCTCAGTTGGTTAAGCGACTGCCTTCGGCTCAGGTCATGATCCTGGAGTCCCGGGATCGAGTCCCGCATCGGGCTCCCTGCTCAGCAGGGAGTCTGCTTCTCCCTCTCCTGCTCCGCCCTCTTGTGCTCTCTCTCTCTCTCAAATAAATAAATAAAATCTTTAAAAATAAAAAAAAAAAAGAGTGTCTTATTATTCATGATGGGTCCCTAGGAACATACCCGAGTTTTTGCTAATGAATTGATTCATAAGGAGTCTTTGAATAGTTTAAGATGGGGGTTGGTCTTGCAGGAACAACCAATCATGTAATTAGAGGCTTGGGGTTTTGAGCCAGATGATATCAGCTGACTTTAGGGGAGGGGACAGGGATTGGAAATTGAGTTCAGTCACATTTGTAATGATTTGATCAATCAGGACTACATAATGAAACCCAAATAAAAATTGTGGACACCAAAGTACAGTTGAGATTCTTGGTTAATTAACACATTGATATGCCAGGAGAGTGACATGCCCTGATTCAGCAGAGAGAGGACAGGGAATCTCCATGTTCAGCACCCTTCCAGACCTCATCTTATGGGTCTCTTCTTTCAGTTGGTCCTGATTTGTATCTTTTATAATAAAAGTGTAATTATAAGAATAACACTTTCCTGAGTTCTGGAGTCATTCTAGTGAATCACTGAACCCAAGAGGATAGTGAAAACCCCTGATTTTGCAGCCAATTGGTCAGAAGTATGGGGTACCTGGGAACCCTGAAATTTGTGGCAAGTGTAGGAAATCATGGCAGGCTTGTTGGGGACTGTGCCCTTAACTTGTGAATTCTGTGCTAACTCAGGGTAATTAGTGTCAAATTGCACTGCAGTATTGCAAATGTTAAATAAACTTTGTATCCCTGAAAAAAAAAATCCACCTCATAAAATTTATCCTTTGAAAATATCACTGATACCATTTTTTAAATATTTTATTAGAGATTTTTTTCATCTATATTTATGAGAGATATTGTTCTATATTTTTCTTTTCCTTTAATATCTTTTAATGGTTTTGATATCAAGGTAATGCTGTATTTATTAAACATATTGGGAAGTGTTATTTCTTTTTATATTTATCTGAAGTGTTTGTAGAATTGATATTACTTCTTCCTTAAATATTTGGCTGAAGTCACCTGGGCCTAAAATTTTCTTTGCGGGAAGGTTTCCAAGTATGAATTTAATAACTTTAATAGATACAGTGCTCCAGTTATCTCTTTCTTCTTCAAGAGAGCCTTGACGTGACTTTCAAGTACTTAATACATTTCATCTTAGCTGTTAAAATTTTTGTCACAAAGTTGTTTGTTATGTGATATTCTCTTATTATTCATTTTAATAATGAATAATGTCTATAGGGTCTACAATGATGTCCCCCCTTGTATTCTTGATATTGGTCCTTTGTGTCTTCTATCCCTATTAAATCTGGCTAGAACTATGGCAAATTTTGATCTTTTTCAAAAATCAGATTTTTGTTTATTGATTTTCTGAATTATTTGTTTGCTTTCTATTTCTTTGCTCTCCCTTCCTACCATGACTGTTTCTTCTTTCTTTCTATTTTCATTAGATTTCATGTGTTCTTCTTTTCCTTGTTTTTATGTAGAAGTCAGATCATTCACTTGAGACCTTTATTCTTTCCTAAAATAAATATGTAATGCTATAAATTTCTATCTAAGTACCAGTTTACCTGCATCCCACAATTTTGTCCTGTTTTGTTTTTCATCTTTACCATATTCAGAATGGTTTCTAAACTCTTGTGATTTCTTCTTGGACTCATGGATTATTCAGATGTGTGTTTTCTAATTTCAAATATTTGAGAATTATTTTTCCAAAACATTGCTGTTTTCTCATGTCTAATTTAATTTCGTTTTGGTCAGAGAATGTACTCTGTATTTTATCATTTTAAGTTTATTTAAATTTTGGGGGTGCCTCGAATGTTATGTAAAACTACATTTTTACTTGAAAGAATACAAATTCTGCTTTTGCCCTGTGCTAATATACCTTTTCTTCAATTAACT
Organism: Phoca vitulina; assembly: GCF_004348235.1. Classification (NCBI taxonomy): domain Eukaryota; kingdom Metazoa; phylum Chordata; class Mammalia; order Carnivora; family Phocidae; genus Phoca; species Phoca vitulina. The sequence continues at coordinate 18,855,678 of NW_022589724.1, read as the reverse complement.
TCATTTGGTTATTAATATAGATATCCCAGATTTCGTTTGTTCAGTGTTAGTGTGGTATACTTCTTTTCCATTCTTTTACCTTATCTTTGGCTTTATATTTAAGTAGTTGTAGGCATCATACAGTTAAATCCTGCTATTTTTTATACAGTCTGACCATTATGCCTTTTATTTGGAGTTTGATTCTTTATATTTAATTACTGATGTAGATGGATTATAGATACCATTATGCTATTGCTTTCTATATAAACCAGCTGTTCTTTGTTCACCTTTTTGGTTTACTTTCCTAACTTTTTTTTTCATTAACTGAGCATTTTCTATGATTCTGTTTCAGCTCTACTATTTGTTTACTATTTGTTAATCTTCTTTTTCTTCATTGTAGTTCTAGGGCTATTCATTTTTAACCTATTACAATCTATCTTCAGGGGATATTACATCAAATCACATATTATATAAAAACCTTGCAAAAACATACTTCCATTTCTATCATCCTGGCTTTCATGCTATTACCTTTATACATTTTTCCTCCTATATAAGTTCTGAACTCCACAAAACACTGCTAACATGTTTTGTTTTAACTAGACAATTGTCCTTTAACATTATTTAAAATTATAAGGAAAAGAGGGAGATACACGAAAACTATATGACTTATTAATTTTAATATTTATCTTCTAAGGCATGACCTTGCATTATAATTAATATAACTCAGTTACCTTCACCATCTTCATCTTCAACTTCCATGACTTAGAAAAATTTTGAAGGACCCTTTTATTTTAAATTTTTTATTTTATTTTATTTATTTTGGGGGGGAGCAGAGACACAGGGAGAGGGGGAGAAATCTCAGGCAGACTTCCCACTGAGCAGGGAGGCCCATGAGCCCAATCCAAGGACCCTGCGATCATGACCTGAGCCCAAATCAAGAGTCAGATGCTCTACTGACAGAGCCACCAAGGTGTCCCAACGAAGGGCCCTTTTAAAGCAGTGGTCGTGATAGTACAGTTAAAATATCATAAATATAAATTCCTATATATGTATTTATTCACATTGTTACATGTATACAGTATATTTGTCATCACCTACATACATAAGAAAAGAAACTCTGAAAGATGAGAAAAATAGAAATACAATTCTAATATTTTCTTCCAAAAACTCAAAATGAATTATCTTTGCATCTGTAAGCTATGTATTTACCCACAATAGAGATCACTATGCTCAAATATAGAATACTATAAAATATCGCATGGGCAGACAAGGTAACCTACTTACTGAGTTGGCATATGACAATTCAAAAAGGCACAAAGCTATTGTTCACATTTTGTACATAAGGAAACTGAAGTTTAGATAGGTAGGATCAAGGATAAGGTAAATAGAAAAGTCCAATATAAATGCAAGTCTAATCATTCTGATTGTAATTAACTTTCCTTTGTACCACTGTGTCCCATCCTTCAGAAATGATACTTCCTGCCAGATACATATGGACGACATTATCAAGTAGCCTAATAACTACCGTTACCTCAAAAATCCTCCATAATATGATTAAAGCCTTAGTTACCAAAACAAATCACATAAAATATTTTATTAAATGAATGCTACTTAATGATGATAATTATAACCATATCAGAATATACAGAGATGGCACTTAATCCTGTGTTTCTATACCACTTGCTCTTAATTCTCTCTTTAAATTTCAGGTATGAGAGGAAGTGAAGTCAGTGGGAATTAACTTTGCATTCCCAATTAATGAGGAGAGGTTTAGGGGGGAAAGTAGGCCTAAGAAAAATGGCATATGGAAATGGGCTAGGAGGAGGGAGGGGGAGCATTTGGAGAATAGAAGAATCTTTGGGGGAAGTCCCAAATCCCAGCTTCTATGCACCAAGTAATCATACAGAGCAGACAGTGAAAGACTGGACCAGATTCAGTCACTGACCTGGAGATGAAATTCTCCATTTTCCATTATCAACTCAGCCAGAAATCCACTCCCCCTGGAGCCATACTTAAGCCAACTTGCTATCTCCCTGTACCCTGCCTGGTTCATAAACAGATACAGGCATGGAGGTGCACAGACCCAGCACTCTCTTCCCAAAGGGCAAACTATTTTTGTACAGCATCAAGCAGAGTGCAGGGGCCAGAAATGGTTGTAGTAAATAAAATAACAATATTAAATCCTGTTCGCAGTCCTGTGAGTGATGGGTAGAAGGAGATAAGAAGAGAAGACGAAGAATCGGGACTGAAAATCTTCAGCCCGCTGGCTAGAGTAAAGTAAATACATTTTGGGAGGGCGCATTTAGAGGTAGGAGAAAGAACTGGATTTCTATGGTGGAAAGACTTGAGTTGATGTTCTCGGTTGTACCATTTCCTGTGGCTAGATTTTTAGCATATCACCTCAGCTTTACTGGCCCCAGTTCCTTGACATTCTGAATGGGAATGCACCTGAGTGATGCCACCGTAGAGTTGTTCTGGATATAATGTGAGAATTAACATGAGCATGTTTGGTTTTAACACTTGCCATTTACTCTCTACTCATTCTCCAGGGTCAGGGCTAAGTCGCTCTTCTCAGGATCTGATCATTGTGTTACCTTCATCTACAGTGACCATCCCCTCTTCCAAAATCCTTTAGAACAGCTAGTAGTCACATTAGAAAGAGTAAAATAAAATAAATGAAATTAATTATGATAACATTTTATTAAACTCTGTTGAAAATACATCATTTCAACATGTAACTAATATAAACATTATTATGGACATTTTGCATTGCTTTTCCATACTCTATCTTCAACATACGGTGTGTATGTTACACCGAGAGCACATATCATTTCATACTAGCCGTATTTCTAGATCTCCATTTCTCAACCGCACACGTGGCCAGCTGGTGCTACTTCCAAGAACTAGTCCAAGAGAAGACAACTTTCCTCATCTCTGTGGCCTGGAAGCCTTCCTAACAGTTATTGTGAGTGGCAACCACCATTCAGCGGCCTGGAAAATACTCTGTAATTACCAGCTCAGTTTTGGAATTTTAATCATTGTAACTATGTTTCCCAATAGCTGGGGTTCAAACATCAATTTGAAAATGGGAGGGAACAGAGTGCAGGACTTGACCTTTAAAGGTTATTGTAGCCCTGATTCAATGCTCCATGGATGTTTTTAGAGGCATCCTCGGTCCCTCAGATAAATAAAGCTGGGAAGACAGGGAGTCAGACCAGTGTGGAACTCCATTGCCCTTCTTTTTCGATGCAATGAAGTTCAAGGGCTGGAATGCTGCTGGATTCCAAGGGATTCTGTTTGTGCATCATGAATGCAGATGTGCCCAAGTGTATAAGACCCTTGCTCAGTCTACCGTGTCCTAAATCTGCAGGCTCACTAAGGCATGGAGGATTATGCAGTTTAAATTGGATGAGAGGGTGATGGTTGTTAAGGAATATCATTGACAGCAACAAAACTCAAAACCAAAAATAAAACAGGGACTCCCCCACTCGCCAATGAAATAACATGTTATCTCAAGTCTCCAGATTAGGCCAAAGATCTAGAACCTGACAGTCTCCACTGAATCTGTGAATCCTGACATTTCAAAGCTAGTAATGTGTGGGAAAGGTGTTTGTGGATTTGCAAAAGCACAGACACCCTGAGAGGGGTCTGGATTCCCCTATGTTTCTGCAGAGGCCTGTGGGTGAGGTCCAGACTGATGATAATTCAGTAGACAGTCGAGGCCCACTGGTCTTATCTAAGGTAGATGGCAATTTCCCAGGAGACAGATGCTTGAACAATGAATTCTGGGCACAGTCAAATAGGATCACAACTTAGAGGGGTGTTTGTTTACAGAGGAGAAATGTGGCTCGAATTCCACTAGATACTCGGAGAGCAGTGGAATATCAACATAGCTCTCCAGGAGCACGTGCAACCCAGTTTGAGCTTGCGAAGAACAGGCATAACTATTCCAACTTGAAAATAATGCATGCTGCAAGCCCTAAAAATGGGTTGGAAAAACACCTCCCTGTCTCTTCCAAGCTTCCAAGCTACATTTGTGAAAACAGCAAGAGGAACAAGGAACCGAGTCTGATTCTGGCTCAGTGATCAAGGGACCTTGCAGCTAGTCTTGTCTATAAAATGTCAATGGGAAATGAAGGGTCCCTTGTTCAGGGAACCCCTTGGCTGCCTTCAAAGAAAATCTGCAAAGCAGGTAGGACATATCTTGGCCCACCCTTGGTGGCCTGTCAGGGATTTGGGGAATAGTCATTGCTGGAGCACTTTTTTTTTTTTTTTAATATCTTATTTATTTATTTGAGAGAGAGAGAGAGAGCACACATGAGCAGGGGGGAGGGACAGAGAGTGAGGGAGAAACAGACTCCCTGATGAGCAGGGAGCCTGATGCGGGACTCGATCCCAGGGTGCTGGAGCACTTATTGGGCCTTTTTCTAGCACCCAGGTTCATTTCAGTTTACAGGTAATTTTTTTAACAGAGTGAACTGTAAAACAAATAAACAAACGTTTCTCCTCTCACTCATTTGCTTTACCGTCCTCACTGTATATGGCAAAAAATGGTAAAATTTTACCTACTGGGGGCATATTTTCCACTGTTCAACTAGTTCATAACCCACATGAATGTACCAAGCAGAAAACATGTTATGGTTCCTCATTATGTGTTAGATCGCCTAATTTTTGTATCCTGAAAAAAAGAGGAAAAAGAAGACTGGATTAGGTGTTGATGAACCTAGGTGTGTTGATTTTCTTCATTTATTCCCTCAACAGACACTTACTAAATGCATGCTTTGTGCCGGATGATACCCTAGATTCTGGGTTTTAATCCTCAATCTACCATTTAAAAACCATGAGGTCTAGGTTACTTTCTGAACCTTAACTCCCTTGACAATGAGATAACACACAATCTGATTTCATCATATGCTAGATTGAGAATTAAGGATGTCAAGCATGGTACCAAGAGGAAATAGTTTTAATCTTCACTCAGTTCCCTAAACTAAATATTATTGGGCCAATTACACATATCAGGAAAGTGAGACTCAGAGAGGCAAAGCAATTTGGCCCAGCTGAACTAACGGCAAAGGTGGGATTTGAGCCCAGGTTGGTTTGGCTCCAACGATTCTATTATATTCTTTATCATAATGCGAAATTTTTTATTTTTAAGATTTTATTTACTTATTTGAGACAGAGAGAGAGAGACAGAGAGAGCACACAAACGGTGGGGAGGGGTAGAGGGAAAGGGAGAAGCAAACTCCTTGCTGAGCAAGGAGCTGGATGCGGGGCTCAATCCCAGGACCCTGAGATCATGACCTGAGCTGAAGGCAGACACTTAACCAACTGAGCCACCCAGGCACCCCGTGAAATTCTTTATAACCACACAGAACTATTCTCCTGTAGTGTTTTATGATATAGCTGATTTCATACGCCAGCCCTAAATATCTCTATGGGATCTCAGAAACTTTGTGACTTCTTTTACCAAAACCAGCTTTTAGAAGGTTGCAGATGATCTGTAGGCTAGAAAGTGGATCATTATCATCCTTGCACCCAGGTCATTGGAAAAATGTATCCGCGGCTGCCGTGGAGCTGAGACCTGGGCATCAGAGCTAGTGCCGCCCCTGGCTCTGGGTCTGGAGCTCCTGGCCGTGACGCGGCAGGCTGCCACATTGCAGGTGCATGTCCCAAATGGGTACCGGAGCTTGTGGAGTCACTCCCTAGCAGATATGAAAGGTACTTTGAGGTATTTTTGTTCAATCTTCTCCAAAGTGAAGCCCACAGAGGTTCAATAATGTCCTTAGGACCTGTGGGAGTCAAAATTCTCCAGAGTAACAGAATTTATTATACAAATGAATTGGCTCACAAGATGTCCATCAACAGATGAATGGATAAAGAAGATGTGGTATATATATACAATGGAATATTATGCAGCCATCAAAAGGAATAAGATCTTGCCATTTGCAACGACGTGGATGGAACTGGAGGGTATTATGCTGAGCGAAATAAGTCAAACAGAGAAAGACATGTATCATATGACCTCACTGATATGAGGAATTCTTAATCTCAGGAAACAAACTGAGGGTTGCTGGAGTGGGGGGTGGGGTGGGAGGGATGGGGTGACTGGGTGATGGACACTGGGGAGGGTATGTGTTCTGGTAAGCGCTGTGAATTGTGCAAGACTGTTGAATCTCAGATCTGTACCTCTGAAACAAATAATGCAATATATGTTAAGAAAGAAAAAAAGAAGAAGAAGAATGTAGCAGGAGGGGAAGAATGAAGGGGGGGAAATCGGAGGGGGAGAAGAACCATGAGAGACGATGGACTCTGAAAAACAAACTGAGGGTTCTAGAGGGGAGGGGGTTGGGAGGATGGGTTAGCCTGGTGATGGGTATTGAGGAGGGCACGTTCTGCATGGAGCACTGGGTGTTATGCACAAACAATGAATCATGGAACACTATATCTAAAACTAATGATGTAATGTATGGGGATTAACATAACAATAAAAAATTTATTTAAAAAAAAAAAAAACAAATGAATTGGCTCATGTGATAATGGAGGCTGACCAGTCCCAAAATTCTGCAGAGCGAGTTGGCATGCCAGAAACCCAGGAGACCTGATAGTGCTGAAGTCCAAGTCTGAAAGCTGAGAACCGGGAGAGTTCATGCTTCACTTTGAGTCTGAAGACAGGAAATAAGCTGTGTCTCAGTTGGGAGGCAGTTAGGCAGGAAAAATGGTCTCTTATTGAGGGGGTTGAATCAACCGTTTTGCTCTATTCAGTTCTTCAACTGATTAGATAAGGTCCACCCATATTAAAGAGGGCAATCTGCTTTACCCAGTGCACTAATTTAAATGTTAATCTCATCCAAAAACACCCTCACAGGAATACCCAGAATAATATTTGACCAAATAGCTGGGACCCTGTGGCTCAGTCAAGATGACATAAAATTAACCATCATTGGGTCAGACCACTGAATGAGTAGAAAAGCCACAAGGAGAACTTAAGCCTTTGGACTTAATTCTTGGGTTCTTTCTTTTTACATGCTAATTTCATAGATCTTTCAATGTATTGATTAGACATGGCCATCCATGTACTTCGAAGAAATCAATCTGTCAAAGAAACTGATACTGATCAAAGCATGGGATAATGACATGCAAGTTATTATCAACTGTTTCATTGATATTTTCAATACATAAATTCTCAAACTATGCTCTGTAGTCTGCTGGAGACAGGGAAAAAGACAAAAAAAAAAAAAATTCTGGTGTCCACTTCCTAACCACATGCACTTTCTCCTATTCTTTGTGATGCTTGTGAGTTTGGGCATGTAAAGTTAAAAAAAATCAATTTTTACTATCTTTGGTGATGTTTAATAACATTAAAATATTTCAAAATTAACTGTGATCATTGAATTGTAAAATGTGTAAGGTTCAGCAGTATTGAACAATCTCTCTGATAAAGTATTCTAGGATTCTCAAACAACCCTGAGAAAAATGTAAGGAAAATATTATCTCCATGTTTAAAGTGAAAATACAGGTTCTAAGAAGTTGCTGGGGTAAGACACCAATAGTGAAGGTGAACATCCTGAGTGTGCCCAGTGCTTTCCAGGCGAAAGTTTAAAAAATTATTGAAAATTTAAAATTATGCATCTGTGTGTTTTCCTAAGAAAGGTTAATGCCCAGATGTGACTAGGGTCAATTGGGCTGGCTGTGTGGACATTTATTGTCTTCTCCATATTTCCAATAATAGCACCTCAATTTTCTTTGGAAGAGCCACCTTTTCTCCCTTAATCCATCTGGTTGAGATAATATGGGTCATTTCCTGGATTTGGAGCATCAGAGGACCATGATGGAGCACAACCCTATCCCAGCCAGGTGGACACAATCTTAGAACTTTGTTGGGGACTTTTGGGGAGCAGTTAGCAGTTAGTAGAGAAAGTCTACCTGAGCATTTAGCCAACCCAGAGGGAGAAAGAACTGAGAGAAGCAGGATGAGTCCTGATGACATGGAACGAAATCCAAAGCAAGTTCTATGTCTGTTTTATTTTCAGTTCCATGAACCAACAAATTTCTTTCTTTGCTTCAGCCAGTTTCATATGAGTTTCTTGTCATTTATAAGCAAGAGAGTGCTAATTGATACAGCGAGTTTGATTAACTACTCCCATTCAAAGCCCATCTGAAGTTGTTGTAGCCCCCTGGAGTGGGTAGCAATCCTGCGAGATGATTAGCATGGAAAAGTATATAGCTTGGTTGTATCATGGTCGGATTACTTAACAGTGTTATTATCAGCAAGATCTAACACAGGCAAATGTCCTAGCAGAGAAAAACAATGACTAAATTCATTAACCGTGTCTTTGTTTACCCTTTCATTATTTAATCAAACAGACATTAATTTGTTTCTTGGGATACCTGTCCCTGGTAAAGCCTTCAGTGCCCACATATCAAGGAAAGAGGGTTTGATATCTATGAATTTCCAGATTCCATAAATATTGTATTTCTCAGAAGAAGCAGCAGGGACCCAGGCTCTGTAAACAATTTTCTGTGCTGACATCCGTAATAAAACACAAAGAATGATAAAAGTTGAGCAGTGCTTGACCTTCAGGGTAGAAAGGTAAAGGTATCCTCAATTCATAATTTAGATAATTCTTTCTATTTGATCTTGCCATCAGACAGGCATGCGTTTATCTCTAACATCTATAGAGGACCTTCACCTGTCTCAGGAAGGGAACATGCAGAGCTGACACGTAGGTTTCATCTCCCGTGGCAAATCTAACTGATTGGTAGTTGTTGCCTAGAGGGCTGTACCAAAAAGTGTTTTGGGGTATTGTGGGAGAGGGCTTCATGATCAATTAGCAATGGCTGCTCCAGGCAAGAGATGAACAAGAGGTAACAAGGAGGAGACACCAAGAGATATTGACAATCTAAGAATATCTGGTGGTTTGAAACAAAATACAGATTAATCCACCAACTTCAAACTAATTGCAATAGAAAGCAATTATAAATGGTAACAAAAAGATACATTTATGTCATAAAATAACCAAACATACATTCTCAAAAACAGTGACCCTGAAACTGGGGGGGGGGGGGGGGATGTATTTCATAACAATTTGATATCGCTTTGGACTCAAGGAGATGAGGATCCAGGGATCCAGTCTCTGTGTTACAGTTTTGCAAAAGTGTAACCCAGCATGACTGAGCACAGCAATTAAGAATGCAGACTTACCAGCTTGGGTTCCAAGCCAAACTTCAGTTCTTGCTACAGTGTATTTAAATGTAAGCAAATCATTCTACCTCACAGATCCTGGGTTTCTTCTTCATCTAGAAAAGATCAGAGCAACCTATCAGCCAGGATTCTGTTGCCATAGATAACCTGACTCACAGCTTTTTGTGAAGTTTATTTTAATTTCCTTAATTTATTAAATTTAACAATATTGGTGAAGTGCTTAGCAAACTTCCTGGTGCAGTGTAAGTATAAAACAAGGGGCAAGTAAAAATAACAGAGAAATGACAGCACAACTGGTATCATTTTGTCTAACCCAATCAATGAAGTAACTTGGTCAGAATGTGTTACATATGGGATTCTCGTGGTGTGGAGGAAGCATATGTGATTGGGGTCTGGGGAAGGTTTCACCATTTAAAAAAACAAATATACCTTGTATTATCCCTTTTCTCTGGAAGGCATCTACATAGAGGTAGTGGGAAATCATGATTAAGTACATTGAACCGTGAGCTCAACTATATGAATTCAAATATTAGTTTGAGACTTACTAGTTCTTTTCTCATTGAGGATGATAATCATGGCATCTACCTGTTTGGATTTTTGTGAAGATTATATGGGTTATTACATGGAAAGCAGTTAGAGAGACGCCTGGCCCAAAGTAAGCACTCAATAAATGCTATTATGAACAATTATATAATTCCTGTTCGGAGGCATAACACTTCTAAGCATGGCACCCATTGATTGAGGCTTACAGCATGTCAATCTTCATGATAAATGCTTATCTCATTTAATCATTACAACAACCCTATTGGGATACATGTTACTTCCTAATGAGACTCTGTGTTCCCAAGGGGAATGGTCTATTCACTGCTATAGACTGGATGTCTGGTTCAGAGAAGGTACTCAATAATAAAAGTTCTGAATAAGTTATTGGATTTTCATTTGCCAAATGAGGACACTGAGGCTTGTAAGGGTTAATCTTATATGTGTGTAAGTTTCTTAGTGAGGCTTACTATGTATCTTGCCCAGACGTGGTGATGCCAGTTTTGGCTCAAAGTCTGTTTGACTCCAAAGTTTATTTCTCATATCCACTATGCTCATTGACATGAAAAAGATTAATGTCTATTCACACCTCAGAAAAAATTATGTCACCAGATCAGAAGACCATCTTACTGAGAGCAAGCTGTGGGGTCAATGTGAACTCATTTTCACATATTCCAACCCCAGTAATCATAGTTATCCAGATGGAATTAACTTTGAAATTATATATCAACAGGGCAAGGCTTTATATAAAAGTCACTCAGTGGAATAGCTTTGTAAGCTGAGTGTGAAGGATTTCTCATTCTCTAGGCTGGGAGGTATTTATGAATGGACATGAGGTAGGCTATCAGGGATTGAGATGTAGTGTAGGAATCCCCAGATGTTTAGCACCACAAGCTATTGCTGTCTGATCAAGCAACATCAGAGCCGAAAGGGAAATCTATAGAGATGATTTGATCTAAGTACCTACCTTATAAATTATGTTATTTTTCTATTGCTGTGCAACAAATTCCCACAAATTTAGTGGCTTAAAAAACATATATTTATTGTTTCACAGTTTCTGTAGGTCAGAAGTCCAGGCATGGAGTAACTGGATTCTTCACTCAGGGTCTCATGGATTGCAATCAAGGAGTCAGTTAGGGCTGTGATTGTTACCTAGGGCTTGGTGTCCTCTTCTAAGCTCACCAGTTGTAGACAGAATCCATTTCCTTGTAGTTGTAGGACTGAGGTTCCTGTTTTCTTGCTAGCTGTCAGGTGGGGATTACTTATATCTCCTAGAGAACATTCATTGTTCTCTACTATATAATATTACATAATTACAAAAGGGATAGCTCATCATATTCACAGGTTCTACCCACACTGAAAAGAGAGGGGATTATACAAAGACAAGGGTCACTGGGGATCAACCTAGAATTCTGCCTAGCACATACATTGAGAACACATGACTCCAAAGGACAAATAAACTTAGTTTGTCTGGGGCACAGCGCTTACTAGAGACAGAATTGGATTAGTGGCTATTCATCTAGTTCCAAGTTCATCTCTCTACTTTGGTCTCTGTAAATAAAATATTTCAAAGTTCTGCATTTGAAACTCAATCATCTTGATTTATAATGCTATATTAGTCAGGATACATTTGGTGGCAAGTGACAAAAACCCTAATCAGACTGGCTTAAATGGCAAGGAACGTTATTGGCTCATAGGGTCAACCATCTGTCTATAAGTTCAGGCATCTCTGGATCTATTTCGTAGTTAGGTGTTCCTTCTTGTTGCCTTCTTCCCAGTTGGTTCTCCTCATTGTGATGACAAAGGTAACTTCCAGAACTCCAGGCTTGAATTCTACCAGGTAAGTATGCGCATTATTATTATTTTGCTTTTAGGAGTACTTTTTAATCACGATTCTAGTAAGTGTTCTGGGACTGACTCATTGTACCAATCTGTGTCAATACCCATCTCTAAACTGATCACAGTGACCCTTGGGATAGAACACCCAGCTTTGATCACATGCCCTAGAGCTAGGGGGTAGAATCAGCTCCTCTTGAATCAAATGAACTGAGAAACTTATAAGGCTGGTTTCCCAAAGAAAAATAAACGTGCTGTTAGCAGAAGAGGAATATGGATGTGAGGCTGGCAAAAGCTACCAATAGCCTATGTAGGGCTCCCCCTAGTGGAATGTGGCAGAGAGTGAGAGCGGGGGTAGGGCAAGTCTATTGGAAAGAGGGAGGAGCCAAGAGAGAATAGAGTGGAATAGATTGATCATGAACCCACCAAAAGCATGTTTAAAGAGAAATAAAGAGAACTGGTAACCAGCCTTTATGAGTTTGAATACCTGGGTTAAAGTCGTGGGTCCATGTTTGCAAAGTGTTAGCTTTCTGCAAGTCATACTCAGTCCTTGAGCCCATTGTCTTCTATAAAGTGGGGTTACCTGCCTTGCCTACCTCATCTTTCAGTCATTGCAAAAATATAAGGCTCCTAAAAACAAAGTAAAACAATGGAGAAACCATATGAGATTTCAAAAAGGCTTACATATGCTGAATTATTAATTCAAGTAGAAGATTGAAATTTGCAATAGGGATATTCCTTGAGCCTAAGCCAATAGAATAGTATTTTTCTGGACACCTTTTCTAAAATCCTTTTTAGAAATCATATGCCACCAGGGTAATGGCCTAGGCAAGCTAAGGCCTAAAGAAGCTGGAACTTTGGCAATATGAGAGGGAGAGAGAGGATGGGGGCGGAGAGAGAGAGAGAGACAGAGATGTCTAGCAAAACCAGTATGCATGTGCTCATGTCCAGAAGTATGCATTCTAATGGCTGGGGGAGCCTTCTGGGAGAACAGGAAGGGAACGACTCCTGGTCAAGGTATTAGTAGGTAATGGCAAAGCTCCAGAGTATCGGTGTGTTTGCCAGAAGAACACAGTCAATAGCTGGGGACACTAAGATCAAGGTTCACATATGCAAATAAGCATCAAAGGCAGAAAGTATAGAGTATCAATAGAGTTAAAGATTGAAAGGCTTGTGAAGAACTCCTGAAATCCCATTTACTCAATAAACATATAGGGTGGTCTCCTCCACTGTAAAGGGTTAGGTAGCCCAGGGACTATGGGCTTGCAGTCTGTAGCAGGGTGGCTTGAGTGAGAATCCTGGCTCCGGTATGTGATAACCGGCAATTTGTTTAACCTTCTCAGTTGTCCTCATCTGAAAATGGGAATAACAATCACAATGATAGTACTGATATCAAGAACTGCTTGAAGGATGAAAAGAAATAATGTTTGTGGAGCACACAGAGTGGCCCCTGGGACATTGGGTATGGCTAATACATGTTCACTAAATTTTTATGTACCAAGATCTCATCATGAAGATATCTTTTGTGCCCATAATTTTTAGTTCTAGCTCAGGAAACATATATTGAAAAAAATATCACCAATAACTTTAATCACAATGATGATATATGTTATGAAGGACACATTCAGAGTTGTGATAAAGCTGGTAGCAGGGGACCTGCCTTGGTCTAGGGTCAGGGAAGTGACATTTACCCTGATTCTTCCAGAGCAAGCAGAGCTTGGATAGTAAAGGAAAGTGGCTTCTGACAGAGGGAACAGCTAGCACAAAGTCCTAGGGGCATTAAACAAACAAACAAACAAACAAACAAAAACCACTATAAACTCTAGTAAGTGGAAAGGGGTCAGTGTGGTTGGAGTGAAGGGGGAGACATAATATTAGGGAGCAAGATCATGCACATCCTTGTATAGTTCTTGATAAAGTTTGTTTTATCCTAATTAAATTGGTAGAGGATATGACATGTAAACTAAATATTTAAGAATGGGTCAGACTCAGTCATGCAGAAGTGAAGGGTTGCTGGAGAGGGAGAGAGAGAGAGAAAGAGAGAGAGAGAATACTAAATGACATATGGCATTTTTATTCAATTAGGAGATGCTCATAAAAACCTAGATGAGAGACGTGGAAGGCTTAAATGTTGCTCATACATAGTAATCATTCAATAAATATTAGTTCTTATTAATGCAACTGCTTCTAAAACAAAATAAAAATAGCTCTCGACAGGTGCAAAATATTATACCTCATACAGAGGCAAACTTTCTCTCCTCTTAGCTCTTGCAGCATTTCCTATAGACCCTGCATACACCAGCTACATTCCATGGTGCATTGCGATTATTTAGGGACAAGTATGGCTTGGCAATGGACTTCAGGCTCCTAGAAAACAGAGACCAGAAAATATATTTATTTCTGAATCTTTTACACAACCTCACCTTCAGTTGGCGCTTAACAAATGTGGGCTTCTTTCTGCAGGTGTTCAGTTGGTTCTGAACCCAAAGCACCCCAGATTAAGGGATTTTAACTCCTTTGAGATTTGACAGAAGTAGTAAACTTAAGCTTTTGAGGCAGCGGCAGGTGGCTCAGAGTCCTGCACAAATAGGTTTAAATCTTATCTTTATTTAAGGAGGGGGAGGTGGAATCCCCATTTCATCACTGAACATTTATCTATATTTCTTGTCTATTTCTAGAAAAAAGGCTGTTTACCTACTTATTGGTTTCTCTATTCCAAATTCTTAGGCTCAAACCTAAATGAAGCAACCTATAAAATCTAAGGTCAGGCTGGAAACCAGAAAAGTTACCTACTTCAGAGGTTCTAAAGCTGGGGTCCAGGTGTAGACATTTATGAAAGAGATTGGCAAGAAGGGATTCTGTGAAATTCAATGCAAAATTTTGTGGGCATTTTTGTAAGTATACTTTTCATAAGAGAGAGGGTCTATAGCAATTGTGAGGTTCTAACAAGGGTCTGCAACTCTAAAAATATGATCCAATGTTTACCAAATCATCATGCTGGAAAGACTAAAAAGGAACCCTCACACTGTCACATTACATGTCCTTGGGAAAAGGTTCCATTCTAGTATCACCCAAGATCTACAGTCGGGAAGTTCTTTCTTAAGTCTACCTTAATCCTTTGGCACCTCTTCCCCATGCAAGCCCTTGGTAAATTTAGTGGAAATAGCAAACAGCTGCTCACCAACACCCACCCCAAAGAAAGAACAAGACATTTCTCACATATCTCAAGCTGCCTTAAATGTTCTTTCTTTGGCAAAGAAGAAAAAAAAGAAATATATTTTTGGCCTCTAAACCTTTTCCCACCCGTGTGTATTTCTGTAGAAATGTTATCCATATGGTTCCGATTGCTTTCTCCATAAGTCATTAAGAATGCTTTGCACTGAGAACTTTTCTGATGACCAGGGAGTCTTTGGAGACTTTTTAAAATGGCTCTCTTAGCCTTTCTTCATAGAAACAGGGAAGCTAAACATAGCCAAATGCAAATGAACTAAGACCTGGAAAGGTTGAAGTTTTATTCAAAACTCAGAAATCATAAGGCTCGGGTGAGTTTTAGATCTGCCCATGCAAAGCCTTTGCCTCTTCCTCCAGGGACAAGAATTGATAAATACCCCCATTGGTAGAGAGGATACAATGGTCTCAGCCACTTAAATTGATATTTAGGCTTAAGTGTGGTGACCCCATTAAATTCTAAGCTCTTCCAATCACCCCAAGATTTCCCCCATTACTTGCAGAGGACAAACTAAAGAGTTTGGACTTAGATTTGGGTGTGGAATTCCTGACTCCATCACCTACCAGCCAGCGGTACCTTGACATGCTGCTTACATTTTCCAAGCTCTAATTTCCTGTGATGTAAAAATGGGGTCATATTACCTAGCTCATATGTCACAGCATTTTAAGAATTATGAGATAATTTATGGAAAACCCAAATGAAATGCCTGGTGCATGGGAAAAGTCAAAAATTCTTCTCTTTCTCTCGTCTAATAGTAGTTGGAACTGGGGTGGGGATAGGAGGTTCTATACTTTCTGAGGGAAATACTGACTACATGGAGTGGAGGAAAGAAAGATAGAAAAATGTTCCAGAGTGTTACGTCCCCTCTTTCTAAGGCATCAGGACCACAACCCATTTTGGGAGATTGATTAAGAGAGAAGATCCACGAGGAATCAGTCCATACTTTGGTCGTCCTCTGAAGCTGCCTAACGAGGTTGTTTCAGACTGATTTCAGAACTGCATTCCCAGCAGGGCTGCTGTTGCTTACTCTCACTCAAGGAGGCATATCTGAGCTGAAGAATGATGGAGGAACACAGAGAAAGGGAGGAAAGAATAAAAGAAAGGATAGGGGAGAGAGAGAGAAGAAGCAGCAGGAGAGAATGAAAAAAGGAGGAAGGGACAGAAGACAGCAACCTGAAGATTAATACTGAAATGGATGGGAAATGCAGTGTGTGCTATGAATGTTTTTCTTTGTGGTTCGAATCAAACACAGAACAGTCTCGGGAACCACTGCCCAGTATTTGACCTGGGCCAGAAGCCTAGGGAAGGAAAAAATTGCCCAATCAGAAATGGAGAAGTATCCAGGAGACAGACAGAAAGCTCTCCCTTGGTCAGTGGCTGGAGAGCTGTCCGTGGTGCTGACTGCATGTCCTTAGGATTAAAGTGGAGGAGACTCGTAGAGATTTGGACAGGCTACGGCTCCCCTCTTCTCTGCCCTCCATTTTCAGTCCTGCAGTGCTGAGACCCAGGCTCATGATGATTAGCACACTCTTTCTCATCCTCCTGTCTTTTCCTTCCCTCCTTGTCAATTAATTTTTTCCCCTGAAGTTC
Organism: Phoca vitulina; assembly: GCF_004348235.1. NCBI lineage: Eukaryota > Metazoa > Chordata > Mammalia > Carnivora > Phocidae > Phoca > Phoca vitulina. Next base: position 18,839,302 of record NW_022589724.1, on the reverse strand, counting down.
TCAATTCTTCACTCAAGAATTTCTTTTCCATTTTGTTTCAAGACTTCTCTTCTTTTAATTAATTCATGAGCCCCTAGACCCTTCTAGGTCCCCCTAGTTATCATGTCTGTTTCCTATCACCCCTTGAATAATCCTAACATTAATAACAAGAAAATAAGAATTACAGATAACATGGTTTGGGCATTCACTAGGTGTCAGGGAGTATTCTAACTGTTTTCCCATATATTAACTCATTTAAATCTCACGCCAACCATGTTATATAGGTAGTTATATTTTCTATTACACAGATGGGAAATTGAGGTTTAAGAGGGAAGTAATTTGGCCAAGATCACGGACAGGATTTTAACCCATCTAGAGCTGACACTTTTACTAAATCCGGGTTCCTTTAAATTTCTCATCACCTTTTCCTTACTGCTCCGTGCCCCTCCATCTGGTAGCTTCGCTGATGTTACCTATCCTTGCCTAAGCTTCCAGGGACTAGCAATCTTCATTGCTGATTTTTTTTTTTTTTTTTTATTTAAAGAAGAAGAAGAAGAAGAGGAGGAGGAGGAAGAAGAAGGGGCAGCAAAGTAAGCAAACATACAGAATATGCACTGCGTGAGAATTTAGATCGTGTACTGGCCTTCTTTGCTGCTTCAGGGAGAGGCCCCGTGTCAGCAACTGGAGCCTGCACCTCAGGCTAAATTTGGAGTCTTTGGTTCTCCGTATTAATCCCTTAGCCCCCACACCCTCACCCCTTCTCTGCCTCTGGTGGTATAGAGAGAACTTTGCGTCCCATCAGCTTCTCGCTCCTACATCCTGCCCACGTAGAGAAGCACTTGCTTAATTCCGGGAGGTTACGTGGGCTCATGCCTACACATACAGAGAAACAAACAGTCTTAAATACTCTTAGAGAGGCACACGGATACAAATGGACCCAGACAGGCACCTCCCCAGACAAAACCACACTAGCTAGATACACACAGACACACTAGCACCCTCATACCCAGCAGTACTCAGATACTCGCAACGCACACAGCTACAGACACGCTTAAAAACACCACGATGCGGGGTTTGCGCACACACACCGCACACACAGTCCCTTTGGGTGCTCATACACGGAGACACGCCACCCTATCCCCAGACCCACGAGGCTCCCCAGTGGCTCAGCCTCAGCCCACCCAGGCTGCCCCTCCCTCGGAGAAGGCCTTCTTCTCTCCTCCTCTCCCTTCTCCTCCTCCGCCTAAAGATGTACAAAACACTCCTCAGAATAAACCCCGGCTCTTGGCTCCTCCTTCCCCGCCCCCGGCAGCCGTTCCCCCATTCATTTTCGCCCGTCGCCGGGTAAGTCCCTCCCCCAGCGTAGCCCGGCCTCCGCTGCTCCCCGCCCGGAGACCGCCGCGCACTTGGACTTCCCTCTCCATTCGCTGGCCGCCTCGCTCCGGGTCCCCACGGCTGCGAACTGATCTGGCGCGGGGGGGAGGAGGAAAGCGCAGGCGAGCGAGCGAGAGAGGGAGAGAGCGAGCGAGCCAGAGAGCAAAGCGAGAGCGAGAGAGCCGGGAGGCTGAGGGAGTAGTGACCGCCTTCCGGAGCCGAGATTCATGCCTGTCCTCGGGACCAGCGAAGGGGACTTTACGGCTGAGTATGAGCCAGGCTGCTAGGAGCCAGGTACCCCCACGCCTGCAGTCCCCGCGCCGTTCCCGGTATGCGAGCTGGACGCCGGGCTCTCCCAAGTTCCCACCGAGCCGAATAAAAAGCGCCCTTCCGCAGCTCTCCGCCAAAGACGGACATTGACTCCAGGTAAGGCGGCGCCGGGCACAGCGCCCGGCAGCCCCGCTGCCCTTGGAGACGGCCCCGGACCGCATTCGGGGCGCCCCCGCGCGCCCCGCCCCTCCCCCTCCCGGCACCCTTCGGCTCTTCCGTCGGCCGCCCCGCCGCCTCCAAGTCCTCGCAGGTTCCCGGGAGGGGGAGGGCTGTGTATTCTGGGGCGCCAAGGGTTAAATGCGGGTTTTAGTAAGTGGCGTGTGTGCTCCCCGCGCGCTCCCGACGTGTGTACCATGGTGGGAACTTGATGTGGTGCTAGTGTGTATTTGCGTGTGCAGCGTCGTTTGCGTTTGATGCGTGTGTTTGTGCTGTGTGTGTGTGTGTGTTCGTGTGTGTGTAGGGGAGGGGGTAAAGAGGTCCTATAACCTACTTAAGGCGCGATGTGTGTGTGCATGTTTGTACGTATGTGTTTGTATGTGTGCGCTTGTGTGTCTTTTTAATTAGGTCTCTCCAGCTTACATGGAATGGGATCCTTACTATAGGATCACGTAGCCATCGGGAAACCCGCTGTGGACTTCCTCTTGGTGCTCTGGGCTTGGGGTTTGGGGAGCATTCTGGGGATAAGGATGGCACCTTATTTAGCCCAATACTGGTACCCATGAAGGAAAATTCATCCAAACCATGGAGACCTGGTATACTTGGACTCACCGTTTAATATGAAAGAGAAATGGCCAAACCCTGAGGCAATGACATGCTGTCACTTTAAATTCCACACTGGGCAGGCTCCAGGATTCTGATGGGAATTTGGAGTCACTGGGTAGTGGGTGAAAGAGAAAGGGAGAAGTCAGCGGTGGGTTCCTTGTGTGGGGGTTGGCGAGTCTGGGATAGAGTCTACCCTACCTCTCCGTTTGTCATCATAAGAGCATAACAGCACCTCCAGCTACTGGTGCTTTTGGGGAGGATCTGGGCAAGTTTGCATGGATCCCCCTAAAGGGAAAGGAGAAGAGTCGTCAGGGACCTGCTCATCCATGATAGTTACACAGATAATAGAGAAAATTTCATCTGGGGGCAGCTCTGGGTAATATGGAAGGAGATGAATGGGGCACTTCCTAAGAGATTCCTCCTTCCCTACCCTATTTCAGAGAGGCTTGGGAAGCCCCAAGAGAATCTTTTCCTAAACTGTGCCTCCTCATGGCTCCATTGGAGTTAGGAGGAAAATGGGAGAGCAGAGTGTGTGTGTGTGTGTGTGTGTGTGTGTGTGTGTGTGTGTGTTTCAGTACTGAGGGAGATCTACAATTTGGGAAGGGTTGTGGGTGGGGAATTCATGGCAGAATGTGGCGGTAATTGACTTAAACTGCTGTCGATTTGCACCTCACATCCCTTGCTTGGCTCCAAAATACTGCCAAGGGCACGGGGGCTGTGTGGAGAATGGCAGTAAGGAAGACTGTGGGTCAAATCCCTCTTTTCCTCTTTCCTCCACCTCCTAGGAGGCTCTCTTGGTAAGTCCCTGTGCTACCCTGGCTAGGTCCTGCTGGGCTTGGACTCTGGGGCCAACCATCGATTTGATTCCCGGCTGCCTCTTCAAGGCTTGCCCTACTCAGCAAAAAATGCTGAGTTTTACTGCTGTTAGCATGGCTTCCAGACTCGGCAGCTGTTACTTTCCCAAGGTAAAAAGAGGCAGCCCTTCTGCCGTCAGGCACGGAGGCTGGTGGGGGACAAGGGCTGAGATGCCGGGACAGCCTCTCGTCCAACCTGGCCGGCAAGGAGCCACTGAAAAGACCTTTTGGGGAAAAGAAAAGTAGAAATATAATTGTGTTTTTAAAATTATGTGTGTGTGTGTGTGTGTGTGTGTGTGCGCGCGCGCGTGAGTGTGGGTGTGCATATGTGTGTGTGTCTTCTGGGGAGAGATAAAAGCAAACATGTTTGCAAGGACCTGCCCTGGCGGGTGGGTGACGATGCTACCTGCAGACACTCGCAGACACACGAGTCTCCAGCCAGAGGCTGATACCTCAGGCTGCAGCCTTCACAGGGCCACAAGGAATCTGCTTCGAGAAACTCATGTCAGAGCAGGGCTCCCTGGTTCATTTTTTGGGGGGGGTGTGAAATCAGAGGAGGAGACCCTGTGTTCGGAACTGCTCTCGTTTTATCTCTTTTCCAATTCGTAGACAATTGAAGCTGGAGGAATACTGAAGAACAGACAGGCAGGACTCTGTGGCCCAGAGAGGGGAGGAGAATTCCGTAACATTCTCTAGCAAGTTCATGGTCTGCCCAGGCTAGCTGCCTGACACCTGGATCAATGTCCTTTCTACTGCACCACACTGCCCAGGGACTGTGTGTTGCTCCCTATTCTCATCCGGCCACTTTGCTCCCACCTAAAACAATCACTGTCATCCCTCAGCAGACTTCTCATTTCAGAGCTGCTCCATCTGGAAACATGACCCCGGAGAGAAAGGGTCCAATGCTTTAATCACTGTCCCCACTAGACAGACAGACAGATACACTCACACACACACACAGACACACACAGAGAATTACACACAGGCAAGGACCCAGTACTGATTATGACCGGGAGACGGAGTCCAGCAGAGCATCTGGACTATACCTGAGTTCTTTATTAAGGAATACTTTGCCTTCCAGAGAGCCAAGTGTACACCCATTTACCGATGCAAATACTTCAGGCAAATTAATTTCTTCGTATTCATGAGACTCTTGCCCTATACAGTGATACATACTGCAGTCACCGGAACTTGCGCAAGCACACATGTGTACATGCACTCACACACATGTGCACACACGGATTTAGAAACGTTCCCTGCTTGCCATATTCCCCAAAAGGGAATTTCAACCTCCGCACCAAATTGTGCTCTCCTATGTAAAAGGCATCACCCACACGAAGACCGGGACTCATCATCCCAGGGAAGGGGAGATAGAAAGCTCTGTGAGGGACAGGTTCTTGAGAAGTCAGAACCAAGCCCATCGTAAAAGTGTTCCCAGACTCCTCGATGTTTGGGGTGCCGGCGAGCACTGAGAAAAAAACATGGGGGTTTCAGGCCCATCTGCGATAGAGCCTTCCACGCAGGCTTTTCCGAGGCTGGATGGCGCTTTAGCTCCCAGAAGGGGGAGCTGTGACTCCATTTCAACCAAGGAGAACCAGCTCTGAGATTCCAAATCAGCTGTTGGGCCCCCGTTGAGTTTCCATGGCCCAGCTCAAGCTGCAATGAATATATTTGAAATGGTACAGGTGGGGACTTTAAAAAACCCTCTCCCCTGACCAGTTCAAATAAAATGTCTTAGTGCTTGCAAGAGTTTATGCTATTGACTACAATGTCTTCCGTTTCTCTGGAAGGTCTTTGCCCAAAGGGCCTTCGGTTGTGTGAGGAGACATTTTCTGATTGACATCTTCTAGCTTGTTCCCTCCCAATTCCTTAGATGAATCACCAGTACTATCACCTGAACAGGCCTCTAAGGTTAAACGTAACCTGCCCTTCTCTCCCCTTGTTCCCTTTGCTAAAATTCAAAGATAATGAATTGGCCACTGAACTTCTGGTAATCATATTAAAGACAAAATGGGGGTCACGTGAAGAGGACAAATTTTCAAATGTCATTCTCCAAATAATCCCCCTTGTTGTTTTCTATTCTAACCCTTTCTGCAAGGAGTACCTTTCTCCTTCCTCTGTCTCTCAGCTTCAGCCTCTACTTTTAAAAAACTTACTGGCCTTTTAACATCCAGCTCAAATGACCCTTCCAAAAAGTCTTCCCAAAATCTTATTTTGGAATAAATCTCTTTCTCCCCTGTTCTCTCATATAATTTTGTCTGAGACACTATTTTAGCTTGTGTCTCTATTTCCCCTATTTTATAGCCCCGTGGAAATATGTCTAGTTTGCCTTCTTCAGTATGGTCTTGGTAAGAGCATTTTTTTATCCCCAAGGACTGACACCTAGTAGTTGCTCTGGGAATGTTTGCTGTTACACCTTGAGTCCAGTCTCAATAATAGCTGCATCTTTCTCTCTCTCTTACTCTTTTTCCTTCCGATAATTGTTTCATGTTCATGCAAAGCAATACAATCATGGCTTCAGAATCATGCCGCCTATACCATCAATATAGGAATGTTAATGATGATACAGACAGGTGAAATTAGGTCCTACTTGGAAGTGACCTTTGCCCTACTATGTTCCAGGGTCTTTAGTTCTCTTCTCATTTAATCTTCCTTTCCACCCAGTGAGGCAGATACAGTCCTTTCGTAGAAGAAGAAAGTGAAACTCATGCTGGCTAGGGCCCTTGCCCAAGGTCACGTGACCAGCACAGCTAGAATTAGAACCTAGATCCCCCTTGCTTCAACATCTCTGCTCTTTCTGGTGGACCACTGTGTTAATGGTAACCATTGTGGATGGCCAACGGGATTGGGTTGTTCAGTGGATTTTAGTATAGCTTGGGGCACCATATTAACTCTTTGAAATCGATGTTATGAAGGAGTCATGGAGCCATTTGATCAAAGAATCTCAGTGTTTTAAGGTTTCTCATTAACTAGACCTTTCTCCTTATTCAAGGATTCAAGAATTTTTGGTGATACCCATAACGCATATCCACTCAATCTCATTTTTAGTACTTTTATCAACGGTGAAATCATTATCACACAAACTAGCCTATGCTGTATAGGGAGAGCTTTGTTGGAATGTTTTCTCACTGTGACCCGAAATCTGCCTTATGTCCGTAAGTCTCTGAAATCATACAACACAAATATAATTCTCTTCTAATTATCAGTTCTTCCCATATTGTGGAAACATAATCATATGATCACAAATACTCTACTTCGGGAGGCCCTATTGCCACAGCTCTGTGTCCTGTAACATTCGTTTAGGGTCCCTTGACAAGCTGGATCTTGTTCTCTTGGCATTCTTTAGTTAGTCACACTTAGAGAGTTTAGAAGCCACAAAAGGGCGAGGGTGACCTATAGTTGAGTAAGGATTGAAAGGAGCACTGATTCATCCATTTATTCAACAAATATTTATTAAGTGACAACTATTTTTCAAGCATTGCTCTAGACCAGAGCTATCAAGTAGAACTTTCTGTGGTAATGGATATGTTCTCTGTGCTGTGCAATATGGTAGCCACTAAACACATGTGACTCTGAGCACTTGAAATGTGGCTAGTGTTACTGATGAACTGAGTTTGTTTTTATTGTTTTTTAAGATTTTATTTATTTATTTAGAGAGAAAGAGAGAGAGAGAGAGCATGAGCAGGGGGAGGAACAGAGGGAGAGGGAGAAGCAGACTCCCCGCTGAGCAGGGAGCTTGACAAGGGGCTCCATCCCAGGACCCCCGGATCACGACCTGAGCCGAAGGCAGACGTTTAACGACTGAGCCAGCCAGGCGCCCCATGAACTGAGTTTTTAATTGAATCCAATTTTAATTTTAATTTCAATTTCAGTAGCTATCTGTGATGAGTGGCTACCATATTGAGTAGCGCAGATCTGGACATCAGAGATGTGGTATGAACATGGTCCTCTTTTCGTGGAGCTCAGAGTCTCATGGGGAGAGATAGGTATAAATGGGTAAACAAATAGATAAGCAAAATAACTTCATGTCATAGTAAATGCCATGCAAATAATTAGGAATGTGGACGATGTAACTTTAGATAGGGTAGCCAGGAGAGACTTCTCTGAGGGCGTGGCACTGGAGCTGTTTAGGTGAGGAGAAGCCAGCCGTGTGGCAGACAATAAAGATGAAGTCACTAAACATGTGCAAGCTTAGGAGAGCCGAGTGATCCTGTGGCTGGAGCTCTCAAATGAGAAAGAGAATGTCGTGAGATGGAAATAAGAAAGGTAGGTGGGGCCAGATCAAAAGGCCTTGTAAAAGATGCAGGAATAAAAAGTCTAGAATTCCACAGCCATCCACCCTCCCCCCCACAAATGTCCCTGCTTGGGGAGTGGAGAGCCTGAGGACTGAGCTGAGAAGAGTGTGGAGAGCTGAGAAGAGACAGGAGCTCAGCATCAAGTGCCCTTGACAGGTTTCCATCGTGTCCATTTTTTAAAAAAGATTTATTTATTTGAGAGGGAGAGAGAGTGCATGCGTGCATGAGGGGGCTTGGGGGGCGGGGGCAGAGGGAGAGAGAGAATCTCAAGCAGACTCCCCGATAAGCACAGAGCCTGATCCGGGCTCTATCTCAGGACCCTGAGATCCTGACCTGAGCCGAAACCAGGAGTCAGACGCTTAACCTTCTGAGCCACCCACGCGCCTCTCATCTTGTCCATTTTTAATCCGTCATTTCAGTGCATTCGTTTCATCTTAATTTCTAGTCCTGCTCTGAGTGCTGCACACTCTGGACGCACGCAGCTCTAAAGGGAGGGGAAGAACTGGAGAGGGGGAAATGGATAGAAAAGGAGAAAGAGAATGAATACTTGGAGAGAAGGTAGTTGAAATGAAGTCTGGTAAAACAAAAGCTGGCATCGTTTTGGATCAGCAGATATTTATTGGGTATCTTGTCTGGGAAAGGCCTTGAACAAAAGGGCTTGGTGGAGACCGTGATGAATCCTGCCAGATGCTGGCAATCTAACAGAGGAGGTCTGCAAATCCATAATGATCATTCATGGTAGATGGACAACTGCCATTTCAGAAGTCTACGAGAGTTTGGGGAAGGTAAAGATGAGAGGAAGACACGGGGGGTGATGGGGGTGAGGAGGAGGAAGATGGCGGTGACTATAAGGTCTGGAGATCAGAGAACATATCTTTTCATTTTCTGTCTCCATTCATTTTAAATGTCACGTAGTAAGAGCACAGGGGCTCAGGGCACCCGATTCTAGTCCCGGCTCCTATCCCTGTATTTCTGGACCACCTTAAGAACCTATCTGCCCCTCTCTGGGCTTGGCTTCTGCAAATTGAGATAGTGGCCTGCCTCACTGAAGGGATTTGCCCCAGCTCAATGAAATATTGCATGACAAAGTTCTTGCAAGGGCATGGAGAGACAGCACATGATGGTCATGCTTCATCATAATGTTTAGATATCTTCTCAAAAATGAGCAAATCGAACAGAAGTCACACCTCAGGGCACAGACTGTGACTCCAGACACAGGGACTGAGTAGGAGAGATGTGCCACTATTGTAACTCTTCACATCAGAGCGATTAAGTGGTAGCATGAAACCCACTGTCCTCCTGGAACGCAGTAGCCTAAAAAGGCTGCCTAGAAATCCATAGACAGTCCCTGCTACTGAGGGGGCCAAGAAGGCAATTAAGAAGATAATGAGGCTGAGGAAAAGTGAAATTAATTTCTTTTTTTCATATGAGGGTGAGGGGGAACCTTTGTATCTCAGAAGAACTGTGTTTTGGAGATTGCAGGTGGCCTTAAGGAGAATAGATTGGACAAGACTGGGTGTGAGAAAGTTCGGAGGGGTGAATTACTGGGCCTGTCTGCTACCCAGTGGAGGCCACATATGGGAATAGCAACCTGGTGCGGACACCACATAGATCATTTGGAACAAATCCTGTTCCCAGTGTGCGGAGATTTTCTCACAGGGTGTGGAGCCGTGTACAACGATGTCGGGGCCGCTTTAGGAGAAGCTAAGAGACTGTATCTCCCCCCCGCCCCCCGGGTGAGGAGGTAGATTCATAAGGCAATTAACAAAAGCGAGATGCAATCGTTTTTGTGTAAATTGCAAAGGTTGGAACAGCGGGGGTCCAGATAAATGACCCATCTGAACAGCTAGAACCCTTTGTAAGGGTTAACCCAATACTGGCCCGGAGGGGTTTCTGAGATATAATTCATCCAGCCTTTCAAAGGTCCTGCAAATGAGCCAGTGGGAACCTCAGTGAGAAATAATGGATCCTGGGGGTAACGTGGAACGGCCGAGTTTACAGATTCCTAGCTGATTCAGATGGAGGAAGGGCAGACATCTAGGACATACGATTGCTTCCAAGTGGTCAGCTCACATGTCTGCATTCTAAGAATTAGCAACCCACAAAAGTAGATGAAGTTCTGGGGGGCTGTGGAATTTCTAGAGACTCCAGAAGCCCCAAGATTAACCTGGAAGAGCATTCTGAGAACTGTGACAGGGATATCTGCCTTAAGTAAGTACGTTTCAGTCTGCGTGGTAGTGGAGAAGCTACATTTCTCATGGAATTTGATGGGCTCTGAGTTTATAGGCACATGATAGGGGGAAGACCTACAAGAGTCTTGGCTGGTGCTATAAAAACATATGCACAAAGCAGAAGGGCCATTAAAAAAAGAAAATTAGCGCTTTGGTATGTTTAGGAATGGAGGGGAAAGCTCGAAAAATCAATTACCTGGCAAGGAGTGGTAATATGGTTTTTCTGCTGAGACAAATTTTGGAGGCAAGACTGTCGGAGCCGAAGTGGTCCTCCTCAAATGCCATTACCGGAGATGGCCAAGGCAAAGGAGGGCTGAGCGGGGTCATAAAGAATTTTATTCTAAATGCTCATCAACAGGACAGCATCATTCAAAGTCCAGTGAAGCCTGACAAACGATTCCTGAAAATATTACTAGATCAGCCTCAGCTTTACCTGAGCTCTCCTTTTCCTCCTGATGGTGGGGATTATGCATTTAGGCAGAACACAGGATGGGATTTGAGGGGATTCTGGAAAGATCTTCACCCACAATATTTAGAGACGGCTGAAATGTCACAGTGACAAAGCCATTCTTGGAGTGGGAAAGTGTACGTGCTGAGGTCGTCCTATATCCTCTGTGCTATAACGGGGACTTGTTATAGATATCTTGTTGAATATTCTGAACGAGCTCACGCATGGGCGGCATCACCTTTGTTCTAGAGTTGAAGAAACCGGGGCACACACAGCACAGTGATGTCACTTGTCCCAGGCCACCCACCGAGGCAGTGATGCGTGGAGGATTTGGACTATTTCGGTCCGACTTGAAAGTGTAGTGGTTGAAAGCTTTAATGCTGGAGTGCGAATGCCGCAGCTCTGCCCCCCTTCTAGCTCTGTGACCTTGGCCAGACTACCTAATGTTCCTGCGCCAGTTTCCTCATCTACAAAGTGAAGAGGACCGTACTGACTCCTCATAGAGATGTTGTGGGTTTTAATGAGTTGATATGGTAAGTGCTTTGAACAATGGCTGGCGGACCATCAACGTTTCGTAAACGTTAACTATTATTACTTGTTGTTTTTACCGTACCCTGTCCCATTAGATTAAACGTTGCTCATGCCGGTAGGTGTGTTCTCGGACTGGAAGTGCTCTGGAGGAGAGATTATCACCAGGTTCAAGGCACTACCTTGCAAATGAGGTTGCTCAATCATTTTTACCACCCCCCCACCCCCCCGCCCAAAGTGGCAATGTGAGACCAGCAGTTAGGGGAGAGATTGAGAGCATAGGAAAAGGTGTGGAAGGATATAAAATCAAAATGACTGAGGCAGATTTTTTTATTCTCTATCTTATTATGGGTCAGAAACCAGTTGTAGATATAGGATCATCAGCCATCAGAGCTGAAAATCAACTTCAATATAGTCCAGATCAATTTTCTCTCACTTTGTTACCTATAAATTTTTTCCTCTTCAACATCAAACTGTATCTGAGTTGGTTCTAGTACCCTCTCCACTGCAGCCCATATCCTTGCACCTCTGGGTTTGGTTTTCTAAGCTGTGAGACTGGGGGTTCCGCAGGTACATATGGGAGAACATGACTGACAGCCTGCTTCATGCTCTTGTGTGAACCATGTTCATCATCTTCCTCCTCTTGGTTCCCCTCTTCCTCATCTGCATCATTTATTTTACTAAGTGCTTGCATGTCTTAACATGTTTTACCTCATTGAACCTCCACAGTCTCACTCTAACAGTGTAACTATTCTCCCCATTTTCCAGATGAGGACCTTGGGGCTCCGAGGTGAAAGGATTTGCCCCAAGATATGTAATAAATGATAGCATTGGGTCTCAAACCTGTATCAGCAGACACTGAGCGTTAACATCCTTTCATTGAACTGCCCTCCCTCCATCTGCCCACCTAAGGCGTGGTCTGGCCCTTGGCGGCTTGGTCCGGCCCTTGGCGGCTTGGTCCGGCCCTTGGCGGCTTGGTGGCCTCCCAAAATCAAGGTTGATTATCGCTGCTTTATCTCCATTGTCTTAGGCCGGGTCCATTGTTGCAAATCTTCAACCGTTCTGTCACGCAGGCCCTGCCCTCAATCCTGGTCTTGTAGGCTCCTAAATGAGAGAGGCATCTATCTTGCATGTTCCAGGAGATGTTATAAATGGTGCCACTGGAGGAAGGCTTCTTAAATCTCCTTAATAACCTGCATTTTGCTTTCTCTCCTTCTTTATCTGTCAGCATCGTGAATATCTTCTACCCTTCCAGGGCTTTCTGGCTGCCAACTTCATAGCCTCTTAAAATAGTAATTTAACTTCACAATGCCTCAGCAGGAAACCTTAGCTGAGTGTGTTTATTTGTACCCTTAAGTTGTGGAAGTTCAAATGCTGCTCAGACCAGGACCAGTCGTCATAGAAAAGCTACTTTCTAGCTCTGGGCCAGAGCCAAGAACCAAGATGTTACTTTTCTTGGGAATAGAATCGCTAAAGCCACCTCTGGAAACTAGCGCTTTTAAAAAAGCATCTCAGGAAATGGCAGGATGGGGGTGTCTTGAATTGTTACAGCCAGATGCTGCAAGAGAAATGATGTATATATCTGATCTCTCTCTCTCCACATACACACAGGCACAGGCACACATATATAAAGAAAGGAATATTAGTATTAAGGAGGAAAACAACACATACAGAGGGATATGTCCAAGGTGAGAGTTTTCCTTCCTTGTTAATGAACATGAGCCCAGATACGGTCATAAGATCATCTACTATCAGAATGTGATCTGGGGGTAGAACTTCCAGCTAAAAATGGAATGGGAAACACCCATGGCCAACAAACCTATTAAAAAAGCTAAAATATTCAGGTTCTCTAATATTCAAAGAATGAAAATAGCAATGTGATACCATATAGCATCATCAAAATGGCTTTTTTTTTTTTTTTTCTCTGATGGCATCCTCCTGTCTTGGCAAGAGGCAGGGAACAAGACACTGTCCTGTGGCCTTGGTGGAAATCTATAGGGATATATCCTTTCTGAAATGTGGCTTTCATTCTTTCATTTCAACAAACAAACATCATTCACTGAGCACTTATTCTGTGCCAAACACTGTTCTAGGGGCTAGTTATATAGCAGTGAACACAGCTGACTTGCCCCTGACTTCTTGGAGCTCACGTTCTCTTGAGGGAGAAGTTTATAAATAGGTAAACAAGTGAACATACAGTGTGTCAGAAGGAGATGGGTCGCTCGGAGGGAGAGGGTGTACTGTTTTGTATAGTGAGCCAGGGAAGCCTGAGATGTTGACATTGAGCAGAGATCTGTAGGAAGGGAGGGGGACAGCCAGGTGGACATCTGGGGGAAGAACATTCTAGCAAGAATAGAGCAGAAGAAGACAGTTGCTGAGGTGGGACTTGTCTGGTGAGCTGGAAGAACGGTAAGGAGGTCAGCTGCGCTGAGGTGATCAAGGGGTGGGGCCGGGGGGAGGAGGAGATGCCCCAAAGAGGGAGCAGGGGGAAAATCTCGATTTCTATCCCTATTGCTACCGTCATCTCTAGCTCTGTCCCTCTTTTTAAAAAAAGGGGCAAATCCTTCCATTTTTAAGAAATTCCCCATGCTGAGAAGTAAATTAACTATATGTGCACAGGTATGTGAAGAAGGAACTTTATTGAGTGTTTAGGATAAAAGAAAAAAAAAAAGAAACAAGAGAACAAAGTGTGTAATGGGATCTCTACAGTCACTAAGGATGTGGTAGAGGAGCCCAGTTTTCACTTAGAAGGTGGAACGAAGACCAGGACCGTGATCTGTAAACTGGGGCTACCAACAATACCGCCTTGCTAGCTTTGCTCTGCGAGTAGAGCATCCCTGTGTGTAAAGTACTTAGCGACAGCCCCAAGGGCTCAATATATGGCACTCAGGGTGATATTTATCGACGTGGGCATATCTTGGGTGAGCCATTAAGTTAAAATATATATAAGGTAAGATATGTATAGCATGCTCTTTTATAAGATGCACCCTGATATTTGAGTGGTTATCTTTGGGTGAGAGATTATGAGTGAATTTCAGGCTTTTATATTTTACCTGTATTGCCTAATATTTCTTTAATGAATGTGCATTTCGTAGGTAATGAACATTTTAAGGAGTAGGATGTGGGGGATCAGTGAGCAGTTCTTGGAGGGACGAGCAACAGAGGCACAAGCTTTAATGCAGAGTTTGCTAAACTTCCAAGTCACTTGTCCCAAATCACATTTAAATGGACTCGTTTTTGGTTTTTTTCCTTCTTTTACTTGGCCTTGGCCTGAGCAGTGCTACTCATAAAAACCAAAAATTGGGTAAGTGATTTCTCCTTTCTAATACACGTTACGGTAGCTTTCGGACCCTTAAAAAAAAAGCTGCATCACCTTTGTAGCACCTAGAAGCATTTCACATGCTGGTTGTACCTTGGGCGCCACGATTTGGAAAGCATGGATTCAGTGGCGGACCACCTTGGAATCAGAAAACTTTCCTTCTGACTCTATCTTCATTTTTAATTTTGGGTAAGGAGGGCCACCGCGGGGGTAGGAGGCGTTGAGCAGACAAGACTTGTCACCTCGCCGTCTATACCAGAGTAGCCACTTTCTCTGCTCTGCTTTATTACTTTTTTTGTTGAATAAGAGTTGAATGTTAAGAGTTGAATGAGGAGTTCCAAGGCTCTAAAAAATGACCTGACGTTATTGGCTGAAACGTTAAATGGACTCTAAAGTGGACTTAAAAGTGACAGATTTTGTCTTAGATTGAGTCATTGTACGAAGCTCTTCAGGAGACCGTATATGACTGTGACACATCCCCAAGGGCTTAGAAGGAACTGAAGGCATATGTAAGACTCTCCCTGAGCCACCTTTGTAATCACAATGTATGACCTATATAATTGCCATCAACAGATTAAATGAATTAAAGAAAGTATGAGCTATATTCAAGGCAGCCTCTTATAGAAATATTTCCATAGGAAACCTTAGGAGTGAAAGCGTGCTAATTCACATTGCCCAGGAAAGGCTTGGGATAGGGGGTGTCACGGGAGATAGGGATCTGTACTTGTGAAAGCAGAAAAGGGGACATTCCAGGTAGAGCAAATGGTAGGCACGAAGACATGACACCAAGCTTATGTCTCTTTTTCATCACAGAACCATAGAATGTTAGAACTGAACCAGAAGAGACCTTAGGATCCACTGTGTTCAACCTACCTTTTTCAGAGAAGCTAAGACTCTGACAGGGGGACTGTCATGGCAAAGGCCACAATCTTTATTAGTAGGGATGCTAATCTAGAACCCCAGATTCCTGACTCCCAGACAGTAATCATTCCATTAGCAGAACATTTTCATGTCCTACCCCATGGTGCACTAGTTCTTCAGAAACTCCAAGGAAAGCTTGTAGTGTGGTCAAATACATTTGGGAAATGCTTCGTGATCTACCTTGTTCTTGGAAATCGGATTATATATAAACAAATTCAAGTTTCTACAAAGTTCTTTGAGAGAGGGAGATTTTCAAGCTAATTCAAGCTTTCTCAAAGTTATTTGACTACAACATTTCAACTTTCTATATTTTTCACTTAACTCTTATTAATAATTCTTTATAGCTTACTTTAGGAGACTCTACTCTAGACAAATATATCTTCCATTGAAAAATCAGAGTATTATGCATATGGAAAAATGTTTTATAAGCAATTCTGATGGTCTATATTATTTCAGGGATGATCATATTAAAAAAATTATTATAAAGAACAATAAGAAGGGTAGTTTCCTATTTCACCTTCCTCCCTCACTCCTTCCTTCTGTCTCTTCCTCCATCCCTCCCTCCATCCCTCCCTCTCTTTCCCTTTCTTCCTTCCTTCTGCCTTTATCATCTTACTTTCTTGCTTTATTTTTCTCTCCCTCCTTTTCTCCCCCTTTATCTCTCTTTTAGTTTATTCTTGCTTTCTTCCCGTTCTTTTTTCCCCAAAAACACATTTCTTTTTGAGGAGTTACTATGTTCCAGATTCTGGACCATCTGTGATGAATAGGACATTTTCCTGATCTAAAGCTCTTGCCAGTTTGATGAGGAAACAGATGTGCAAACTGAGATAATACAGAGTAGCTGCTGCTGAAATTAGAACATAGGCAGCGTGTTAGGAAATGGAGGTCTGTCTGCGTGAGCCACAGAGGTTGCATAGCCAGTTGGGTAAATGGAGAGAGGGCATTCCAAGGGGACAGTGGGAGAGGAAGTAGTTCAGTGTGACTGGAGAACATGTTCAGAGTGAAGCTGGAGAAATAACCTAGGGCTGGAACATATAAAGCCTTGGAACTCATATTAAGTAATATGTGTTTAGAAAATTATCAATAGCTCTTAAGAAAAGGATTGACATGACCAGATCTGGGATTAAGACAAGAAGGAGGGCGAGAGGAGGGGAGAGGGGTTCGGTGGCCCTTTGGCAGGTTATGGTTCAGTTGACACATGGATGACCTTCTAGGGTAGGACAGTGGCAAGGACGTAGACAGATTGCAGAAATACTGTGGCATGTGACAAAGGGGAGGGAGGGGTTAAGGATGGCTTCCTCCAAGGTTGTGCCAGATCTAGTCCTGCTCTCTAAATAGCGCTTCCAGAAACAGCGGGGTTTCAATTATCTCACCGTGGGCTGTGAAATTCTGAAAAAAAATAATAAAAAAAGTCTCAAAACAAAATTAAGTTTAATTTGCTTTAATTGAAAAATAAACACATGCCCTGAACAGCACTCTCAAGAGGAGGGAAAAAAGGCTTAAAAACGAAATGAACAGTTGGGTGTGGTAGGCCCTCAATTATTGGAAATGCTGAAATGAGAACTGGCATGGATCGAGAAAATGAATTCAGAGTGAAAGTCAGTAATGGGAAGTAGAGGCTTTCGGTCCAGGTAGCGGTTTTCTGGAGGTCTTGTGAGGTGGTTATTTTTAAATTATTGCTAAGAACATTCATTTATAAGGCAAGCTTGGAATAAAGGAAGGAGCGCAGAACGTGGAGCCAGATAATTTAGGTTTGATCCTGTCTCTTTCACTTTAATCGTATGGCCTTTGGTAAGTTGTTCTTGGCTTTAGGCTCATCATCTGTAGAGGGGGATAATAATCCATCCATCACTGGATTCCTGTGAGGATTGTGTGATTCATGTACCTGGAAGTTCTAACATACTGGTAAGAGGTGATGGAGAAAGACAAGTAGGAGGAAGGGAGAGGAAGAGGAGGAGAGGTAGAGGAAGGTTTGCAGGAGGATCCAGACAAGAAGGAAGAGGAAGGGTATTAGAGTGACTCCAATAGCGCATGATATTTATTGAGAGCCTCTGTGTTCAGGCCTTGTGCTAGATGCTGGGGGTAAGATGGCGAAAAACAGCTGAGCCTTGCCTCTACAGCACCTGTATTCTAGCAGTAAATATTTTCATCTCTAGGTAGGCCATAGGATGGAGTCAGGAAGAGAGACTGAGCTAAGGGTGGTATTTAGAAAGCCTTGAGATGTGTCTTAGGAGCTTTTGTCTTAAATGGACATTTTTCTCTCTGTTCACAACCACTCCGCTTTCCCCATTCAAGTACAGGTGCTTTGACTCTGGCTTAGGTTCTGCCTGTCTCGTGGGCAAGTCTGCTAATCACATTTGTAGGTAATAGGGGCTTGGAATTGTAAACTCAAAGTGTCAGATGCTTATAATATTGGCATCTTAGAATCCTAGTTGTAGAATTTTAGGATCTATCAAACCTTGGAATCAGAGAACCTCAGAATAATAATCTTAGAATAATAAAAACTAGTGTCAAAATCTCATAGACTCATAGAATGTAATATTTATGGAATATAAAAATCAACTCTTAGTGCCACCACATCTTAAAAATCATAGAATCATGAAATTAGAGTCTTCTAGAAGAGAATGGCATTTTATGGTTATCTGGTCCACCCTCCTTCCCAATTCATGGAAAATACTAATATAGCATTAAAAATACAAACATTCATAGGAATCTTTGTATAGGGAAAAGGTGGCCCTAAAGGAAATCTAAAGCTTAATAATGCTGAGGGTGAATATATCGTCCAAGGGACACTGATGGTGGACACAGATGGAGTTTCTGAACATAAAAGGTTTTAGTGGGGTGATGGTTGACTTGACTGACACCTAAAACGAACACTTATCAAATAGGAAGCTCAAAGCAAAATAGGAATTCATGTCTTTGCTCACTGACCCTCCCTGCTATAGTTATTCATGTGGGCCAAACGTAGCCATGGTGTCATTTTAGAAAATAGTCCCCTAAATATTGGCCCTCTTGTTTTGGATTGTAAACTTCAGGAGGGTAGGAGTGATAGGGGATTCTATATGACATCTACGAACTTTCTAGAAAAGTCTTTTGCATGTGAGGCTTCTCAGGCATCCAGTCTTACTGTCTTCTCTCTCGGAGCTTCCCCTTGTATACACATGGTGAACTATTGGTGATCCGTGTCCTTGCTTGTGTTTTCTCTGAAGTATTGGCTTCTACTGCCAAGACTTTTTTTGTTTAAAACCTGGCATCCATTTTGTATGTAGTAATTGTTCTCTCCACATTCTCTCACAGGACCTCGGATCCAGCCGTATATTTTGACAGGTGCAGGAAGAACCTGGCTTAAAGAAGTGTAGAGTGTGTAGAGGTTTTTGCTTTATGCCATGGAGGTTTTGTATGCGTGTGTGTGTGTGCGTGTACATTTGTGTGTGTGTGTGTACGTGTGTATGTGTACGCACACGTGCAGGAGTGCAAGTGCTGCTTCCCTAAAATGTGAGTCTGGACCTTCTTCACATGAGCGTGTGATTGCATTTGAATGTACTCCTGGGGTCCTACGTGCCTTCATATGGGGATAAACTTGTGTGGAAATGAATGTGTTTTGAACCGGTTAAGATATGTAAATGATTCTGTGGCTCTTGACATACATTTATTGAGCATCTATAACGCTTCTGACAATGGAATAAGTGTTTTCATGGATGGCAATATATTTGATTTTACAACTATGAAGTAGTTATTGTAGATATTACAGTTTCAGTTTTGAAGATGTGTCGACTAAGGCTCTTAGAATTGAAATGATCAGGGCTGGCATTTGAAATGGAGTCTTTATATTAAAGACGCTGTTTATGTGTTTTTGGTCTGAGTGTACTGGTGTGTGAGTGAGTACAGGTGTGTGTGTGTGTGTGTGTGTGTGTGTGAACACACACACACACCCATATGCTCATGGACGTGTGGGGATGCATGCCTTCTTCTTCCTCATATGCATTTCTTAAAATGCATGGATGTGTAAAGAGATGAATATATATGTAGCTAAATGTATGCACCAGCTAAAGCTCTAATCATCCAGCAAAGTACATCTGAGTAGCTGGTATTGGGGGCGAGGGGAGTGTGGATGGTGTGAGCTGTGGGGGAAGAGCATCCAAGAGGCAGAGGATGGACAGCTCAGTATAAATTTATCCACAGTGCTGACATGGCTATGTGCTTTGCAGGGATCCTTCACCACAAATGATTAACCCCTGAGGGCATTTTTCTCAAAATCCTTTGAAAAGCATCCAGATGTGTCCATGTCGGGTGTCCTGAGACCAGAGTTTGTAAAATGCTCATCTAGATATTGAAGCGGGCTTTAAAAGAGGAAGGAGCAAAAAGAGGCGAATGCTAGGGATGTTTGTGATACGGAAACTTAAGGTAACAGGAAGCTCCTTTGTGGTCGCTTTGGCAAGTGCAGGGAGAGTAAAAATCTGCAGATAATTTCTCCCGTGTTCCATTCCCATTATTTCACCTGGAGCCTGCAAGAAGTCTCAGACGCAGGCCCTGTTTTCCTGTTTTGCAGATGACAACATTGACACTCGGGGCTACTTCACACAGGAACAGAGCCGAGATTTGAACCCAGGTTTTCCTGCGTGTGTGATTTCCCTCCCCCACGCCTGTCCTCACAGTTTCCTACTCTGAGGGTTTTCCTTCAGGCTGCGACCCGAACCCCCATAAATCTCAAGCCGTCCGACACCCAGCCAAGCCACATAAACATTCCGGATTCACTGCATTGATGCTCTGACGGGCTGAAATAGAACTTCGAAATTCTCCTTCACTTTTAATTAAAAAAAGATTTAGGCTAACCCTGGGTTTCCACTTCTGTTTAACTGCGACTGCTTTTAACCGTTGCTGTATTTTTATTGTTGCAAATGTGACGCACCGATCCATCTTCCTTGTAATGCTTCTCGGTTTCTGCTCCATCTGTTGAAGATATAACAGTTGCAGAAATCTCTTGGCTTCTCTCCAAGGGCTGAAACTTCAGTTGTAGCAAGGAATGCAGTGCAGGAAATGGGGTTGGCCATCGGTGAAATCAGGAAATTGGCAAAATCTGTTTCTAGGATCTTTCTGATTATCATTTTCCCAAAGTGAAGATTCTCTCAAGTGCCCGGCCAGCACCTCTGGGTTCCCCTGACTGCACTTAGGAGTGTGCTGGACCCCCCACATTTAGGTTTTACCACTCTCTTTTACAGTGGAGCCATCGATTCTGTTCTTTTTGACTGTGCCCTATTCCAAGCTAGATCCTACATGGGTTTTTTTTCTGATAAACTATCATTAGTTCTTTTTTTAAATCACTAATTCTTTTTTTTTTTTTAAAGATTTTATTTATTTATTTGACAGAGAGACAGCGAGAGAGGGAACACAAGCAGGGGGAGTGGGAGAGGGAGAAGCAGGCTTCCCGCGGAGCAGGGAGCCCGATGCGGGGCTCGATCCCAGGACCTGGAATCATGACCTGAGCCGAAGGCAGACGCTTAACGACTGAGCCACCCAGGCGCCCCTTAAATCACTAATTCTTAATAATGACAACATTTGGCGTGGAAGGGGCATTGGACTTGGCATTGGTAGACCTGAGTTCAAGTCCTTACTTTGTCATGTTTTAACCTGGCAAGTCACTCCAACTCTCTGAGCCTGGATTTGCTGGGCAAGTCCCAGGTTCAAATGGTTTCATGAAAGCCCACACGCTCTGAAATTGTGAAATGCTGCACTCATGCTATGCATATTCACTCATGCTTTCCATTTGTTATTTCATTTTGTTTGTTCATTCTTTCATTTATTTATTTATGGGACGTCTGCTGGATGAAGGCTACGCTTTGGTGTGGGTGATACTAACACGAATAAGGCCAAGTCCGTACGTAACCTTCAAAAGCCCACACACGTGGTGGCATAAGTGTTGCCATAAGGTCATGAACAGGCTATGGTTTCCTCTTCCTGAGGGGATCAGGGGATTCTTCAAAGAGGGGATGACCTTGAACTGAACGTTAAGGAATAGGAGGTTTATAAGGGTTGAAGTGGGAATAGGGTAGAGAGAGTATTCTTGGTAGAGGGATTGGCTTGGGAGAAAGTAACATGGGTAAAACGCACGGGGGCATGCTGGAAATGTCTGCAGAAAATCTAGAAAGCAAAGGCAGAGATGCTGGTAAGAGAGGCAGGGAGTGAGACATGGCGGACAATGGGGTAAAGTGACAATAGCTAATAGTTGACATGTGGAGGTGGGAGGGGGCAACTGATAGATGTAATCGAGGATGCAGTAGTCTAATGTAATGTTGTGATGTATAATAAGAAATATATTTTTGGTCTTCATCCTTGGAATTTCCTAAGCCATAAGAAGCAATGAAAGTGTCTTTTGTTATGTCAATGAGGTGGCTTTTGGATGACACCTAAGGATGGGGGCTGGTTGCCAGGGGACCCAACCATGTGATTGGAGGCTGGAACTTTCAACCCAACCCCTCAACCCCCAGGGAGGGGAGAGGGGCTGGAACTTGAGTCGGTCACCAGTGGCTCATGATATAATCAGTCATGCCTGTGTACTGAAGTCTCCATAAAAACCCAAAGGGAGAGGGTCAGGAGAGCTTCTGGGACAGTGAGCATGTGGAGGTGCTGGGAGAGTCGTGTACCCTGAGGGAGGATGGGGGTCTGGAAGCTCCCTGCCCTTCCTCCATGCCTGCCTGTGCCTCTCTTCCATCTGGCTGATTCAGAGTTGTATCTTTTTATAATAAACCCATGATCTAGTGAGTAAATGGGTTTCCTGAGTTCTGGAAACCATTCTAAGCTAATTCAATTGAATCCAAGAAGGGGCCGGGGGGATGTCTGATCTATATCTAGTCGATTAGAGGTACAGATAGCAACCTGAGTTTGGGATTGGCATCCTGCATTGGAGCAGGTTGTTGGAATGTCCAGTCTGTAGCTTG
The DNA here is from genome assembly GCF_004348235.1 of Phoca vitulina. NCBI lineage: Eukaryota > Metazoa > Chordata > Mammalia > Carnivora > Phocidae > Phoca > Phoca vitulina. The sequence continues at coordinate 18,817,326 of NW_022589724.1, read as the reverse complement.
GCCTTGAGACTGGCATCTGAAGTGAAATGGACGGGGGACAGTCTTAAAGGACTCAACCCTAAACCTGTCGGTAGATAGCGTCAGAACTGAGTTGAATTGGGGCACCTGGGTGGCTCAGTCGGTTAAGCATGAGATGTCTGATTTCGGCTCTGGTCATGATCTCAGGGTTGTGAGATCAAGTCCCGTGTCAGGCTCCGTGCTGGCTGTGGAGCCCGCTTAAGATTGTCTCTCTCTCCTTCTCCTCCTTCCCCATCTTAAAAAAAAAAAAAAAAGAATTGAGAATTGAGTTGAATTATAGGACACCCAGCTAGTATCCGGAGAATTGTCTGTTGTTGGTGTGGGAACCCCCACCTCGACCCTCCACATTGAAATTTGTCCCAGAAAACCTAAAGACCCAATGGCATTTTAGGAATATCTGGTTAGCTCTGGGAAGGAGCTGGGAAAGAGAGAGAGGCTGAGCAAGTAACAAATTATGGTTACTCCTGAGAGCAAGAAAATTTCTTAGAACTCTAAAAAAGAGGTCACTGGTGATGAAATGCTAGGGATATTATTTAGCCTTTTCAGGGAGACGTTTGGGCCAAGGAAGAGAGTCTATGTGGGCAACTTCCTGGTGCCCCAAAGGGAGAAGATGGGAATTTGAGAGGAAATTGGGCCCCCCTCTGGCCTCTGTTACTTAACATCCTTCATGTGGACTCTCGCGGGTTCTTAGGAGATACCTAACTTTTCTGGGTAACATCATGGAGGCTGCCTTCTTTGGCAATCCACCAGAGATAGAACCCCAAAGTGAAAGAGCCATAAGAAATCACATAAACTTTATTTTTTGTGCTTCTGTAATTTCATTTTGTATAGCATTTTAAAAAAAATCCTTGAAGCAAGAGCCGTAGAATCAAGAGCTTTGTGGTCTAAAATGTATCTGGGATGTTTAGCCTCTTTCTCAAATTGTGAACGCCAATGCCCACACACCTCCATTCCACCTCATTCTGTTGTGGTAGTCCCTGCACGTTGGCTTTTCTTTCATATATGTGCCTTTCTATGCTATGCTCCTTGGCCCAAGTCTTGTAAATTGATGACTCTTAAATGCTGGTTGAAAATTTGATGTCTAATTGTGAAGGGCAATCTTTTATTTTAAGATTATGTCCTCTCTATTTTATGTTTCTGGTTAAAATGTACTTTCTCTTACAAAATGCTGGCAATGGTAATTGCCGTCTCTGTATTGTGAAATGCCCTTTCCTAGAACAAGAACACTTCATGTGGGTCAGAGAAGTTCGTTTTAAAAATTTGATTTGGCCATGGCGTCTGAAAGGCTGTTGACCTTGTAACCCACACAGAATAAGTCTATTTCTCATTCCACGTTTGACTTCAAAAAACAGTGATCGTGTCTTTGTGTGTTTCTTCATCTCCTGTAGGACCTGGGTAATGTCTTGCCCATAATAGGTCATCATTAAATGTATAACGAGGAAGTGAATCTCCAGGTAATAAAAAATGAACTGAGTACCTTTTCTGTGTTCAGGGCTGCTCGATGTAGTGAAGTAGGCACAAGAGTATAAATAAATTGCACTCGATAGCAAAGCTTACAATCCAGCCTTCAGAGTTGAGGAAGCTTAGTGGTTAAGGGCTGAAGCTGGGAACCGGACCCCCGGGGTGTGAAGCCAGGCTTCTGCACTAACAAGCTATGTAACCTCAGGCAGTTTACTTAACAATGTTTTTCCTATCTCCCTATCTGTGAAGCGGGTGTAATATTAGCCTCATAGAGTCGTATTGATTACAGGAGTTTATCGAGGTAAAATTTTTAGAGCAGTGCCTGATACATCCTGATACAAGGAAAGGGGCCAGTGGATATTAAGTGTCATCATTAAGGCTTACAGAGCGGAAATGAGGGAGTAGGGAGCCCAGGTGGACTTGGGTCAGAAGACCAAGGTTCAAGTTCCTGGTCCACCACTTATTAGTAAAGTAAACTTAAAAGAATCACTTAACCTCATTCTATGAAACCAAGTTCAGAACTGAGTAACAGTCCCTAAGACTTTAGAGAAACTAATGATCCTAAGATGCGGAAGTTGAAAAAGCCTCCTTGAGGCTGAGTCGGGTGTTGCCATGAAGAAGGCAGTGAGGTGGGTGGCTGAAAAGGTGAAGTAGCCTATGGAAAAGATTTGGAGCCACCTAGTTTCCTCATTCTGGAAAGTTCTTTGAATCATGAGTAAGATGATTATTTTCTTTTAGGGTGGGAGGTATTGAAACTGTTGCAACTGTTGGGACATTGTTTTTCCTATAGAGACACCCAGAAAGAGAATATCCATTCTCCCCAGAAATTCACTGCCATGAAGCTCCTTATCATAAGGGAGTTGATGAAAAGATAAAGCTGAAGTCGTGAAGATGGTATTAAGGGAACTCAAGTTAGAATTATGTTGTTCAGGGTCTGGAATTGTTATTTAAGTATATGTAGCATGGGCTCAATCTAGAAAGGGTTTCTGCATGAAATGAGCTGAATCAGGTGGATGTGTGTGCGCATGCACGTGTTGTGAGCATATTCAGTGAGACAGAGGTTGTGGGTGCTTTCGGCTCTCTGGGTTTTGCTTGTTGCCAGAGACTAGGTTGCCATCTGGATAATACCTGCATCCAGAATGTTGCATGGATTCTTGCTGATTTTCAGAAGTTTGTCAACAATGCCTTTTGGTTTATTTTCGTGCAGAGAAGAAATAAATGCTGGGAAGTTAAGGTAATGGAAACAGGCTGGTCAGGCGGGGTGGAGAGAAAAATCTGAGGCTCTGTTTCTTGTGTTTGGGGGAGCTCCATAAACCACAGCAGAGGTGAGTTAAGAAAAATCAGGTGTGAGCAGAGGATGCTGAATGGATAAGCTGATTGAGTGCCCCTCTTAGCAAAACAAAGGTGTTTGCACAATTGGATGGTGGCTGTGGCATTTGGGGTTGAGTGCCAGAAATTGGGAGGGGAAGGTAGGTTCAGAAACTCAGCACTGGGTACCAGGTTTTTAACTAGATCATTTGGAAGGAAATCCACCCATCCACCCATGCGTTCCTTTGTTCACTCAATGAGCACGCGTGGGAAGGCACTTCTTTGTGTTAGAGGCTGTGGGTAAAGTGATAAAGTGGGTATGTCTGGGCTCTGGAGGAGTTTAGTCAGTGGATAAACATTTTAAGCACCTACTGTGTGCTAAGTGCTGGTGATTTAAAAGTGAACAGACAGTATGGTCTTTACTTTTTATTCAGGATAAAGATTAATATTAAGCAAATAGAGTATAATGTGAGAGTGCTAAAATATATGTGTGTGTGTGTGTATACCAAGTAATAATAATAATAATAATGTATATTTATTGAGCATTTATTCTGTGCAAGGCACAGTTAAATTTATATGTACTATCTCAAATAATTCTCCCTGCCACCTTCTGAATTCGAGAATACGCTTATTATCCACATTTTACCCATAAGAAAACAGATTCAGGGATGTTTCGTAAGTTGTGCAAGGAAACAAAAGACCAGCAGGAAGTGAGTGGGAAGCAAACCGAGGTCTCCTCATGTCAGCACCCTCCCTGTTGACTTCTCTGCATCTGTCCCATCTTCCCCACAAGCTACGGGGGCTCCGAAGGAAAGAACCACCGCTGTTGCTGGAATGTGTCATGAGGTGGAGGCAGGACGGTTTCAGCTGGGTCCTGTGGGTCTAGTAAGAGTTCCTCAGGGGGCCACCTCCAGGAAGAGCATTTCTAGCTGTGGGAACAGAGTGTACAAACACATGGAGGTCTGAGCCACCACAGACTGTTGAGGACGAATCACAAGCTCCGAGAAGATGGGCCGAGGGCAGCCAGGGGTTCCAGGTGCATGATAGGGATATTCCAGTCCCTCTGCACAACATAGCCTTGGGTGGGTAACAGCATCTCAAATTGCAGTAGGATCACTGCCAGGATCACTTACTTCTCGGGGACTGAGTAAAAGAGCGAGGATCCACTGACCCGATTAGGAAGCCCCCTGCAGAGATGGAGGGAAAGAACAACCGGGAAGCCTGTATTAGATGCAGCAAGATGGGCTTCCAGGTGTAAGGGGCAGGGGTGGCTTTCATACAGGGTGCCGTGCAAGGAGGGGAAACGTTTTGAAAAAGCCAGATCCATAGAGTGCAATGTAAATGCAGCCAGTGTGGTAAACGTGAGCAGAGAGAAATGCTGCCTGGTGCCCGGCGCGGGGGACAGAGCTGTTGTGAAGTTCAGGGTTTACGGCTTGAAGAACGTGACCCAGATAGCCAGCTTTCTCTTCCTGATGTGTTTTGAATCGGATGTTCTTCTACAGTTCACCCTTCACTGACTCCATATCTCATTCCCCAGGGCCAGTGTGGAGCAATCTGTTTGCATCTGCAATTTATACAGCGGTGGGGCCTTCTCCCGCCACCCCTGGTGGATCACATCTTGGACACAGCACAGAAGCCAAATGGGACGTTGAATGACCTGGGGGAAGTGCCGAATGACCTGGGGGAAGCTCGGCTTGACACCGGGCCCTAATAATACTAGGGAGCGTTTAGTGCACGCTTTCTATGTTCCAGACACCCTGCTGGCTGCTTGATGTGCATTAATTGCTTTGATCCAGGCAACAGTCTGAGGTAGTCTATGAATCTTTCTTTTATAGATATATAAGAGGCCAAGAGAAATCAAACAACTTGCCACGGTCACATAGTTCATGGAAAACCTAGGATTTGAACTGAGGAAGTCTCCGTTCCAGAACCTTGGGTTTAAATCCTTCCAGGATGCGGCTTGCGTGATGCTGTGCGTAGACTTTTTCCAGCACGAGCCTAAGGGCAGTTTGGGGCAGTAGTATAGTAATAGCTACGTCTTAGGAATAGGAATGAAGGCAATATCGGGCCATCGCAGTACCGTTGAGTTAATTTGGCTCACAAATCACGAGTGTCATGTGTCATAGGGGGATGTCTTATTGGTCTCACGTCTAGACGTCTCTTGGGGGCTGAACATATTAACTCTGGGTCCAGCTGCAGGCCAGGATGCAGATGTCAGTAAGGCTCCCTTTTTGTGGACACAGAGATGGAGATTTAGGCAAGGGAGGTAATATTCCCCAGGTAAGTGTGGGAGTCAGCAGATCTGGGGTTCAAAGTGAGACTGATCTGGCCCCAGAGTCCTAGTTCTTACAGGAGACGTCGTGCCTGCCATTTTCCTTTGCTTTGTCTGTGTTTCTTTGTCCCTAAAACAAAGGAATTGGCTTAGATCAATGGTTTTGAGATGTCAGTCTTTCAGGTGCCCTCTTCACAAGTTTTGTTCTCCTTTCCTTCCATCTGCGCCACTTTATGGGGTTCCTTAAATGAATCGACTTCTTACAGAAATGTGTATGTTTATAAAGGAAATCTCATAGCACTACCACAAAATTCCTTTTCAAAAAGCCTTATTTGCACTAAATAGATGGCTAGCCGTATGAATCATACAATGAAAACAAAAACGGTGTAATGATATTCTAGTTTATGGTCTGGCTTATATATTCTAGCTATATTCTCTCCAGCACAAGTCTCCAATCTTCAGGGCTGCCCACTTTGTGTCAAAAGGAATATGGTGAAATGTTAGAGAGAAGATGAAACAAAGTAAAACCAAAACGAGTTTTTCGCCTTAACTTAATCAGGATCGGGAGAGAGTTGAAAAGGGAACTCCTTTTTTCACTATATGAATTAAAGTGACTTTATGGAAAACCAGGTCCCCACTTAAAGCCATGTCTCTTCCGGCCAGTGTCCACAGCCCTGGTTTCTTGAAATGCTTGACCCCAGGGTCTGTAGCATCTTCCCAGCTCTTACATCTAATTCTAAGAATCTTTTAGGGGATCCTCACATACTTAGAGAGTCGGCTTGAGAGAAGCAGGCTTGATTAGATGATGGCACGGAGGGTAGGCACCCAGGGGCTGAGGTATATAAGAAGGAAGCAGAAAGGGAGGAGTTGCTCTGCTATCTCTACCTTGAAACATTTAGGAGGGAGGCAGGGAGGGGCACCTGGGTGGCTCAGTCCATTAAGCGTCAGCTCAGGTCATGATCCCAGAGTCCTGGGATCGAGCCCTGTGAAGGGCTCCCTGCTCCGTGGGGAGTCTGCTTCTCCCTCTCCCCTGCTTGTGCTCTCTCTCTCGCTCGCTCTCTCTCTCTCTCAAATAAATAAAATCTTAAAAAAAAAGGGGGGGGGAGGGAGGCAGGGATTGGAGCCTATAAAACACCCAGTCCTGGAAGTCTGTTTCTCAGCCACATACATCCTCCCATTCAGACCTTTTATCGTTTCACCCTGATGCCTATTGGCTTCCTCCTCTCTGGCCCCGTGATTCTCACCTACTTATCTCTCTCTTGTTTGGGAGAACAGAAAGGAAAGGGCCGATTTCAAATTTCAATGGAGAAGTTATGTCTACTGAGGATTTGCCTTTTAACAATTCTGTAGGAGGAATTAACAACAGTCATATGAGTTTCCTCTGTCCCCAGCCTGATCGGGCGTTTGGCATATATAAGTTCACTTCCCCCAACAGCTTGGTGAAGTAAGCAAGGGCTAGTGTTTCCTTGGAGGAGTCAGAAAATGCCATCCAGAGAGTCTTGATAACTCAATCAAGTCTCTCAAGGTCTGGATGAGTCTGACTGCCACAAATCCTGTGCTCCCTTTCTGTCGTAGTGATGTGCTGAAGATCAGCTGTGATGTGCTCAAGATCAGCCTGGCTTGGGGGGAAAGGGGTTCTTGGATTGGGGGCAGTTCCTGGCTGTCCCTGCACCCTGGGGGCAGGGTACACTGTCACACCTCTCAGCTCAGCCTTCCTTTGTTCCCTGGTAGATGGTTGATGCTAATGAGACCCTACTCAGGGATTTGAGCCCCTTGGGGGCCAATTAACTTCACTTTACTTCAGCTGCCGGGAACCTCGGAACTAAATCCAGATCAATTAGCTCTTCCCAGGTGCCTGGTAGCATCTCTTCCTTCACTGGGTTTTAACTATTCTTTGTTCCATTTTTATTTTTAATTGTCCTGATTTATATCTTATTTAACTTTGTAATATCACTTTAGCTGTGTCTGGGGGCAAGTGGGGTATGAATTTTAAATAAATAAATGAAATCCCTTTAGTGTCGTTTCTGGAGAGGGAGAACAGCTCATGGGGCTTCTTCTGGGTAGAAGAGTTGAAATTGTACCTGAGAGGGTGATGTGGGGAAGTGACTCCATTCTGAAGCACAAGGACATTTGAGGAGGGGCCAAATCTGGCCCCCTACCTGTTTTGCCAGTAAAGTTTTATTGGAACACAGCCACGCTCATGTGATTGCTTTCATGCTACGACGGCAGAGTTGAGTATTTGAAACATGGACAGTATGGCCCATAAAACCTAAAATATTTACTACCTGGCCTTTTAAAGAAAAGTTTTCTATTCCTGATCTAGAGGAAAACAAGATTAGGAGGATCTGCTGTCCAGGTAGAAAGAGAAACTTAAGTTTTCTTTATGCCCCACCCCCCTTCATTTAGTGCCTCATTTTTTTTCTTCCCACCCTAATTTCTTCTTCCTTCCTTCCTTTCCCTTTTCTTTCTTCCCTCACTCCCCTTCCCCCTTCCTTTCTTCCTCTTTTCCTCTCTCCTTCCCTCCCTCTCCCTCTATTTTGAGCTGAAAGATTCCTTCTAGTCCAGTCTTTCCCATTTGTGAAGAGGACACTGAACTCCAGACACTGGAAGTGACTCCAAGATAAGAGAGTCATGGCCTGAGAGTGGCCACGAAGGGGCAATCACTCCCAGTTGGTCTTATTCTCCCAGATCATGGCTAGGAGCTAAGAAGAGACGAGGTATAAAAAATACAGAAAACGCATTTAGCACCGTGCCTGGCACGTAATAAGTGACCAGGGAAGCTTAGCTGAGTTCCAAAACAGCAAGCTTCATTGCAGAGGCAAACACATATACCCACAATCTGCATGCCAGAAACTGATCAGAACCTTACAGGTTGGTGTTTTTTCAAGGCAGGGGAAGAATTGGCCTGGAGGGCCCTGCCTGCACCCCAATACCCTTCTCTATATGAAGGCCACCTATCCTTATTTCAAAAGTGGTGGAAATTGAGCCTCCGAAAGAAGAGTCACCTTGCCTAAGGCCACACAGTAAGGTGGGGGGGATGGGCAGGCTTAGAACCCAGGTATCTTAGGTTCCCATTCAAACACTTTCCACTGTGGGATTCTATTAAGTAACTATGGAATGATGGCCTATGTTTTAAAGGACATAGAACAATTATATCCCCTCCAAGCTACAGGACTTGAGAAGGGGCTGATGCAGTCAGGAACGGGTCCTGGAGAAGACATGGCTGAGGTGGGGAAAAAAACAGAAAATATTCTGCCCCTGTAAAGACAGAAGTATATTTCCCAAAGTGTTAGGAAATTGGACTTGCTCTAGTTACAGGATCTGTGCTGTTGTATAGAAAGCAAAAGCAAGGTTAGGGAACCTACTAGTTAAGGGAGAGGCTTGGGTGTTTAATTAAGATATTTGGACTTGATCCTGTAAGTCCAGGGTCACGAACAGATGCACCTGTTGGCACATGCACGAGTTGTATTTGACCTTCACAGGTTAGGGAGTGGAGGGAGAGATCCTTTGTCAACGCTTGGAAATGAAGAGATTTCATATAAAAATCTGGGTTTTCTTGTGGCTTTTCCTGAGAGGTCAGGTGACCTGGCAGCCTGGAGATAGCATTCCTAGGGGGAAGCAGTCCACTGTCCTAGACTGGATCACGTGCCTACGATTCGTCGTCATAATCCCTTCATGAACTCTGTGCCTGGCCGCTTCATTCCCTCGTATTTATGGCCTGGACCTTTGGATTTACTTCCCCTGAAGAAGCAGGGATTCACACAAATTCGTCACGGTTGACACCTTACTGTGTGTTAGAGGCTGTTTATTTGCTCATCAAACATTTATTGGCATCTATTTCCTGCAAGGCTTTGGAAGGGAAGGAATTAGGAGGCTGGTCCAGTGGTTGAGACGAGAGGATGAAAATTGGCTTAGAAACAGAGCCATCGTGATGGTGAAGAGGTCAGACCCTTCTCTCTCGATCCGCACAGTCCTTTTTAAAGAAAAAGCTGCCCCAGGGGCGCCTGGGTGGCTCAGTGTGTTAAGCATCTACCTTCGGCTCAGGTCATGATCCCAGGGTCCTGGGATCGAGCCCCGCATTGGGTTTCCTGCTCAGCAGGGAGCCTGCTTCTCCCTCTCCCTCTGCTGCTCCCCGTACTCTTTCTCTCTCTCTCTCTCTGTAAAATAAATAAATAAAATCTTAAAAAAAAAAAAAAAGCTGCCCCATCCCATTGCCATAGAATCAGCCCCCTGTCCCTTTAGACCCTTTCCCCTGGTTCATTTTATTGTATTCATCTGCGAAGAAGGATACATCCTCTTCTATTCTCATACTCTCTCTTCCCTCCCTTTCTCTCTTCTCTCTCATCTTGTCAGGTGAACACATCCCCTCTGGTCCCGAGTCTCTGCGATGCACCCCCTGCATACAGAGTAGATGGTTCTGAACCTCTGAGGGTGGCCGAGAGGAGAGCGGGCCTAGAAGAGCCAGGCTGGCAGCGGCAAGCTCAGTGAGCTGCCTTTTCAAATCAATACCACTGCTTTGTTTCCACCCCTGCATTTGACTGCGGCATTCCGGCTCCCTGGGCTCCCCGGGCTCCCCTGCATGCGGAGCCCCTGCACTAGCGCCCACCCTCTCCATCACCTCCAGTGTGTCCCCCCAAGGCCCAGCTGTCTCTCCATCCCTCACACACATGACAGCATGATTGCTCTCACAGTAATGAGGAGTAGAATTTGGGAACTGACTTCACTGGAAATGGTCCTTATGCTAAAACGAAACAGAACAAAACCTTACCCCCAAAATCAATGCTTCAAGGAGCAGGAGAGGATGCTCCAGAGTTGTAAAAATAGGAGGCAGGAGGCAGTGTGAAGAGGGGGTCTTCGCTCTTGGTTTCTGCCATTAACTAGCTGTGGGACCTTGGGCAAGCCTTGGTATCCTGTTTCACGAAATGAAGCCCTGCACTTGAGTCTCTTTAAGGCTTATTCAACCTAAAATGATTCAGAGTATGAGCAGGACATTTGTGATGGGCTTTCTTTTCGATTTACACAAGATTCCTGATGCCAGTAAGACATATTGATATGTAAATCAGAGGACTTTTACCCACGTGTTTCACCTTAATAAGAACTACCCCCCAGGAGGGCTGGCTTTGCTCAGGTGAGACCCAGCAGAACTTCCTGACTGCCTGAAATCTTATGGTGCTTAAGGAATGCCTTTTCCCTTCCCTGTAGGTCATCAAGTATAAGATGACCCGCACACCGTGCAGGTTTTAAGATTCTGTACTTCTTGGAGCTAGAAGGCTAGAGCGGATGGCACCTTTGGGTCACTCCCCACCTTAGGAGAGTGTTGGTAACCTCACACAAAGCCATCTGCAGGTTTATAGATGTCAGCTACCTCCTGCCCTATGGTACCAGGTGTCCCATAAGTACCTGTTGAATGAGTGAAAGTCACGGATATTTGATCACAGTGTATCATAGAATGGCTGAATCAGAAGGGCCCTAGAGATCATTTAAAACCTCCAGCTATTTTCTACATGGACAGACTGAGGCCCATGGAGAGGATGAGGCTTAAGCCAGATCACACAGTGAATTAGAGCCTGAGCTGGGCCTCGAGCCTGGGTCTCCTGACTCCCAAACCAGTGCTTTGTGCGCTGACCAACTCCCATCACATTCAACATTGTGACTTGGCTCAGTCTTAGGGTAACCATTTCCAGAGGCCCTTCTGGGTTTGGTGTAAATTATCTGAACCTTTTAAGGGAGGCCCAGCTGGGGCCTTCTCTTTTCCTCTTGGGCTGGCTCTTTCTGTTGGTCTCCATCAGGAGAACATTATAATTTTCTCCCTTCTCTCCAGCAGTGCATGGCCACCTCATCACTCACTCTAACAGACCCTGCTGAGTACCCACAGTATATCTGGAAGCCATTTTCTGTTTGGAAGTCAGTAGCAGTCAGCCAACATTTCGGTAATATTTGCTTTCCTAAGGCTTAGACAAATCAAATTCATTCACTTCCTTAGACTCAATCCCTCTTGCCTGGCATAATTTCCCCTCATCTAAGGCAAGCCAAAATTGAGCTTGGTGTATTTTCTGTCTTTCTCTCCCTCCCTCCTTCCCTCTCTTCCTTCCCCCCCCTTCTCCCTCTCTTTTCCCCTCCTTCCTTCATTCTTAGTCTTCTGCTTGTCACTTCTTCTTTGTCTTCTTCTTCTTCTCCTCCTCTTCCTCCTTCTCCCCCTCCTTCCTTTCTCTCTCTCTGTTTGTTCTTTATTCAACCAGGATAGAATCATAGCCCAAGACAATATTGAATTTGAAAGAAATCTAGGAAAACGTGTAAGCCAAACTTCCTGACTCCATAGGTGAAGAGACCAAGTTCCAGAGACCTGGGATATCAGTTACCTTGTTTTGCCTATGCAATGGTATCAGGAATGGGGCGAGAATTTAGGCATCCTGACTTAGCCTAGTCCAGTGTCCATTAAACCTCATGGCATCCTCTAATTTATCTTACATATGATGTAGGAAATTGTTGGGGTTTTGGAGCCGACAGCCAATGAAGAATTCTTGAGCTTCTTCGGTGCAAAAAGGTGGTGTTATTAAAGCACGGGGACAGGACCCATGGGCAGAAAGAGCTACCCTGGGGTCATGAGGAGTGGCCCATTGTATACTTTCAAGTTGGGAGGGGGTTAGGGATAGCCTAAGTCTCTAAGGAATTATGGAAGCAAGGTTTCCAGGACCTTGAGGGGGCTAGCTATTATTAGGCAAAGGTCATTTATTACTGTCTAATAAAACCTTAGTTGTGAGACCCTTCAGATGTACATCAGTGGGCCATATGCTTGGAGGATGATTGCTAACATATATCTTGGGGTAGGGGGGGCGGGTAGAGATAAAGGAAGTTTCCAAAGGAATTTTTATATGTTAAAGTAGACTCAGGATCCTGGGGGGTTGGGATACTGTTAAGGGAAGATTGCCTTTTGCCCTTAGCAGGGTATTAACATGGAGGCAGCTGAGCTCCCAGAGGAAGGTCACTGCCCTTTTCAAGGACTTGTCAATGGGCAATAAGCAGCAAGGAAATCTAAGTTTTCTCTTTTGCCTTTGTTTCCCACATCACATAAATAAACTTGCTTGGGGCTTATCTTTGCTGATTGCCCTGGGGCTGGGGTCAGATCTAGGAAAGAGCAGGAGACTATGTTTGGATAATCCTAAACTCACTACTTCAACCCTCTGGGAGTCCATTTCCTTGCCTGTGAAGTGAGGACTCAGTTTCCCCATCCTGCAGACGACGCAGGGTTGTTGTGGGGATCAGATGAAGTCATGTGGCCCCTCAGTTCTAGAGTGTGAGATAGATGCCCATTCCTGCCGCTTGGTATTATTAGCCCTCTCTCTCAAAAGGGAACTCTCAGTATTTCAAAGTTGTGTTTATTCTATAGTGAATATTTGGGGCATCCTGGCAAGGAAGCGGGTATGATATTTTGGGGCAAAAGACCTCCTTTAGGAACTCTCCCATTCATCTCCTGCCTCCATTGCGTTGGGCCCCAGTCCCAGCAGGGAAGCAGCCACCTTCTCTGTCTGCATTTAAAGCGGCCTCTGTCCCGGGGTGCAGCAGCTAGAAATAGACCAGGCCCTTCCTTTACAGTTTCACAGAAATGGATCTTTTGGGTCAAAGGCTCCTTAATCTGCAAAACACAAGCTGTTTGCCTGACTTGAAGCCTCAGCGGACTTCCTAGGTTTGAAGGAGCTTTGGTATGGAAAAATGGTTTGTGTTTTGAAGATTAAGGGTCCTTTCATCCAAAAGATGCAATTTTTTTTCTTCTTTCCTCAAGCTCCCCTTGAAACACCTTGTTCCTTTCGGGCTTAAAACCTGCGAGCCTCCTTTCTTATGCGTAGATGGATTAGGTTACACTGCACATCCCCAGCCAATGAGAAGGAGAGAACCTCAGTGAGTACTTCCTGCCCCCCTCTTTCAGGACTAGAGCTCCCCTCCTACTCCCCACCTGGGCGGATCATCCATATAAATGCAGTAAAGTCATCTAGGAGTCTTTTAAGACCACAGATTCTGGGATTTCACTTTCAGAATTTCTGATGAAGTCCGGAGGGGAAGGTGCGTTTTAAAAGCAGAGAGCGCTCAGGACTCAAAAGTCCCCCCACTAGCTTAAAGGCACGTGGCATGGGGGCCATGTCCCCAGCCCAGGGGCTGACAGTGCAGGGTGGCGGTGAAGAACCTAGACATGCCCAGAATCAAATAATCAGGTGTGACTCTTACTATCCACGGTGTGACTTTGAACACGTGACTCAGTTTCCCTGACCCTCAGGATCCTTATCTACAAAATGGGAATGGTACTGTTACCTAGTGTGTCTGTTAGTTTACCAATCCCCCAACACACAGCCCACCAATCCAGTGGCTTTCAGCAACTGGTACTTATAATTAGAGCCCCTTCTTCTGTGGGCCAGCTGATGTAAGCCCATCACACTCATCTAGACTGAGCTGTCCTTGCTCCTGCAGTTCATCGGGGGCTCCACTCTCAGCTCGACGTGGCTGAGGCATGCTAGCTGGCCTGTCTGTTCCACACACCCTTCGTCATTTTTCTGAAGCACAGTCACATCCTTCTTGTGATGATCGCAGAAGCACAAGACGTTAAACGGAAATCCACGTGGTCTCTGGAGGAACAGGCTCAGGACTGATGCGTCATCACTTCTGTCTCCTGCTAGTGACCGAAGGGGGTTCCGAGGACGAGCCCAGATTCAAGGAATGGGGAACAGATTCCACCTCTTCAGTAGAACAGCTGGAAAGCTACACGAGAAAGTGCCTGGTCCTAAAGAGGGGTGATGATTTGGGGCCAGCCATCCACTGAAATAATGTTTGGAAAGTTCCTGACACAGCTCCTCTCATTCACTAAATGTTCATAAATTATTTTCATCACAATCATTAGTAGAGTCAGGACTCAAAAATGGTGGCGAGAATGATTAAATCCAGAGTTCCCAAATCGAGCAACGTAGATGGGAAGCCATGCTCAGAGAGGTGGGGAAGCTTTCTTGAAACCACACAGCTGGGGCTAGATGAGCCCTGCAGATTCAGACAGCACGATGATTTTTGTTGGAAATTTGAAGGACAGCGGGAGGAACCCTGGTTATCGCTCAGTGCTACTTGACTTGTCAACATCAGTAAGGCATTTCCTGGAATTAAGCAATGGCCTCAAATGACCCTGCCCATTTGCCTCTTATGCCAGGACAGTGGATCTTACACTTTAGTGTATGTGTGGTATTGACCTGGAACATTTATTAAAAATGCATATGTGTGTTGAGAAATTGCTGTTCTCTGGTAGGGCCTTGTGGGTAGCCAGCAATAGGAAACCAAACTTATTCTGGATTAAGGTCAAAAACAAAAACAAAAAAACAGAAAGAAGCAAAACAAAATAACCCACTGGCTGTGAGACCATGGAGAAATTATCGAACCTTTCTGGCCTCTGTTTTCTCTCCCATTACATGGGAATGTTTTGAGGACTCAGTGAATCTTGTGCCTTGTTAAACAAATTTACGGGTGTTACCTTGCTGAACGTTAACTTTTCTCATCTCTGGAAGGAGAGGTATAAATCTCTGCCCTCTATATATTAAGGTAGCTCTGAGATCAAGTGAGAGCCCAATCCCTTTGCAGCACGAATCATGCTGGCCTGCAGGGATGGAATGAGAAGAGCCTTAAGAGAGAGAAGTGAGAGAGGATGTGTACAGTCTCCAAACTGACCACATTTTTAAAAATCTGATTGATCACCCAGCACCTACTTAAACACTGAGATGTGTGTCCCTGACTTCCTCCTTGGGTTCCATGACTGTCCTGGGCAAGCAGAAGTTGTAACTGTAACAGTTCTTTGGGTTCATCGTTTACAAAGCCCGGTGAGAAGGAATGAAGCCATTGCACGAGAACTAGCCGAGCCCAAGGAGCTTCTATCCAAATGGATCCACCAGGAACCTTTCAGCTGTTTTCATTAGTGACCTGATGGACACATCAAGCCAAGGGTCAGAGCTTTTGATGAGTAAATGTTGAAATTTAGGTTCCGAAGGAGACTTAAGTGTTTTATTTATTGGCTCCACTGAATATTAAGAATAGATGAGCCACAGGGAAGAATTCAGAGCCATTAACTCAGCAGAACACTGTTTATTTATTGAACAATTATATTTTGAGCGTCTGCGTTGTGCCAGCCCCCATCTTTGGCATTCCTTCCTAACCCCAGAATCTTCCATATGCTTCTGTAGGGCCAGCAACCTTTTCTTACTCATCTCTGCTTCCCAGGCAGCATCTGGTTTAGTGATTTGCACACAGTAGGTGGGTTTGCGTGATTCCGTGCCTTTTGCTCACACTGGTCCTACCATCTGAAATGCCTTCTCTTCAGTCCCTTCCCCCCCTTCTGCTGAACTATCACTACTTGAATCATTAGAGCCTTAGTAAAATCTCAGCGTCCCTGAGAAGTCTTCTTGAACAGGCTCTGTGTGAGTTACTTTTTACTTGTTCCAACAACACTTTCTTCAGGTCTCTGATAAAACTCAATCCATTGTTTTGCAATTTGGAGTACACAGATTTCTCTCCCTTACCACTTTATGGCTCCCTAAAGCCGTGGACACTTTCTTATTTTTCTTTGATTCCCCAGTGGCGGGTACAGAGGCTGGCATTCTATCCCATTCTATGCCAGAACCCCATGCTGTTCTTTCAATCAGTACTAATTTCTTTTCTCTCTCGTATTTTTCTTTTTTTCTTTAATTCTGCATCTGTCCTCAGCGTTTATAAATATCCTCATCCTATAAAGAAAAAACAAAATCCTCCACTGACTGTTCACTTCCTTCTCTGGCGGAGAGAAAAGGAGACTTGGCTAATGATTTTTTGATCTTCCTTTCTTTGCCAGGTGCTCTACACTCTCTGCCTCTGTGTATTCATGTCCCATTCACACCTTAATCTCTTTCAGTGAATACTCAGTTCCCATCAAAGCATTGAAAACTGTCACCACCTCTGTATTCTTAATTCCAGAAGGCATTTTGAGTCCTTATCCTGTTGGACCCTTCTCTTAAATATTTCTGCTCCTTTGGCTTTGTTGACAATATTCTCATGATTCTTGTTCTCATCCTCCTCTTACAATCCCTTCTTATTCTACTTCATGGGGTTCTTTTCTTCCTCACCCTGCCTAAATATGAGCATATCTCTGTGCGTGTTTCCCACCACTCATACAGGAGTCTCACACAAGGGTTCTCATCCATTTCCAGAGCTCTAACCACTACCAGTTCACACCGATTTACAAATGTCTACTCCTAGCCCTGGCCTCTCTGTTGATTTGGACTCGAGGATTCCAGAGTCCAGTTCTGACTTGAATGTTCAACAGACACCTCAAACTCAACAGGTTCAAGAGGGAACTTGTCCCATGAAAGGACATTCTTTTTTCATTGTTGTTTATTATCACCCATGACATCGTCATCAGTCTGATCATTAAATCAGACTTAGGAGTCATCACAGACATCTTTCTTTCCCCACCCCACCCAACCAAACAGTCGCCAAAGCTTGCTAATTTTGTCCTTCAATTCATTTAAACTTTCTGTCTGTCAAATATGAGATATCTTTTTCAGACCCTGTCTAGCCTAGACTACACCGATGACCTTCTCAATTTTATTCGTGTCCCTTCTTAAATCCATTCACTGCCCCTACATTTGGAGTAATCCATCTAAAATGAAACTCTAACATAGAACCCCTCTGTTTAAAAGCTTTCAGTGGTTCCCTGTGGTCCCAGAGGTCTAATCCCACATCTTGATTTGTTGATTCATTCATTGAATAAATGCTGATTTAGTGCCTACCCTATGATTGGATCCAGATCCTGGGTATACACCGGGGAGAGGGGGAAGAATCTACGTCTTTAAGAAGCTACCAGTCATGTGTAAAGCTATGACTATAAAGCATGTGACCCCATTTAGCTCCTTGCTTCATTTCTTGCCACTCCCTTCTTCAAAATTCCCACGGCAGTGGCTTTGAAATGTCTTAGATCTTATATTCACACCACACTCCTTCATTCCTTTCACATATTTCTCTCCTGGCCTGAAATATCGAGCCCGTATTTGTCACCTCACAGATGCCTCTTTAGCGCCTAAGGCCTTGCTTAGATGTCATCTCCAAGGAGCATTTCTTGGACACCCTCACTGGGGGCTCCATGCTCCACAGAACACTGGGTATACCTCATCATTGCCCCGTTACATTATATGCAATACATGTTTCGTTGTCCATCTCCTACTCTGGACTATGAGAGCTAGTTAAAATAGTAGGGACACTCAACAAATATTTATTGAATTTTACCAAACTGGCCTGGAAAAGGACATTCTAAAAATGTTCATTTCACTTTCCTTTTTGAAAGATCTCCCGTAGAGACTGCTGATAATTTTGAGGGAACACTTAAAAGGCAGTTTTCCTGAATTTAGATCATATTCTTAAATGTGGCTCCGAATGAAATACTTATGGAGGAAGGATACTATACATACTTATATTGTTAATTACAAACAAAAAAAAAGAGTCTTCTGGATCCTTTCAAAAATCACACAAATAATTAGTCCACGTATTTCAGTTTTCTTTCAGATTGCCATGGCCTTCCCTAGATTCACCATTTCTAGAAGTTTCACACCTCCATTTAACTTATCAGCCATTCTCTTCATTAACATCTTCACAGTTAATTTGTGGTTGTTCATGATTGTCAAAACAAGGAAACCACAACTTGAAGATGATGTAGTTTCTTTGGTGTGTTCAAGCACTGAGTCATAGAACTTAGAATTAGCTTGGTTTGAAGTTTAATTCTGTCACTTTAAAATAATGTGACATTGGAAAAATAACCAGTTTTTTTTTTTTTTTAAAGAGTCTCAGTTTTATCTACAAAACAGATGATCTACTAATGCTATCTATTTCGTAGGATCGTTCAATGGGTGGAATGTCATGGGGCAAGAGAAAGAGTCTGGCATGGTATCTAGCATAGCATAGGTGCACAGTGGTCTTTCACCCACCTTACTGATTCACTTAAAATATAATGTGAAACATGAAAAGCCTATTGCAAAATTGGGAAATGGGGCTGGACAGCACAAGAAGAGGGAGCAGCATGAGCAGCATGTGGCATCAAAGTTTATAGTGTGTTCCATCAGTGCACTGGGGAGAGAATCTAGAAAAACTGGATAAATTGAGGGTGGGATGTGAAAAAGTAGAAGTAGGAAACCGAGTGTATACAAGATCCAGTTCATAAACATTGCTAAATGCAAGACTAAGAGGTAAGGCGATCCATAGGGAACTACTGAGTTGTTTAATGAGGGGAGGAGTGTCATGGTCATATCTGTATTTGGAAAAATGCATCCGGCAACCACAGTGGTGCTTAGGTTGGAGGTGGCAGAGATACATGAAGCAGGAAGACCAGTAGGAAGATGATTGTCATAGTCCAAGTGAGAGAGAGCCATGTTTTGAATGATAGATAACAAGAGAAAATGGGCTTCAAAAATAGATGTTTCTCAGGTAAAGTGTACAAAGGGGAGAGAGAGAAGAGGAAGATGTGCAGGATCACAGTGAGGTTCACAGAGAAGACCGGAGAAGGACAGAGTTGTCAAAAAGAAATGGCTGGATATGAAAAGCAATAAGCAGGCTGTGGAGGTGGTGGTGCTGGTGGTGGATGCGGTTGAATGGAGTGGAAGCAGACTTCTGGAACAGTCTCAGACCTCTCACAGGAATGATGTGGGAGATTGTGTGGTTCACCGAATGGAGAATACCAGGAGAAGGGGATGGCTTTAGTCTGGGATACTTTGAGTTTGAGAAGCCTACAGGATCTCCTAGAGATGGTGATTATGTGGTTGAAAATAATAATATAAAATACACAGATTATAATGAACACTTTTTCCAGTGGTTCCCAGATCTTTTTTATAATCACACACTTACCAGTTAAAATTGTTGACTAAACGCTTCCCTATGAACGTATGTATATAAATTACTTAACGCATGTTATCTTTGTTGGTTAATATCACAATTCCCTGCTGCATGATGTCCACTGAGAGCAAGGGTCAGCATTAATAATAGTAAATATAAATCCATAGTGTCACTAGTCTTCTTGATCATCTTGAATTATTTTGGCCAATTCCAGACAAATCTGATTAGATCCTCAGTGTTTTGCTTTGGCAATGTAATGTGGCTGGTCTTCCACCATTTTCTTGTTTCCATTGGCTTAAATTATGATTATGGTAAATCCATCATTTCCTTTTAAGCCACGTGACCATTTTGTGAGAGCTGGTTTAGTTAAATATGATCATGTAATTTTAAACTCCCTATCACGAGGCAAAGATAAACACCAAGGCATCACAATGCATTGAAAGTGAAGGAAAGATGAAACCCAGCTTCTCCATGCTGTCAGGCTCCTGCTCTTCACTTCAGTACACTTGGTGACTTGTGATGGTCTCCTATTTGGTCTGAGTATTGAAAATAGGTAATAAACATGTACACCAGAAGTTCTAGGATTCTTTCTAGCTTCGTATGCCCTGATTAGGAAATTCTAATTGGACTTCATTGGACTTTTACATGGAGCTGGGCACTGAGGGAAATGTTTTGATGCATGAAATCTTTACTTTGATCAAACAGGATTCATAGAGTAAAATCAGAAAAAGGAACAGACAAAGTTTGATTGTTGCCTTCCACTGTTTAAACTTAACTCTCTAATCAGGTCTTTCCTGACATTTGGATGAAAGTCAAGGCAAGTCCATGATTTTTTCAAGCTATGTTCACCTCTTTCCCTCATATACAGTTTTGGTTCAGTATTTGATGTGTCTAGGTCAGTATATTACAACAAATAAATTAAATTTTATTTAAGGTGGAGACATCACTCTTCCCCCAGGCTCTCCTGTCTTTCTGTGGCTTATGATTTTGCTCTATCTCCTCCATCTTGCTAACCTTGTTCATGTCTTCATCAGGATGCAGGGTTTGGTCAAGAATGGACAGACAAGGAGAGAGCACGTCTTCCTCGACTAGTACTTTTTGGAAGACTTAGCATCAGTGTTCCCAGGGCTTAGCAGGTTTAGGGCTAATGTTTTTCACATGTAACATTTTGAGGAATATCTGAAGCTTCCCTTCTTCTCTGGGATCCTTTACTTGTGATTCCTTTGATGAAGGAAAATGCATCTCTTTTCAGCTACTTACCGACCAGTAGGGGACCCTTGGTAAATGGCAGTGTGATTCTAGTTTCCTTTCGCCAGGATCCCCTTTCCCTCCGGGTGGGATCTAGGGCAACCTCTCCTGGCTTTCTTTTGCATGCCTCTCACCTCAGATCCATGGGAAACACATTCCTTTTAGGAATGAGCTAAGTGGTCACTTCTCAAATTGCGGCCTCTACTCTGCCACCAGGTTTTAGCCTATCCCTCTTTAGGGTTTCCTCTTTAGAATTCTTTTTTCAGATTTCTCTGGTCTAAGTTAGACATCGAGCAGCCATACCCCGCCCCCTCAAAGCTCCTGGGAACATTGATCGTGTTCTTTGAGTGATCTTGTTGAAGCCTGAGGTGCAAGGCTAACCCCCTGACTCTCCCCCTGTTTGGGGGTGGGCGGAAGCATTCACAGCACGAAGCCACTTCTCACTCAGCCTCCACTCCTGATCCCAGCATCCAACTCTTTATGCCATCATGTGGGTTAAGAATCTAAAAGGTGTATTTTGGCTATCTTTTTTTAAGTTCTGTAGAGTGGGCATATACCTCTCTCTAGAATATGGTATCTATTAATTTGGGCTTCAACTGAAACTGAGATCAAAATAGTTGCATTTAAAATCCCATTTAGGGTGCCTGGGTGGCTCAGTTGGTTAAGGGTCTGCCTTCGGCTCAGGTCATGATCTCAGAGTCCTGGGATTGAGCCCCGTGTCAGGCTCCCTGCTCAGCGGGGAGTCTGCTTCTCCCTCTCCCTCTACCTCTCTCTCTCTCTCTCTCTCTCTTGCTCACTCTCTCTCAAATAAAAAAATAAAGTCTTTAAAAAATAAAAATAAAAAATAAAATTCCATTTAATCCTTATCTGATCCCTAAGAGATACTGATCCTTCTGATATTGCCCACATTTTACAGATGGGGAAACTGAGGCACTGGGGGGACTTCTTGTGTACTTATGGTCATCCAGCTTTGTAGATGGCTATCTGGTGAGAAGTGTATTCCAGAGATCCAGGCGTAGAAGTTGAATCCTGGATGAGCCTATCAGGTTGCCCCAGGCTTAAGAGGCAGACACCATGGGTGACCCCAGATAATGCAGTCAGCCTCAGGGCCCTCAAGGATGGGGGATCGAGGGGGTGCTTCCTTCCACCCTCTGGCCCAGGATGTGGGCAATGGCCCAGCAATCCAAGCAGAGGGCTCCAGGGGAAGAGCTTAGTGACCCTGCTGCTGGAAGACCCTTCTCTGTCTCTTTGTCTTGCATGTACTCCTCAGATGTAAATAATACAATGGCAATGGTTAGAGTGTGTGCTCTGTGTGGGATGAACCTGATTCCCTTAATAACACTGCAGGCTTATATATAGCACAGTTCAGCCAAGGGCCCACGTGCTCTCCAGGCCACAGCCCCCATCAGCAGCTCCCTGTCCACCAGGGCACCTAGCAGCGGCAAGCCTGTGACTCACTCAAGGTCACAGGAGGTCAAGGGCAGTGCTTGGAATAGAACCAGCCTCTCTTTCATCGGCTCTAAACCCCAGTGGCTGGAAGTTCCCTTTATGAATATTGGAAAACCAGCAGTCCTCAAATGCATGGTAGTAGATGTCCAGGGCTGTCTCTAGCTTAGAGGGTTGGGAGCTGTTGCCCTTGAGCATGGGAGTTTTCATTTATAATGTATTTATTGTCTATTTGTTTATTGATTTTGGCAGAGGAGGCAAGTGCACAGTGGCTCAACCAAACAGTTGTAGGGGAGAGTGAATTGGATTCTCCCAATGTTGATAAAAATGTGGGGATCGACGAGTGACCTTCCAGGGCAGTGTCATAAAGCAGAAAAGGCTCATTCTAGCTCCGCACTGTCTAATCAAAGGACAATACCGTCCATGTGTGCAATTTTAAAGTTTTAGCGTGGGGTGCCCGGGTGGCTCAGTCAGCTAAGCGTCTGCCTTGGGCTCAGGTCATGATCCCATGGGTCCTGGGATCGAGTCCCGCATTGGGCTCCCTGCTCAGTGGAGAGTCTGCTTCTCCCTCTCCCTCTGCCCCTCCCCCTGCCTGTCCTCTCCTGCTCTCTTTCTGTCAAATAAATAAATAAAATCTTTAAAAAAAATAAAGTTTTAGCAGCCACAAACAATTAAAAAGAAACAGGTGAAAGAAATTCTCATAATACATCGAATTTACCCTACTACAGCCAAAACAGTAATATTTCAACATGTAACTGATATAAATATTAGTGAGATATTTTACCTTTTTTTATTCCTGCTGAGTCTCGAAATCCAGGGAGTGGGTAGTTTATACTTACAGCACGTCTCCATTTGGACTTGAGATTTGGAATGAAATACAAATAAAACCTCCCATGCTATTTAAGGGCCTGCTCAAATACCACCTATTCTATAGGATCCTTCCAGGTCTCTTTGTTGAAAACAAAACCTGTGGCCTTTATTCCTTGACTGGACGTTTGTCTTTTGTTGCTGTTGTTTTCACGACAGCATATTTCATATCAGAATTCCTCTTGCATGGGTGTGACCCTCCCACCATATATTGACTCTCTGGAGGGCGGGACCTAATTGCAGTGGGTGTGGGGTGAGGCTGGGGAATGTAGTGGAAACTATACAGACTTTATAAAAGGATAGACATGAGTTAGAATCTTGAATCTAACACTCAGGAGTTATGAGCTTAGGAAAGTCGCTCAGTGTGTCCAAGCCCCAAAGTGCTCATCTCTTAAATGGGTAGCTGTCCGTACCTCGTGAAGAAACCATTATTAACATCTAGTCTGTACTGGATGCTTTGGCTACTACCAAGAGAACAGACTTTTGTTTAGCCCCGAACACACAGTAGATGCTCAATACATATCAGTCATGGGTCCCTTCTATCATCCTGAGTCTCCAATACAGTTGGTGCTATTATGGGCCTGTTTACAGAATGGGAGTCCCAGCGTCTTCATGATAGGACATTTCGGTAACATGCATCCCAGTCCTTCTTCTGGCCCTGCAAAATATCCATGTCTATTAAAATGCACCTTTAGCAATTTTCCTTTTCATTTTCAATTTCGTTTTTGTTCTCTGCATTACCGTGATTTGCTAAATCAACAGAGATATGTTCAGACTTCTTCCACGAAGCACTCATCCCCACTTGCTGGAATGTAGATTGTCTCACAAGCCCCAGCGACAGAGAAGGCTCAAATGCAGGCACATGGACCCGCTGCCCCCGCTGCCCCCGCTGCCCTGCCGAGACAGAATGACGGCCAGGAGCTAGAAGACAGGCGCCTGGCCCAGTCATGATCTTGACGAAAGAGTTGCGTTAGCCAGGGTTTAACCTTCGCACGATTGACATTTGGGTCTAGGGTCCTTTGTGGTGGGGCCGTCCTGGGCATTGCAGGATGTTGAGCAGCATCCCAGACCGCTACCCACCAGAAGCCAGCAGCACCCCTTCCATCATGACACTCAAAGATGTCCCTTGGGGGGGCAACGTGGCTGCCCCTTGGGAAACAGTGGATTAGATGGTTCAAATGTTGGCTAATTCTAGGACTGTGCGCTGAGAGCTCACCGTCTTACACAAACACACAAACACGTGCGCGCACGCGTTGGCTGTTCCACGGATAGGCTCATTCCCCGTTTGCAAGCTGCGGTGCTCTGCATCCTGTTTGCTTGCAAACGGCCTCTCAGCCAAACACTCTCTCCTGCGCTCCCACCCCGCACCCACTCACAGCCGAAGCCGCGGAGAAGGCAGAATGGGCGGCACGCTGCGCTGTCGGTGTGTTGTAGCCCCCCACCAGGATCTCTGAACAATCCCCTCCACCCCCTGCTTGCCACTCAGGTGGGCTCCGGCAGAAGGTCGGCAGCTGCAGCTGCTATAGTTCTGCACTCGACACGGACGGCTTTGTTTTAGGCTCTGAAGAAAACTTCAGGCCACCGCTTCCGCCAGCCTACTCCTCGGCTCCCGCGCCTCTGGCCTTTGCCCCTGACAGCTGGGGCTTGCCGTGCCAAGCAGATCTCTGCAGCTCCCCATAATAAAATGGTGCAATCAGACAACAGAGGGAAAGAGCCCGTTGGGGAGGAAATTCACATCTCTGTCTTTTCGGTTTTTTCTCTTTCTTAGCTTTGCTTTCTTCCCATTTTTAGCTGGGAGAGTAGACAACTAAGGTGTCCCGTATCTTCATGTTTATGTGTGGTTTTACACTTGACAAAATGTGTCCTCGCCGTTTTTAAACGGTAGACCTAAAACTCTGAGATCTGGAGAGAGGACACTATTGTCCTGAGTCACACAGCTAGCCATGTGTAGAGGCTGCTTTCAGAGGCTCTGGCCGGTTGAAGCCAAAGAGGAAAGCAGACCCAGAAACAAGTATAAGAAAAGATACTAAGGACTAACATACAGTAGCACAGAATGAACAACCAGAGCTGTGAGAAAGGAACAACTAACACTTTTTTAAAAAGATTTTATTTATTTATTGGGGGGGGGTTCGGGGGAGGGGGAGAAGCAGACTCCCCACTGAGCAGAGAGCCTTACACAGGGCTTGAACCCAGGACCCTGGGATCACGACCTGAGCCCAAGGCAGTTGCTTAACCGGCTGAGCCACCCCGACGCCCCCAACTAACACTTATTGAGAGAAATAGAAACAGGAAATGACTTTTGAGGGCCAGAGCTCAGCTGGCTACTGAAAATAAATAGGACTTGGGGCGCCTGGGTGGCTCAGATGGTTAAGCGTCTGCCTTCGGCTCAGGTCATGATCTCAGGGTCCTGGGATCAAGTCCCGCATCGGGCTCCCTGCTCAGTGCAGAGCCTGCTTCTCCCTCTCCCTCTGCTTGTGCTCTTCTGTCTATCTCTCTGTCAAATAAATAAATGAAATCTTTAAAAAAAAAAAAAAAAGAAAAGAAAATAAATAGGACTTGGTCAGGGTGGTGGAGACTGTGCGCAGAGACACTCCGAGCAGGAACTAAGTGGACAGGATCAGTGCCATCATTCATCATTGTCATTAGCCTCATCATCATTGATGCCATTTATTGAGCACTTAATAAATGGCAAGCACTGGGTGGGACATTTTACATAAATTATGTCAGTCCATTCTCACACGAGGTGCTAACGCTCACCACGTTTTATGGACGGGGGAAGGGAGACATGGGGATGTTCAGTGACTTGCCTGAAATGATACCGTTTATAATTCATGGAATCTGGATTCAAAGCTGCCTTTCAATGTTGAGTAAGATAAGCTCTTCTAGAGGGGCGCCTGGGTGGCTCAGTCGTTAAGTGTCTGCCTTCGGCTCGGGTCATGATCCCAGGGTTCTGGGATCAAGCCCCGCATTGGGCTCCCTGCTCAGTGGGAAGCCTGCTTCTCCCTCTCCCACTCCCCTTGCTGTGTTCCCTCTCTCGCTGTGTCTCTCTCTGTCAAATTAATAAATAAAATCTTAAAAAAAAAAAAAAGATAAGCTCTTCTAGAATAAGCACAGTCGGGGGCATAAGGAATTCGATAAGCTAATAAGTAGAAAATGAAGAGGGGTGCCTGGGTGGCTTAGTTGTTAAGTGTCTGCCTTTGGCTCAGGTCATGATCCCAGGGTCCTGGGATCGAGCCCTGCATCGGGCTCCCTGCTCTGCGGGAAGCCTGCTTCTCCCGCTCCCTCTCCCGCTGCTTGTGTTCCCTCTCTCGCTGTGTCTCTCTCTGTCAAATAAATAAAATCTTAAAAAAAAAAAAAGAGAGAATACAAACTTGTAAGTGTCCAGAGGCTAAGCATGTCCCATGGTCTCTCTTCTCTCCTCCCCACAAAAGCCTCCACCGCAGCTCTCCCTTAGTCTTACATATTTCTCCAACACGGCACCAGGGTGCTATGCTACGAACCCCGCACAAAAGAAGAGGTGAGCAAGACCCCACCTGATCCCTCGGCCTTTAGTTTCCCTTCTGAACACCAGGAAACCTTGAGGCTCGGAATCTTCAACAGTGAATTCTCTGGTCGCATGTGCACCTGTCTCCACATCCCTCACTGGTCGTATGGGACTCAGGATCTGCCTCCATTCATTTCATTCATTCTTCAAACACATTTGCCTGAAACATGTATGATGTGACAAGTGCCAAGATAGAGGCATCGAAGTCCATCGTCTGCTGTGCACATGAGGAGGCTGCATCCCTATGAGGCTAAGCATTGGTCCATGCTCATGCAACACGTGATGGGCAAAGCAGGAACGTGAGCCCAGATCTCTGGAGAGGCCATGCTCTTCACCAGAGACGATCCTGGTTTTCATAAATCTTTTTTTTTTTTTAAAGATTTTATTTATTTATTTGACAGAGACAGAGACAGCGAGAGCAGGAACACAAGCAGGGGGAGTGGGAGAGGGAGAAGCAGGCTTCCCACTGAGCAGGGAGCCCGATGTGGGACTCGATCCCAGGACTCTGGGATCATGACCTGAGCGGAAGGCAGATGCTTAACGACTGAGCCACCCAGGCGCCCCCTAGTTTTCGTAAATCTTAACACACTTGACTGATGTAATATTATGAAGATATGCTAACGGCATTTTTTTCTGTGTCTTTCTCTTCCTTTTATTTTATTTATTTATTTTTTCTCTCTTTCCTGTCTCCCTCTCTTTCTCGTCCTTTCTTTCTCTCTGTCTCTTTTTTTTTCTTTCTCCTCAGGACTCCACAGAATGGAGCAAGAATGAGAGGAAAAAGGCCGGCAGAAAAGCATGAACTGGAGGTTTGTTGAGCTCCTCTACTTCCTGTTTGTATGGGGCCGTATCTCAGTGCAGCCCTCCCACCAGGAACCAGCTGGGACAGACCAACATGTCTCCAAGGAATTTGATTGGCTTATTTCAGACAGGGGGCCTTTCCACCACTCCAGGAGCTACCTATCCTTTGTGGAAAGACACCGTCAAGGATTTACAACCAGATATAAAATATACAGGTAAGACCTGGGTTGAGCTTGTCCTCACCTTCCGTGCCTTTCATTCATAGAGGGCTCTTTGGGGTCAGGTGTGGGTATGGGCCTCTTAGTATGGAGGAACATCGGGGCAGAGGGATCATGAGCCTTCAGCGGGCTGTTATTCGTTGTTTCACCTTGTTTTTGTACTTTGCACAAGAGATGAACAAGGACAAGGACAAGAGCGAATAGCTAACATTTACTGCATCCTGACTGTGTGCCAGGCATGGATGGTGCTTACGACTTGGCACTGTCTCATTTAAGCCTTTGTCATAGTCATCGGAGGCAGAGTCTATCTCTTCTCTCCATTTTACGCACGAAGTCACTGATCCTCAGCTAGGTCAAACGATTTGCCTGAAGTTCCACAGGCAGTACATGATAGGCCTCGGGTTCATACCCTGTTTTATCTGCATCCACAGTCACAGAATTTTCAATCAACTGCATCAGATATAGGTAGTGTTGTTGGCAAGTGCTATTAACATATCAACATCCTACCCAAAAATATTCACACATCTGGAAACAAGTAGGGACACTCAATGAACAACCTTTCCTGATTTGGTTCTTGACCTGTTGGAATGCCACTCACCCAAAAAGGACTTAGCCCAAAATTGTTTCCTCTTTGAAACCATCTTAGATTCTCCCCATTGAGCTCTTTCACCCTCTCTTTGATATCTCACAGCTCTCTACACTTACATCTCTTTAGTTTTAAACCATCTGAAGTTAGAGTGCTTCTTTGCGTTTCTTTCTCACCCAATTAGAAACCCGTTGAGGGCAGGACTTATATGCAATTCATTCTTGGATCCCTCAAGTGATTTTTGTTCCTCCGTGTATCAGAAGCACACAATAAAAGTTGTGGACTTAAATGAATTGGGGAATGCAAGAAATTCTCTAGAGGTGTAGTCTTTGTCTTAAGGTCAAGGAAGAAGGAGCATACCCTTAACCCTTCTGCTAGTTAGAATGGGAAAACCAGGAAGCATGGTGGAGGAAAGGACCCCGACCTGCATCTGGAAAAGCAAGCATTTAGGTCGTAAGACTTCTGTGTATTTGTTATGACAATGGGCATGTCTCCTTTGCACATTTATTGGCATCGTAGACTGGGGATGTGACTTTATGCTGAATATTCTAATCCTACTTTGAATAGTGGCTGAGGCTTTGCAAGTTTCCATCTATGAAAGAGTTCACAGATGAGCCTTGAAGGGTGCTGAGTGATCAGAGTTACTGAGGGAAGGTCCTCTGGGCATGATAGAAAGCTGGAACACAAGGGAGCATGGATATGGGGTGTGCAGGAAAGGGGGAAGGAGAGCAGGGGTGAAAAATAAGGAGTCTTTCTTCCAAAAGAGAATTTCAGAATTTTAAAATTTATTTATTGGGGCGCCTGGGTGGCTCAGTCAGTTAAGCAGCTGCCTTCGGCTCAGGTCATGATCCCAGGGTCCTGGGATCGAGCCCCACGTCGGGCTCCCTGCTCAGTGGGGGGTCTGCTTCTCCCTCTCCCTCTGCCTGCCTCTCTGCCTACTTGTGCTTTCTCTCTCTGTGTCAAATAAATAAATAAATAAAATCTTTAAAATATATTTATTGATTCAGAAGACCAGTCCTTGGGAGAACTATTCCTAAATCACCTAAGAACGATAATAACTATCGTTATCGTTATTAATTTGGATCCTTGGCATAATTTCTGGCGTAATATAGCCACTGCTCTTTGTGAACACGCGTAAACGAAATGTGGGCACTCCCTGATGACTCGACAGAACACACTGGTATCTGAAGTCTCAGGTACCGGGAAAGATGCAAGCTGAGCCAGAGGATTTAAGGGAACAGAACAAGTGGTAGAGATCCAGGTATCTTACCCTGTTTGCGTTTTGTCAGACAACGATAGCATCTTGGTTTGACATGTTGGCTTTCGCTTCCATGTGGGCCTCCTGAGGATGCCTTAAAGTTGGATGACTGGGGTTCACATTTCCTTTTTAAAGATCAGAAGATGACTGACTTGAATAAAGTCATGCAGCCGAAAAATGATGGATCCTGGACTGGAAACAATATCTGACTATAAATCCATAACCACACCGATGAATATGATAGAACTAATGGCATCCATTCATTATTCACAAATGTTTGTTAGCAACTGCCGTAAGCCTGTCCCTGTGCTAGACCCGGGGGATACGTGGGCTTGAAGATGAGTAGTAATGCTCTAACATGATGGCTGTGCTTGGGTTTTAGAAGGGAGCTATCGTGCATGGTGGATGATTAACACCTGCTAGTGATGACTGTTGAAATACCCCTAGACTCACATGGATACTCTGAGTAGAACTACAGTAGCTCAACAGTGAGCACTTAATGATGGGCCATGAAAGGATGTCTTTGACTCCTCACAACAACCTCTGTGAGGTGAGCAGTGCCTTGGCATTTTACAGATCGGAAAACCAGGGCTTGGCGAGGCTGAGTGCCTGGCCCCAGCTCATCCATGTGGTAAAGAATGGAGCTGGGGTCCAAGCATGGACCCGCCTGACCCCACAGCCCTCCTTCCAGATGCTGTGCCATCAGGCTCCCCCAGCGTGGTGTCTACACATAGAGTGTTCCCGAGCTCTGGAAGGGCTCTTGCAGACATTTTTCCTCACAACCACTTTGTAAACATTTGGGGTTGGTTTTAGAGAGAGCTAAGAAAGGAAAGGTTGTTAATGAGCTTGGGGGTCAGGACATCTGGATACTAACTCCAGCCTTCTGGGCACCGGTCTTGTGACATTAGGCGAACTCCCTCCTCTCCTGGATCCCACCCTCCTCACCCATCAAATGGTAGCCTTGATATACATCAGTGGTTTTCAATCTATGCTCTTTGAAATCTTGAGGATCGATGAAAGAAGTCATAAAAGCCACTGTAGTGTGGGAAGACAGGCAAGCTTCTGTGTGTGGGAGGGTGACCAGGCAGGATCCCCCCAGCCTTACACAGCACTTATACAGTACAATCGAAAGTCTCACTCTTCTGCTTTCGTGTTCTGATGTTCCATATGCTTGCCTTTAGGTCCCACTGCTAAAGCAAAGTGTGCCATCATCCAACAGGCTGATTTCTAGGATGCTTTCTAGTTCTAAAATTAAGTATAAGATTTAACCAAGGTCACGTGGTTAATTAAATGCTGGAGTTTGACCCAGAAGTCAGGCCCCCTGGTCATCTAGTTATTCCTTCCTTCCTTTATTTAATCCTCCAATAATTATGAAGCACCAGCTAGAGGCCCAGCACCGTGTTTGGGGCAGATGATACAATGATGAGTAAAACAAACATGGTCCCTGCTCTCCTAGGAAAGACTGACATTAATTAAACACACACACACACACACATACACACACACATACACACACAATAAGTGCTACAAAGAAAAAAGTGCAGGGTAGATATAACTGGGAGATCATTAATACCATCAACATTGATTTGGAACCTACTACGTGCAAAGATCAGGTGGGGTTCCTATCCTGATCAGCACCTGGACACACATGCAGATAAGTATCCAGAGACACGTGTGCCTCTCCAGGCCAGGTTCAGACCAGAGCCAAAGCCACTAGGACATGCTCCTGAGGGCGGTTGTCAAGTGACTTTGTCCTCACCGCATGCTGCTTTGTTGAAGCATGAAAGCATGTCTCCTGGTGATTTCCAGTGTGTCTTCCCGTGTGCTCATGTAGACCTAGCACATTAAACACTCGACATTTGCATCATGACAGCAAGGCTTTTCTCCAGGAACGTGCCACACTGGCTTGTGCTAGACAGCCAGCCTTATGGAGGTGCCCTAGCCCTCCAGCTTTGGCCAAGTTCCCCCCACCCTGCCCTCATGCTGGGCCCCAGGCTGATCTAGGAGCTTCAGAAAAAATCTGAGGGGAGGTCTCCTCTCCTCACTTAAGTGGGTTAAGGCCATTTCTTTCCTCATGCACATGCACACAGAGGCTGGTTTCAGCTCATAGACTCGGGACAGGAGTCGGTGCCAATGGCAAGAAGGGGAGTTTTTCCCGTAAAATCCCAGCAGAAGCCTTTTCTTGTGTTGCTTCACAAGCCAAGCAATAAGATGTGTACAAGCAGTGGTTTAGGTGCACGAGGCACACACTCTCTCCTGCCTAAGTCTGAGCTGATGCATGGAGCCTGGGGGATTTTCTGCGTGCACCTGCCAGCATCGTTGATCTCGGAGTCAGGGAACCTGGGCGCTGGCCCACCTCTTCTGCCTCCTTCGTGCATGCTTTTGGCCCAGATAATGGAATTTGGGAGCCTCTGTTTCGTCGTCTGTAAAATGAGAGTGTTAGCCAAGGTGATCTTCAAGGTCCTCGCCTTTTCTGAAATTCCATGATTCCATGAAATACTGTCCTCAGAAGGTATTGCCTGGGGTAGTGGAGAGGACTGGACTTGGGGGTCTGGAGACTCAGGCTTTGTTTATTTTGGAGCCAGTTTCTGGCTTTCTCATCCTCGGCCAATGCATTCTATGGATCATTCACTCATAGAATTTAGCACCTGTCATATGCCGTGAGCTGTGCCATGGTTCGGTCATACAGATATGACCAAAAGAAAACAATGAAGAGCACATGCGCACGCACACACACACACACACACACACACACACACAAACACACATGTACAACCAGTAGGGTCCACCCTGTCCTCCACCAAACTCAGAGTTGAGGGTGGAGGGTAGAAGCAAAACAAGAATCAGTAAGCACACAGTTATCATTCCATGGAGAGGAGTGGATAAGGAAGTGCTCAGGTCCTCAATTTGCTCCTCTGTAGGGATAATGATGTCTGTCTGTCCTACCTACCAGGTCAAATGAGGTAAAGTTCATGTGAGAATGCTTTGTACAGTTTAAATGTTCTATCAGCAAATTTTTTTTCATTAAGGTTCTAAATCATCATTCGAATAAAATCATTGATTTTCACTTTCTGCTAAGCCCATACATACATTAGTCATTAAATACAGTCATTCTGGGAGGGAAATGCTCTTATTGCCCATATTATGAATAAGAAAACGTAGGCGCCAAGAGGCTAAGCAAATTGTCCACGTCACAAGACGTGTCCATCGTCACGAGAAGTGTCTCGGCTGGGAACCAGAAGCGGGTCTCTGAGACCCCACAACGGGAGCTCTTACCTTATGCTGTCATGATTCTCTCTAGTTTTTAGTTACCTGGTTTATCATCAAGTACAGAGAAACTCCCTCTGCCCCTGGGCAAATTACAATCTCTCTGAGGCTCAGGTTTCTTATTTGCAAACTGGAGCTCCAGTGAAATGCCTTGTGTGCTTGTGGTGCGAAGTAACATTGCTATCAAACATTTAGAGCTTGGAATTTTGCAGGACCTGTATAAATCCAAATTTACCCTTTCATCTCAGATGGCTGATGGCATTACTAGAAATTATTTCTTTTGTTCTCGAGATAATTTAGAAGTCATTTTGGTCTCTTCATAGTTGCTACTAAAAAAAAAAAAAGTCAGTTTGGTCCAAAGTTGTTTCCTGCCTTTTTATGTTTTATTTCCTGTTTATTTTTTCCTGACTTTGAGCTCATCAGTAATTGCAAAATGTAGCAGTTCCATGAGAGGTGGTTTCATATTGAGTGGTTTTCCCTGCAGGTTGCTGAGCAAGTGGTTTGTGGCTCCTGGTGTGCCTTCCTCTGAGCCCTAAATAAGTACGTGAAAGTTGAGTGTAAATCAAATCTTGGGAAACCAAGTCTGATTGCCTAACTGTCTTGCACATTTATTTCAGACTTGCATGACTCTCACTTCTAATCTGATATTCTAATGGTTCCCTGATGTATTTCACAAAAATATCCACAGTAGGTTTTGTGGTAAAGCTACTTGGCTGAATGAATGTGGCGGTGGGGAGGGGGGGTTGGTCTCCCCGAGGTGAATGAGATGCGGTCCTTATCCAGAAATCATTCGAGAGTATCTGTTGGGTACCTAGGTATGCCAGATGCTGTGCCCTGGGGAACCAGTAAAGTACAAGGTAGCCTGGACTGCCTTCAAGGAGCTTACAGACAGGTGGCAGTAAGGGAGAAGTCCACCACTGCACCTCTCAGGATGCTTGTGGTTGAACTTGACACCACCAGCCTCCAGATTCCAGATAGAATCTTAATATCACATAGCACAAGGGTTATATTTCTATTAGTGTAGGAAAATTCAATCTAAATCGGCGTTTCTTCAAGTAGATTACACAGAACTCTAGTTCAATGCAATGTTAAAAGGTGTTGTCTGGAACAGCAACAAAAAAAGATCCCATAGTCAAGTAAACAGTAACAATGATGATAAGTGAATTGCTAACATTGAAAACTTACCAAGTGTCCAGCATGAACACACTGTGTATACATTATTCCAACTGATTGATCCTTCCCATCATCTTGTCCAGTAGGTTTTATTATTTTCTCTGTATAGAACTTGTCCAAGGAAGGAGAGCTAGTTTCTGGGAAAGTGGGATATGGCATAGGCAAGGGGATTCCAGAGCCTGTGTGTTTAATTAACCATTGCCTCCCAAATTTTATATGCATATATATATATATATATATATATATAAAAAATACACATTAACAATATTTGACCAAATCTCTTTGACCACACAACCTCTTATTCTCAGAAGTATTGGAATTCTGGAGAGCAGGTGTAAGGATTGCTGGCTCTACCTGGCTTTGAGTGTCTCTCCTTTGGACACCAGCCTGGGTCAAAGCACTCTTAAAGGGACACCTCTTGAGCTTGGAAGCTGGCACTTGGCCGAGGAAGCCCCCCTACGCATCCAGCTTTCCCTTTGAACACTTTAGTCTAAGTCTGCCCTATCCCGGCTTACGATTGAGGGGGAAGGAATCAGCAGCCTCAGTTTTCCCGTCAAAGGTAGTAGCCTTCTCTTTATTTTTTTCTTCTCTCTTTCCCTTTGCATTTCCTAAATTTCTGAGCTACTATTTCTTATTCCTGAATTTGGCATTCCCGCCTGTTGTATAGGGATAGGGAGCTCAACAGAGGCCGGAGCCACGGTCGAGGAGTGAGCTAAGACCTTGATTCCACATTGCAAAGAAGCGGTGCACTGTAGAGTTACCTGCAAAGCTTTTAAACAATACCAGTGCCTGGGTCCTTCTTCTGATATTTTGATTTCATTGGTCTAGTTCGGATGGGAGAACCACTGGCCTGGGGCAATGATTGCCAATCAGGGGTGATTTTGCTCTCTAAAGGGACATTCAGAAATGTCCGGGGGGATTTGGGTTGTCACATTTGGTTGTGGAGGGGGCTGCTACCGGCGTTTAATGGAGCGAGGCCAGGGATCAGGGACACTGCTAAATGGCCTGCAATGTACAGCCAGCCTTTGGCAGCAAAGCATCATCTGACACACAATGTCAGTAGTGTGGAGGTTGAGAAATTCTGCTCCAGAGCGAGTATTTTTGGAAAAAAAAAAAAGGAAAAGGGGCAGTGAGAAGGATATCAGAATAAATAGTCTTAGCTTTTGGTCTTCACGCGTCTGAATTGGAATGGTTACAATATAGGCATCAGTGTCATGGTCAGGTTCCCAGTCTGGCTGTGGGGCCAAAGGGGAAGGGATTTTGTATGTTTTAAGACATGGCCTCAGACCAGAGTAGAAGTTAATGCATTTAGGAAGGTGAATCAGTTTGTGCTTCCTGCTGCAGAAAGGCAGTATTTAAGGGAAATCAGTTCTCCTCTCCAGAAAAAACAATCTCCGTTCCTTCAGGAGATCTGGGAGATCTGGTGGGTTTCTCCTCTGACTACAGAATTCCCTAGGAAGTGAGATGTTTAGGCACCATTGCTAGGTTCGGCTATACACGGCTTGAGTCCTTAACAACCAGTCTGGACCCAGTGGGTTAACAGATAACTTTTTATCCCTTTTAGAGCATGCCCAGTAGGCATGAAAGAAGATGAGAACGGGACAATGTCTCAGGTTTATAGTTGTCAATTTCAGCCACTTAGAGGCTGGCGTCACTGGTGAGAACCAATACCCTGTGCCCTCCCCCTACCTTATCCCTCATTTAATCCAAATTTCTGCTCAAGTTCTCCCTGAATAGAGAGGGATAGGGAAGGATATACTGCAAACATCTCCCGGGCCACTTGGTGTCAATTCAGAGATGCTTTGTGTTGATTATTTAAAATTGATCTTCCCCTTCCAAGAACGATAGCTTTATTGCTACCAAATTGGTACCTTTGCTGTGCTTTACCTCTTTGCTCCCATGCCGTTACTGAACTGACTTCGTGAGCTGCAAACCTTAGTTTTCTTCAATCGTGGCTGAGCCGTTGTCCAGCTTGAGTCGGGAGCAGGGTCTGAAAATGGACAGGCTTGCACACCTCCCTCAGGTGGAGTGACTGACACAAATCCCCTGTTGGGACTGGGGAAATTTGTAGAAGAGAGACAAGCCCTTGCAGCTTCAGAGTCCACGCTCCAAACCTTGGCCAAAGAAGACACAGGGACTGGATCCATGATCTGGAGCACCTGTAGCTTACTCATTCATTTGAAAAATGTTTACCGATCTCCAGACTCCTACCAACTGGCCCGGCACCATTCCCTTGGGGATTGGAAGAGGAACCCTTAATCCTCCCCCTCAAGGAATCCATGATATCTTGGGGTAAACTGACCAAAGACAAATAAAGCACAGTACCTGTGCTGAGTTCCCTGGCTCAACCCTGCCCTTGGGGCTCTGTTTGTGGAGGGGGAGGGGAACTTGCCCTAGCATTAGGATTGTGAAGGGGGAAGGATGGGAGGAAAAGACAAGTCTAAGAAGGCATCCTAGAGGAAAGGGTATTGAACTCAGTCTTCAGGGAGGAGTAGGAATTTGTGAGAAGACAGCCGGGAGAAAAGTAGCCCAGGCGGACAGAGTAGTGCCTGCGAAAACAAGAGGTGGGAGGAACCTCAGATCTATAGGTGTGTGTGTGTGTGTGTGTGTGTGTGTGTGTGTGTGTGTGTGTTTTGAGTAGCAGGGATGTATAACAGAAGGCTGGATAGCAACTCGGAGGCAACAATGAAAGAAATTTGGAATGGCAAATTGGTTTCAACCAAACTCAAACTCTAGCGCATTGTCAGAGTGTTACTGGACCCTTATTTAGAGCAATGTTTTTTCCTTCTTTTGTCTTTACATTTCTTAACCCTAACTCACGCTTAAATTTATTTTTACATTGATACTTATTAAACCTATAGAAAGAGATACAGATACACGATCGAAATGAAAATTCGTAAAAAAATACTTAACCTTATACGTGTGATGTATTTTGATATTTTCTATTCCATTCTAGTACTGTCTATTCCTTTCTGATTCATTTATTATTTTTTTTAAAGATTCATTTATTTATTTATTAGAGAGACTGAGAGATCGAGAGCACACAAGCAGGGGACGTCGGGGGCGGGGGGGAGCGGGGAGGAGGGGCAGAGGCAGAGGCTGAGGGAGAAGCAGACTCCCCGCCGAGCAGGGAGCCTGGTGTGGGGCTCCATCCCAGGACCCTGGGATCATGACCTGAGCCGAAGGCAGGTGCCCAACCGACTGAGCCACCCAGGTGCCCCTGGTTCATTTATTTTTTAAAATGTGGCTCCCTACCAACTAAAGTGATTTCAGCCTCCGCCAATGGAGTGGGCCTTCCTGTCTGAAATACACTGACTTTGGGTCCGTATCGTGGTCATTTGGGGCACAGGGGACAGCTGTGCTGTTTGCTTCTCAGAGTTTGCCATGGGCTCCGGTTAAGCATGTTAGAACCTGTGCCTTTCCTGATTTGGGCAACAGGAAAATGCTGAAGGGTTTGAAGCGGGAGACTGACATGGGCTGATAATGCATTTAGAAATATCGCTCTGGCAGCAGCGGGCAGAATGCGTGGAAAGGAGTAGGAGGGAAGGGTTCAGAAGCGGTGGCAGTAATTCAAGGGAGAGGAAGGGAGCGCTGAAGCCAAGACAGAGGCAATAAAGATGGAGTTCATTAACTCCCAAGTACGACTCCATGCCACCGACAGAGCTGCTCCGGACCTACCCGTCAGGCAGCTCCCTTCCTGGGCTGCATCCAGGCCTACCTGCCCCAATTCCATTCTTGGCACCCTGTGGCACGGTGCGTTTTTTTTTTTTTTTTAATGTACAATTCGGCAGCTGCTGGATACCTTTGTATCCCTTATGAAAGGAACCAGAATACCCAGGCTTCTGCCTCCAGGCAATTTCTTTATCTCGCAAGGCCTTCCTCCTGGGGCATAAGAATTACTGAGTCTCATTAGCGGTGGATTCCCAGACTGGCTTGGAGGAAGGCTTTGCACCCCACCCTTTATCTGTACCTGGCTTGTCTCTGCAAACCTCTGCAAACCTCCATGGAAACTTCCAGCCCCAAGTCAGTATCTAAGCTTCTGTGAAGCTAAACCAGTCGCTATCCCTGAGCAATAGGCAGCAAGTCTTGAGACTCAGGCAGATCTTGGTTTGAATCCTGGACCGTGAGGTCCTGGGTCTGTTACTTAAACTTTTTGACCTCAACTTCTCCATCTGTGAAATGGGAATACATCCCGTAATTGTTGCAAAGATTTAAGAAGATAACATATGATCATAGTTAGCACAGAGCAAGTGCTTGAAGACTGGTAGTTAAACATTTTCCCTGGAAATTCAGCGGCAGGGACCTCCAACAACAAGAGGCGAACTCGATCTGGGTGCTTGTAGGTTAGGTGTCCTAGGGTGGTAGCATTGGTTCCATTCTTTGACTAACAGGTCACTTGTTTAGAGGAAGATAAAAAGGAACAGAAAGATTTCTGATGCCCTGGGGCACATATAGCAGGAATCCAGAGGCCTACATACTGGCAAGGTAGCCTTAAGCCGTCAGCATGCATGGATTCGTGTAAACGGTACGCGTCCCATGATTTGCAAGCGTCTAATTTATTAATCAGCCCAGGTGATGGGAGCTGTCTGCAACATCTCATCTTCCAGTTCCCGCTGCACGGTGCCCGCCAGGTTGTCTTTGATGTGTAATGCTCAGGGGACGTTCATCCCCCCAGGCATGGCTTTTCACCCAAGCACCTTCCAGCCATCAGCAGCGTTTCAGAATGGGGTCTGTTTGTGTGGTGGGAGTAACTCTCCTGTTTTTCAAACTGTAGGCGTGTGGTTCAGAGAACAGTAGCAAGGTGCAGCTGCCCTCCCTGAGCACTCGGGACATCCTCTTTGTGACTCTAGCATGACATCCGGGTGTAGATCCTATTTATGGAGGGTGTGGTTTGTGTGAGAAAGAAGGAACTGGATACAAAGGATCTGGAAGTCTCTGGCACGGCTAAATGGTTCGGGATTGTCTGATTTGGGAAGGAATTGCTCACCCGTGCATGAAGTCGACATATATAAGTCTCTACCTTGTGCAGGAACTGCATGAGCCTCTGATACCAACAAAGCAATATTCTTCTGTGCCTTTAGGAGCACTGTAAGTAGCTGGCCAGAGATGGAGGGTATGGAGTCAAATTGCTCCCTCCTAGGAGGAGTGCAGGGGAAGACGATTAACATGGAGTGCTAGTATAAATAAGGATTTCAAGAAGAGGATTTTTTCTTTCTTTTTTTTAAGTTGAGATCTGGACAGTAGGAATTAGGTATAGGAAAGTAGAGTTGTGTGTGTATGTGCGTGTGTGTGCGTGTGTGTGTGTGTGTGTGTGTGTGTGTGTTTTGAGGTCATGTCCAGAAAGAGACAGACTTGTTCTGGGGTCTGCAGTAATTTACTGTGAATGACAGGCAGAGAAAATGTTCGCATGCAGGCCAGGGAAGTGAGTCGGGGGTTGGATAATGGAGCTCGATGTATGTTCTAGAAAAGACTTTGCACTTTATTTATCCTAAGTTGGTGCCTTCCACACTTTCTCATTTCAAAATGCTCTCAGTGATTTTGTTATGGTTCCTGGAGGCCAGGGAAATCCTAATTCTGTTTATTGAGGAGTTAGGTCTGAACAGCTTAATGAAATATTTATGTCCCCCGAAGTTTAGTGGCCATTTGAAAAATGATGCATGCAAACCTAAAGAAAAAGCAATATTTTGATTTTAAATATTCACAATAATCAGCTGTGAAATAATCACAGTGTCTGCTTCTTAAACTTTGCTGTTGGATACTGTCACCCTCATTTCCTATTCCTCATTCATTTTTCTGCAATACTTTGTAGTTCTACCAAAAACCCACCTTAACGAAGGTATGCCATATGAAAGGAATGGATGTGTTTTAATGTTCAAACTGTAAACCACTTCAGGTTAGTGGTTTTTGTGATGCCCAATAAATGTCAAGTATCTCTCATTTCCCTTGAACATTTATAATATCCCCGTGTCCCTGTGAGTTTGCCGTGGTCCTCTGTAGCATCCAGCACACAAGTTAGGAACCAGGTCCTAAGGACAATGCGGAGCTCTTTAGAGGATTTTGCTCAGATGCAGAGCATGTCACGTTGTCATCTTAGAAAGGTGACTCCTTTATTCTATATTTAAAAACACCTCATGCGTGGTGCCTGGGTGGCTCAGTTGCTTAAGCATCTGCCTTCAGCTCAGGTCATGATCCCAGGGTCCTGGGATCAAGCCCCATGTCCAGCTCCCTGCTCAGTGGGAAGTCAGCTTCTCCTTCTCCCTCTGCCCCTCCCCCCCGTTGTGTGCGTGCGCACTCTCTCTCAAATAAATAAAATATTAAAAAAAAAAAAAAAGAAGGAAAGGTGATTCCTGCTAAAATGGAGAGAATGGATGGACGGAGAAAAGTTGAGAGAGGGTGCAAAACAGATGGCAGGGAAATAGAAGCCTATGGCAGTGCCCCAGGTAAGAAAGGAGTGTGTCTTGGACTAAAGTAGCATCAATGAGGATTTGAGATCCATGTATTTTTTAATTTTTATTTTGAAATAGTCAAGAAGTTGCAAAGATAGTACAGAGAGGTCTCATGTACCTTTCACCCAGTTTTCCCCAAATGGTTACATTTCATATAACTATGACATAATATCAAACCCTAGAGCTTGATATTGGAACAATGCATGTGTACCACTCTGAGTCATTTTATCGCACGTGTGGATTCCTGTAACTACAACTACCATCAAGACACAGAGCAGTTCCATCATCACAAAGATGTCTTGTGCTGCCCCTTAATCATCATGCCTTTCTCCTCTCCCCTGCCATCCCTAACTTCTGGCAGCCACCACTTTGTTTCCTGTCTCTATGATTTCATCATTTCAAGAATGTAATATAAATGAAATTATACATTGAGGTACTTTAAGGAGATGGAAGACTCAGTATTGGAATTTGAAGGCTGAAAAGCAGGGAAGACTCAAGAAGCAAGGGACGTGGCAAGATCATACCTTAAGTGCTGAGTCACTGGATCTAGCTTAAATAGGAAGAAAAGGGGCACATTTTTGACTTGGCCAGTTGTGTGGGCGGTGGTGCTTTTCATCAAGATAGGCAGCCCTGCAAGGCAAGGACACTTCGGGGTTGTGTATGATTGAACGTGATGAGTCAGCTCTGCAAATGTTAAATTTAAACTAGCTGTAACATCCAAATAGAGACTTGGTAAGCAGTTGTATAGATGGTTCTGCCCCTTGGATAAAAAAAAAAAATGGTATTCAGAGCCATCAGGTTACCGATAGTCACTGTAGATGGCCCTTAGGGATGTGTTCACTCAGGGGAGCTTGTTTAGCATGCGCAGAGAAAAGCATTGAGAAGCTGAGGACTGGCCCGTGGTACAGGAGGAAAGCCAGGGACGTCTGGTACCATGGAAGTTCAAATAAATGAATGTTTTAAGGAGGAAGGTGTGGGTAATCAGGGGCCATGGGTTCTGATGGAGAATATAAAGTAAGAACTGAAAATAGCCTTTTGTGTTTAAAATCTTGACCTTGGCAAGAGATGTTTAAATGTAATGTTGGGGACAGGAGCCAGATTGCAGTGGGCTGAGAAGTAAGTGAGAAGCAAGGAAGTAGACTTTTTTTTTTTAAAGAAGCATAACAAGAAATGGAGCAGAGATGTGAGATAAAGGGAAGAGGTTTTGTTGTTGTTCTTTGGCTTCTAAGGGAGGAGACCATTAAGAAAGGGAGAGGCTGGGGC
Source organism: Phoca vitulina (assembly GCF_004348235.1). Taxonomy (NCBI): domain Eukaryota; kingdom Metazoa; phylum Chordata; class Mammalia; order Carnivora; family Phocidae; genus Phoca; species Phoca vitulina. The sequence continues at coordinate 18,776,278 of NW_022589724.1, read as the reverse complement.
TGAGGGTCTGAGTGAGGTTATTTGTGATAGAGCAATTCCCGAAGAGGCAGGGAGGGAGGTAAAGCATAGATGGAGGTAAAAGGAGGGGCAGCTTTCAGCTTAAATAGGAAGAAAGAAAGGAAAGAGGGGGTGTAGGTGCAAATCTATTGATTTCACTCAGGATTTGAAAGGACTTCCGATGGCCTCTGTTCTCTTTGTGAAGTAGGATGTGAAACCAATCTCTGAGCACCGAGGCCTTGCGGAGTGCCAAAAAGAGTTTGTAGTGTTCTGAAATCGTTAGTCTGCAGAATGGTAGAAGGATCTGATTAAGGAAATACAAAAGGATCACCAGGAAGCCCCGAGGGCTCTGATAACGTTGCTAACCCTCAATTGATAATGACTGTAGTCTGGGCACCTGGGCTGTTGTTCTCCAAAAGAACTGAACATTCGAGGTAAGAGCAAAGATGGTGGATGTAGGTTCAAACAGGGTAGGGGTTTGCCAAGGGGACAAGATGGAAGAACAATTGGGTAAAGGAGTTAAGAGTAGTGGCCAAAAGTAAACGTAGGGATGGATCATTGGATCTAAGTTGATCCAGAAAGAAGTGAAGACAGTAGATCTTGGATAAAGGGAAATGAGATCCTCATGGGCCTGGAGGTCTTGAAGAGGTAGAGAGTAGGTGTTGTGATGGATGAGTCCAAGACTGGAATATTTTCACATGATATGTCAGAGTTAGAGGGGCTTTGGGAAATGACACATTCTAGGAGTAACTAGGAAAGAGGGGCTGGAGGAGGGAGAGGGTGGAGATCATAGGGATGGAGTAGGTCAAGGGGCCTAGAGGCAGAGGGTATTGGCTGCTAGTCACACGGAATGAAGGGAGAAATTGGGATGAAGACAGTGTGAAAATCAGGTGTTGCTGTGTTCATGGTAGAGGAGAGAACAGCTTAAAGTTCCGTTATTGAACACAACAAGGAAGAAAGGAAGGCAGAGGATGGGGTAGATAATTCAATCTGCAACAGAAGATTTGCATTCGAGGCTTTTTTCTTTCTCCATTAGATCTTTGAATAATGATCTATCTTCTCTGAGCCCCAATTCTCTTCTCCTTAAAGAGGAACTTAAAATCTTTACGTCTCCCACAGAGCTGTAGAGTGTGATGCTCAAAAGAGAAAGTGCAAGTAAATGTGCTTGGTAAACCTGGCACCTTCATATAGAGATGGGTCCTATTGTTCCTGTTTACTGGCACCCGGGGACTGACTTTGGATTCCTTCCACTGCTCTGATGGAAGATACTGCATTGGTACCTAATAATTGCATTTGAATGGCCTGGTTTCGGAATATCATCTTAGGATAACAAAATGAACGGCAGCTGTAATATTGGAGACGGACCGTTGGATGTCCTATCTTTTAGATGTCCAGAATAAATATTCGAGAACGGTTGACCCAGACAAATTGACCGATGAAGGATAACTTGTGCTTGAACATAATGAGTTCAATATTCTTTTGATTTACGAAAAGGCACCAGGGCACCCAGGCCTGGGATGCTTGTCAGCAGAAGGGAAATGTAGATCGTCTTGCACTTACTATAGACACAGAGTCCTCACTCTGTAACAGCTTCAGCTCAGCCTGCGTTTACATCATCATCATCATCATCATCATCATCATCATTAAGAAGCGGTGGGGCTTCCAAAGGGAGAACCTTCTGGCAGCAGAACGTCCTTACCCTTGATGTTGCAAGTTGAGCTGAAATGAATAGGGTAACGGGGGAATCCCCTAACAGAATCCAGTTGGAATTCATTCCAGAGCCAAGAACAACACTGAAAAATAAAAGCCCACACAGAGTGGAACTAATAAACTAGTTTGATGGGATACTGAATATATTAATATCTACATAGCCTCCTAGCCTTATTAAGCCATAACAATCCCATGGGACAGCTCCTACCTTTAACCCCATTGTACAGATGAGGAAATAGAGGCTCACAGAAGTATTTTGCCCAAGGTTACACTGTTGGGAGGTTATGTAACTGATTCTAACCCAGGCAGTCTGGTTCCAGACTCTGTGCTTGTAACCACTGGCTCTGCAGAGTGCTGGGGTGGGGAGGGGTGAAGGGAAAGCAGCCCTGGGAACCAAGGAGCTTGTATCCTGTGCCATCCTCGATGCTGAATCATCTTGTGACCTGGGAAACTTTCCTTTCTAATCCTCCACGATTCTCATTTCTCCTCCTCCTTATTCCTTTCCTCTTTGCACTTTTCTTCCTGCGCTGCTTCTTCCTGTTCAAATATACCTTCTATAGGTAATGCTTTTAAAGTTCACAAGACACTTTCCCATATGAGGTAGGTAACACCATCCCATTTTGAAGATGAGGTAGCCAAAGCTTTGGGCAGCTAAATATCTGGGCAGTGTGATCAGTCTGCTAAGTGGTGGAACATTGACTTATATCCAAGCCTTCTGACTCGTCTTTCAGTGCTCATTGTAACTGGCCCACAGTTGCCTTTTTGTTTGATGAGACCCTTCTTTTCTCTGGTACTCAGTTTAGGTGCATCCTTCACGCTGATTGCAATACTTTTTAAGAGAGAATGGAAGAGCTTTGCAAACATGCAGTACTTTACCTTGTGCCTGCAGAAGGATTCCAGAGGTGGTATTTGAAAGAAGGAGCAGTGAGACATACGCAGTTCTTACATGGTATGGTTCCATGGGTCCCTTGGCCTTTCAAAGTTCTGAGAAAATTAACTCTCGTCAAGTGTCATCCCCAGATTCTGGGAACAAAGTATTTCTTCCAAGACTGTTTTCTTAAAATTAGCAGATCGATGTGGTGTCATTAAAAACAACCAATTCACCACACCTAAGGGCAGAGATCCTTCTGCCTCCTGTGGATGGAGGATGGTAGAGAGAAGATGCATAGCTGTATGTATTATGCCGTTCTATTTCAGTCTACTGTATAATTCTCTTCCTTTTTTTGGATCTTATTCTGTTGCTGAGTTCCACCCACTTACTTCTGGGAGACAAGGCCAGGTGAAAGACATCTGCAGATTTCTCAACATCCTGATGCACTTGTCAGTGGGTGCTGGATTTTCAGTAGTAACTTGGAAGCCTGTCTGTCTGAGAGAACCAAAGAAGGTAGCCCCTGCCACTGGACCAATAGCTCTTAAAAGCAGGAAGCTTGTGAACTTACATATACAGAGCCTGCACTGGGGATCAGAGAGTTCTTCGTGGGCTAGTTCCAGAGAGTGAACTGGTAGGGGTTTACTAGAAAACAGTTTTCCAGGTGAGAAGTTTTTAATGGTCAGTTGCTAGAAGATGGGAGGAGCAGTCACTCTCTTCTTACCCAAGTGCTTCTAATTAGCATAGTCTGACCAAAGAAGAATGTAAGCACAGGTGGGAGATTGGCTTTAGTGACCTTGGATACCCTTGACACCCAAGGTTGCATAATCATGCTTACAAGGGATACTCTTCTGTCATTTATCTGATTGGAGAGAGCACCCTTTTCTAATTCTTCTAAGGAGTCTGTTCTATGAGGAGGCTCTGAGTGTCTGATGACCAGTTTAGGGGACACTCCTTCTGTGTTTCTGATGTTTTATCTAAGTCTTCTCTATGGGCCTCTCCTCTGCCAGATTATCAGTTGAATGGTGCTCTTCCTTCTGTCCTCCCTGGGTAATCACACTCACTCCTGTGTCTTCCCTTATCACTTACATTCCAGCAACTCCCAAACTTCCATCTCTCCTCCAAACTCCACAATCCTTTGAGCCAACCACCAACTGGATATTTCCCCTGGACTTTTTCATGAAATCTCAGAATCCTCTATTACCCCTTCTCTTCCAATCTACTTCTCTTCCTGTGTTCTCTGTCTCAAATAAGGGCAGCATCATCAGTCAAAGGTCCAAGCCAGAAGGTTGGACAATAAGTTCAAATAATTCCTCTTCCTTACCCAATAAGAGGTAGTAATAATAACAATAATAATTTTATAGTAATTGCTAATATTTGAACGTTTACCATGTTTCAGACTCTATGTTAACCACAGTACATGGGTTATATTGTTTTATCTTTCCACCAGCCTTTAACTGTTGCACCATATTGTAAATGAACAAAGTAAGTAGCTTGCCCAAGATTACACAGTTAATAGGTGAAGGGGCTAGGATTCTGGACTGCAGAATTTGTGTCTTCACTCTCCTTGATTTGCTGCTCACATATCCAGTCCATCACCATTTTCTCTCCTGTATATGTCTTCCGATTCATGTACTTTTCCCTATTCCAACTTCCTCTTTCCTATCTTATTTCCTAAGTCATTGGTCGCTAATGATTATGTTCCTTATTTAAAAAAAGTCATACCACCATAGTCATTGACATATTATATATACTAATATTTAATGTTTATTATTATACAAGCATAGACATAGACATTTTAAAAGATATGAAGGAATAGATAAAAAGTTAAAGATTTTTAAAACATTATTTTAGTTCATTGCTTACCATGTATTTATTAGCAATTGTGGATATAAACTCTTATTATGTCAAAAGTCTTTGGGGTTATTTTAAATCAATTGATAGATATGACTGTTTTGTCATGACTTTTTACTTTGTACTGTGACTTCTGCAGTGCTTAACCCAGGGAAAGGGGAAATACTAACTCTGCTTTTTTTTTTTTTGCTTATATTATTGGTCTTTGCTTCAACTGGTAGTTTCTTTGCAAGAAACTCTCAAAGCTGTTTGTCCATTTTAGGAGGGTTGGCTTAGTTAAAACCAAATAAGGAATTCACAATTCCCACTTGATCATGCACATGTGAATTGCAAGAGGTTGCAATTAGCTGAATGAAAACAGAAGGATGAGCCAGGGCAATGCTGCCCCCACCCCTTTTGGTCATATATCTAAGAACTGCCTCTGGCATAGTTACATGTGGACCTGTGGTACCTGGGATGATTCATTTCAAGTTAAATTTTGTGTATAGTGTCAAAGAAGGGTCGATGTTTATTTTGTTTTCTCAATGTGAATATCCATTTTTTCCAATTCTATTTGTTGAAAAGACACTCCTTTTCCCGTTAAATTGCATTGATATTTTCTTGAATATCAAGCGACTACTTACGCGTGAACACTGTGTTATATTCCTTACACCATTACTACACTCTCTTGATACTGGTTAGAAATCTGATTGGGATTCTGTATATAAGTTTGGAGAGAACTGACATCTTATCAACATCAAGTCTTCTGATCCATGGACATGGCTTATTGCTTCTATTTATTTATTTATTTATTTTTAAAAAGATTTTATTTATTTATTTGAGAGAGAAAGAATGAGACAGAGAGAGCATGGGAGGGGGGAGGGTCAGAGGGAGAAGCAGGGCTTCCTGCTGAGGGCTTCCCGCTGAGCAGGGCACCCTGTGCGGGACTCCATCCCTGCGGGACTCGATCCCAGGACTCCAGGATCATGACCTGAACTGAAGGCAGTCGCTTAACCAACTGAGCCACCCAGGTGCCCTTGCTTCTATTTATTTAGATATTTGATTGTACTCAGTAATAGTTTGTGGTTACCACTGTGTAAATGTTGTAACATACTTTATAAGTTATGTAGTGTTTGGAATGTGTTGTTGGGGTCCGGAGCCGATGGCCAAGAAAGAATTCTTGAGATGTCTTTGGTGTAAAAAGGTGACTTTATTATAAAGCACAGGGACGGTCAGGACCCATGGGCAGAAAGACCTGAGGCCCTGGGCTTGTGAGGAATGGCTGATTATATACTGGGGAGTTGGGTAAAGTAAGGAAAAAGGAAGGTTTTTAAAAGGACTTTCATGTGTTAAAGAAGATCCTCAGGATACTGGAGGCCTGGCTATTGTCAAGCTAAGGTTGTTTTTCCCTCTAGCAGAGCATTAACACTAAGACAGTTGGGAGTTTCCTGCAGGGATGTTAGACTTTGCCTGTCTCAAGTATTTCTCAATGGGTTGCAGGTTATAAGTACATTTAATTTTATCTACCTTTCCTTTTGCCTTTGTTTCGCACATCATAAGTATTCATAATTTTGAGTGGTAAATAAAATTCTAATTTTTATTTTATTTTTAAATATTTTCATTGCTAGTATATAGCAATATAATTGAATTTTATATATTGTATCCTCCTACCTTGCTATCTTCACCAGTGACTTTTGAGAGTTTCTGGTAGACTCCTTAGGATTTTCTACATACACGATCACACTATCTGTGAAGAGTTTCACATCTTCCTTTCCAGTCTGTAAGCCTTTTCTTTCTCTTGCCTGACTTCACTGGCAAGAACCTCTGGTAAAATGTTGAATAGAAGTGTTGCAAGTGTAAATCCTTGCCTTGTTACTGATTTAGGAAAGAAAGCATTCATTCTTTCACTAAGTGTAGGGTTTTTTGTTATTGTTGATGCCTTTGTTTTTATCTTGTTTGAGCTTTATCTGCCTTGTGTAAATTAATGCTTTTAACCAAATTTGGGGAATTTTTAGCTATTATTTTTTTAGATATTTTTCTTCCCTAGTCTCTCTCTTCTCTCCTTTTGGGACTGATTACCATGTCTTTGACTACTTGTTGTCTCTGAGGTGCAGTTCATTCTCTTCAATCTTTTTTCTCTTTGTTCATTTGGTTGTATAATTTCTTATGATCTACCTTCAAATTTACTGGGTTTTTTTCCCTGTCATTTCAGTTATGCTGTTGAGTCTATGTTAGGAACTTTAAAATGTCAATTGTTATGCTTTTCATCTTTAGAATTTCCCATTTTTAATGTATAGTTTCCACTTATCTGTTGTGTTTGCCTGTTTATTTTTTCCTTATTTCTTTTCATCTTTTAAATGTATATATTTTGTTATATTTTAACATATTTATAATAGCTGCTTTGAAGTCTTTGGTAAATCCAACATCAGGGTTTATTTGGAGTTAGTTTCTATTATCTGCCCTCCCCCCCCTTTTTATGAGCTATATTTTCTCTTTTCTATGCAAATACAGTTAGTTTTGGTTGAAAACCAAACATCATAAATACCATGACTTAGTATCTTTGGATTATGTTGTATTTTTTCTGAATATTTGCTATTGTTGTTGTTGTTATAGTATGCAGTTAACTTGCCTGGACTTCTTGCCATAAAATTTTATCTCAGCTATAGGATGCAGGTACTGATATTCCTGCTTTGTTTTCATGACTTCCAGTTGCTACTTTTTCAACTTGGTCCTCTGCAGGTCTTCACTGTGCCTCCCCAGTTTTGGATTTTGCGGTCAGCCAAACATCTGGGGAGAGATTATACTTCAATTTAGAAAATCTCTCTTTCTGTCTCTGGTTTTCTTGTTTCTAAGGATTCCTGCTACCCCTTCGATTTTCAGCTGCTCTTTTGAACAATTTCCAGTTGTCTTCTGAAACTTCAAGCCCATGATTCACCTTTCACCACCTGAAGTGCACATTTAGGATATACGCTCAATTTTTATTTATTTATTATTTATTTATTTTTTAAAGATTTTATTTATTTGTCAGAGAGAGAGAGAGCACGCAAGAGAACGAGAGGGAGGCAGGCAGAGGAAGAAGCAGGCTCCCTGCCAAGGAGCAAGGAGTCCAATGCAGGACTTGATCCCAGGACCCTGAGATCATGACCTGAGCTGAAGGCAGACGCTTAACCAACTGAGCCACCCAGGCATCCCTATCTGCTCAGTTTTTCATAAAAGCAGCAAACAGAGATCTTTCCCTCTGCCTTTCTATAACTAATGGGTACATTCCTTTCTGTTCTCTGCCTCCTCTTTCACTGGATCCCCTGGGGTCTCTCCTACACTTGTGTACCTTAGCCATCAGCATCCTGTTGGGGCAGTTTTTAACTCAGATTTCGGTTTTCACTCCTTTTGCAGTTCTCTGGCTGCAAGACTCCCCCTTGTAATTTCCTTCTGCTCTTCTGTTCCTGACCTCTGCTGTCCACTGCTCTGGGCCTGTGAGGTTGCAGATTTCCACCACTGTTTATTGCCCTGGGGCTGGGGAGTGCCTCAGGCCGGGATGCCGGAGACTTGCCATTCTTGCCTTTTCCAGTGGTAGTTTTTCAAGAATAAATTCTCCTATGGCTTCTGTCTGCTTCTGGGTGTTTTCCCATTATCTTTAAGTAGTTGCTGTTATTGTTATTTTTTTAGATTTATCTGGTTATAATCGTTATCTGTAGGAGGTTTTGCTTGACAATTTCCTTCTGATGCCTTACGTGAGTTGCTGATTTACTTGTTAAGGGATTACTGTGGGTGAATCAACCAGTAGGGGAAACTAGACTATAAAGCTCAGACCAATAAAGGGGCTATCAGAATGCCCCAGGCAAGAGATAGTAATGACTTGTACTAGGTGATTGTAATGGTTTGTGAGAAATTATCAAATTTCAGGGGATTTAAGATGAAAGGATTGTTAAGAAGCCTTGAGGTTAGTCAGGGATAGAAAACACTAGTCTTCTGTCTTATGTCAATGGGTTATTGGCCAGTACATGGGTTCTTCTAGGTTTCTGAGCTAATGAGAACTTAGAATGAGGAACTCTTGGGACACGTGGTGCTCTTCAGACATTATCTGTGGTGGTCGGGGCTCTGTATGACTTTAGGTGCTTAAGGAGGATTCTCAGCCAGATTAATAGAGGCGCTATTCTCTTCTCACTTTCCACATATCAAATGGGTCATCAAACACTAGTTTCTACTTTCTCCTTTCTACCCTCTCATTTCCATTCCCTAACCCTAATACACGCCATCAGCTTCTCTCAGTACCATAATCGCATTAGTCAATAATTAGATGCCCCCCTTGCACAGAACAGCCAGACTTCACTGACTTCGTAAAATAAAGGTCAGATTATACTTTCCCTCTTCTCTGTCATCTTCAAAGCCTTCCAGGACTTATAGATATAAATAGTTTCATCTTTCCAGTTATTTCCTTACTATTCTGTTTCTTTACAAAGGCAAGGATACACCCAGTTGCTTACCATTCCTTGACCTTCATTCACACGGCCCTGCCTTTGTGCCTTTTCTCATCCTGTTCTTTTGCTCTCTCTCCTTCCTCTCTGTATTCAGATTCCAAAAATTGGGTTAAATGATACCTCCTTCTTGGTGCATTCACCTTTTCCCATTTGACTGAAATTTTTTTTTTTTAAGATTTTTTATTTATTTATTTGAGAAAGAGAATGAGATAGAGAGAGAGAGCACGAGCAGGGGGAGGGTCAGAGGGAGAAGCAGACTCCCCGCCGAGCAGGGAGCCCGATGCGGGACTTGATCCCGGGACTCCAGGATCATGACCTGTGCCAAAGGCAGTCGCTTAACCAACTGAGCCACCCAGGCGCCCTTGACTGAAATATTTTTATTGAGCACCTACTATGTGCCAGGCACTGCGTTGTATCCTAAGGCTGTGCAGTTGAGCAAGAAGCCTTTTCCAACCCGTTACTGAGAAGATAACACCGACAAACGGTGGGATCCTGTTTAAGATTTACCCCCGTTCTCCCCCAAAGCCTACTATTCCCAGCTTTTGTTTGACCTCTGATACAGAACACATGGTAGGCACTCATTGGTTGTTTCTTAATTAAATGAGTGCTAAAAAAACAGGTTGTACTCTGCATTGTGTTTCTGCTACTCTTTTCCATGCCTTCCCATCACAAGGAACCTATGGGTTGATGCGGTCAAGGCTCACGTACCAGTCATTCATTCTTTCTCCAAAGCATTTCCCGTTATAGCGTGCATGCATCTGGGCACCAATTTATGTCTGAGGTATGGGAAAGTTACCTACAACAACAACAAAAAAGCAAAAAAAAGTACTGAATGTTAATCGTTGCCACTTATATTTGGCCTCTAAGAGTCACGCACCAACGACATCATTCACAGTGAATTATTTACAGAAAACTCCCAGGAGGTTGAAGCTATTTGTCCTCCTTACATGAATCTCTTCAGGTGAGGTGAGAAGAAAGAAGGATAGTGGGAAGAAGTCCTTGCATGCAAATAGACCAGACATTTAACAACCACCCACCCATCTGTTCTGGTTCCTGCAATGCAATGTGTAAAGCTTGGCCCAAAGACAAAACATGTTTTTGCTTGGCCCATAGTGAGTTTTTAAAAGGAATCATGGGCCTCTGATTTAAAAAAAAAAAAAAAAAAGGAGGATTTAGAGGAAGATTTCAGAGAAAAACTTAGATATCTGTTTGTTCTTGAAAAATTGATAAGTCTGGTAAACCTTTGCCATCATTTGTGCAGATCAGCCATGGGATGGCACTGTGTCCGGGCTATTCCCTTCAGACTCTACCACTGAGACCGTGTAGTAAGTGCATGCATACTTGAGCATTACTTCCATGGCCCTGATGGCCTTTGAGCTTTGGATTCTGTAGGTCATTGATGTTGCCTTATTTTATGTCCAGTTCTTTGATCTGATAATATGTCACCAGTCGAATTATCATAACTACTCCACCACAGAGATGTGACTGCACCATTTCTACTGATGAGGTGTTTGTGGTTCAGAGAAGTTAATGAGCTTGTCCCAGGTAACACAGACAATGATGAGGAGAGCTAAGATTCCGATCTAGAGGTGTCGACTCCCTGAAGAGTATATGAAACAAAAGTAAAAAATGTGAACCGTCTCTGAGGAGGGGTAATGAGGAAATTTCATCTTGTAATGATATATTAAGGATGTTATTCAAGAACTGTTCCTTGCAACCAAGTCTCTCTTATGATGGAGCACTCTCAAAAGGGAGAACTTAAAGCACCATGTGAATTATTTAAAACTAAAGTGCTCCATACCTGTAAACTGAGCATTTGGAATAATCCAAGAGTGGATCCCTAGAGAGGAGAGAGAAACCAATTGAGATCCGCAAGGTGGGTTTTTTTCCCTCCTATCTCAAATTTCTCTTTACCTTTGATTTCCTCAAGATGAAATCAACCAGACTATTTGGCTATTTTGTGGGAAAAAAAATGCAGCCAACCACATGTTAGTGTGAGTCAAGTGTTCAAAGAATTTTGAGGAAAAGGGTTTAAAGTCTATTTAGCACTTCCTTCCCTTTTTCTCCGGAGTAAACTGAGTTGGGAGTGGTTAGATGACATCACAATTATGCATGCACTAATGGCAGACCAAGGCTAGAACTCCCTGCCCCTTGAATTCCCCTGGTTCTCTACTGTGTGGTCTCTTACAGGTCTGTCTCTGATCATTCAAAATACCAAACAGCATTCTTTTGGCATTTAAAATCAGAATCTTGGGTTGTCAGTTATCTTGTCTACCCAGCCACGTCAAAATGTCATATATGCAAAGGCTGTACCCTTCGTTCTTCGTATTTCCAGTGCATAGTAGGCATGCATTAAATTTGTTACTCTTTGCTAAACATGATGATGGTAATGACATTCTTGATGCACTCAGCTGTGCAGAGGGTACATGATTTATGGTGGGAAAAGTTGCTGGTGATTGTGATGTTGGCAATCACATACAGTATTGTATTAGTTTCAGATGTACAATATAGTGATTCTACATTTCCATACATTACTCAGTGCTCATGATGATAAGTGTCCTCTTCATCCCCTTCACCTATGTCACCCATCCCCCCACTCACCTCCCCTCTGTTCTCTACTATTAAGAGTCTGGTTTTTCATCTCTCTTTTCTTTGTTCATTTGTTTTGTTTCTTAAATTCTACATATGAGTGAAATCATATAGTATTTGTCTTTCTCTGACTGACTTATCTCACTTAACATTATACCCTCTGGTTCCATCCATGTTGCTGCAAATAGCAAGATTTCATTCTTTTTTTTTTTTTTTTTTTTGGCTGAGTAATATTCCTATACCCCACGTCTTCTTTATTCATTCATGGATGGATGGACACTTGGGCTGCTTCCATATTTTGACTATTGTAAATAATGCTGTATTAAACATAGGGGTGCATGTATCTTTTCCAATTAGTGTTTTTATATTCTTTGGGTAAATATCCAGTACTGGAATTACTGGATCATATGGTAATTTTATTTTTAATTTTTTGAGGAACATCCCCACTGTTCTCCACAGTGGCTGCACCAGTTTGCATTTCCACCAATAGTGAAAGAGGACTCCTTTTTCTCCACATCCTCACCAACACTTGTTGTTTCTTGTCTTTTTTGATACTAGCCATTCTGACAGGTGTGAAGGGGTATCTCATTGTAGTTTTGATTTGCATTTCCCTGATGACGTGTCATGTTGAGCATCTCATGTGTCTGTTGGCCATCTGCATGTCTTCTTTGGAGAAATGTCTGTTCATGTCTTCTGGATGGCAGCTGTGATGTTTGAAGGTGTAGCTAATTGAAGGATAATAGTTATTACTCTGTTTCCAGGTTGTTCAGCTTTTTGGTTTATGGTTCTGTTTGAACCAATTTGGTTCTTCTTCTTAGTACAAGCCAGATCCCAGTTATTCTAAAAAAAGAATGAGTTAGCAGCGTACCACAACTGAAAATCAGGAGGAGGTCCCTGCTGAGGCCTCTGGTGAAGTGTGTTTCTTCCTGAATGATACTAGATCTTACTACTGAGGCACCAGAAATCCACTGGGGACACAAGAAAACCTGATAGATGGTCAGGGGATTAGGAAAAGACAGGGAGAGAGAAAGAGAGAGAGGGAATGGATAAATAGAAAAAATAAAAGAAAGAATGGGAGGCATAAAAAGCCTTGGGGCCAAGAGTTCTGAACTTGAAGTTCCCTCAGTGGTATTAATCCCTAAGTGCAAAACTTTGGCAATCATATCAGTAATTAGATTAAGCTTTAGGAGGATGCCTCAGGAGTCAGAAATAGCTAAATTTAAATGGTGCCTCTAACACTTACTAGCTGTGAGGACCTTGGGTAAATCAGTTCACTGCTCTGAGCTTCAGTGCTCCCCCCTCTATAAAACGGGACATTCTTCTTTATTTTTCCCCTGGTGAAGGTCAGAATAAGAGAAGTGCTCAGAGTTGGACTCCTCAGGGCCTGACACATGCTCTTTCCTTGTTGCCTTGAGACCCACTGTCATCCCTGCTCTATCATGAATGTGCAGCTGCATTCTGCTCCAGGCCCACAAGAACCAAGGTGGTCTTTCCCACTGGTTTGTTCCATGTCTTGATTTCCGTGATTCTCTAGAACTTTTTTTTTTGCCATGCCTGCAAGAACTTAATTAGTATGCGAAGCAGTGGCCAGTCCCCTGCAGCAGGAGCCCGGAGTGGAGCAGAAAGCCTTGGGAGCCCTGTGATGCATTTCTCAATGGCAGGCAAAATGAACCCGGGACAAGCTAAGCTTTGCTTGTTTCAAAAACTCTGTCATAAATTAACGTAAAGATGCTCTTTTTCCTCACCAGCCAGAGGACGGGCACGTTTCAGTAGGCAATTAATCTTGGCTGATCTATATTAAATATTTATCTGCTGAAATGAGCCCCCTTATTGTAGTGGTATTTTTCATTATAGGACTTTATCATTTCCAAAGAGATTTCCATGTGCGGGCTCCCTTGTACATATTAAACCCAAATTTCCAGTGGAATGACACGTCTTTTTTGGCGGCGACCTTTTCTCTCTGTAACCAGCTACTGATATGTTGGAATTTACAGGGCGATAAACACTTTTATCAAGAAGGAGGGAGTGGAGCAATCCAGTATTTGCTTTCCTAATGAAAACGCCGGGGATGTGGAAATTGGTGCCCGTTTTCAGCAGCATGTGGTGAAGGGGCAAGCCTCCTTGTTTGAGATCTGCTCCTGGAAAAGGCCTGAGGAAGGGGCAAGGGGACGAGTTGTTCTAGTCACAGGCACTGTAATTCCTCCCACTGAATCGGGTCTTTTACATTCATTTCCATGCTCTCACTTGATTCTCACAGCCAACCCAAGGAAAAGGTCTGCCTGCCTGCCTCCATTTTAGAAATGAGGCTCCTCCGGAGGTTCAATGTTTCTGTCAGACAGAGAGATGGGGCGGAGCTGGGTCTGGAACTCTGGTCTGAGGAGGACCGAGTACAGGGCTCTTGCCTGGGCCACACTGCCTCCCACAGGGCAAAGAGAAAAGTACAGCGTCCCCGGCTCTGGGCTCTGAACTGGGAACTGATATTCAAGTCACTGGGTAGAGTGAATTTGTTAAACCTGAGGGTCAGCCTAGGTCTGAGCCGGGCCTCTAGTAAGCCCCGGCATTTCCAAGGGTAAAACGAAAAGTAAAAGAAGAGTGGTACAAAATGAGCGAGAAGAAGCAGCAAGAAAGGGGAGGGAAGAGATTTGGTGGCAGGCCTCTCCCTCATTCCTGTGCGTTCCCACCAGCTTGGCATCTTATGAAAAATGCAGATTTGGATTCAGCAGGTCCCGAGTGGGACCTGGGAGTCTGGATTTCTACCTCCTCCCAGGTGACACAGTTGCTGCTGGTCCAAAGCCTACAATTTAAGCAGCAGGGTGGTTAGGAACAGGCCAAGGAGGAAGCAGGAGGTACGAGAGCACAGGTGTCCATGCATCCCTGGGCCTGCAGATCTGAGCCTGGGAAAGGGTTGTTTCATTTTGCCTCCACCCCCCCCCTTTTTTTTTTATTTTTAGGGCTCAGCTTGTGTCCCATGAAAGTAGCAAGTCCTTTTGAGATCTTTTGGTTCAGTGATCCTGGAACTTTGGCACACATTATAATCACCAGGAGGATTGCTGAACGGGCCCCACTCACAGAGCTGGTGGCAGCCGGGCCAGGGCCGGGCCAGAGCTTAGTGCATTTCTATCAAGTTCCTGGTGGTACTGATGTCGCTGCAGCTGCCGGTCCATCCAAGGACTTTAATGACCACTATTTTGTTTCCACCCCATTCATTTTAGCCATCAGAGGAGACCCGGAGAGGGAAAAAGGGGTCAGGGACAGTGACAAGACCAGCAAGGCACAGATAGAGGCCTCAAACTCTGGCCAGCTAGTCCAGGCCTCGCTCTAGAGACGTCTTCGTGGCTCTGCATCGTGGGTCAGAGCCCAGCACCAATTTCTGTTCTGCGGAAGGGTTCAGAGGAATCCAAGAAGCGGCGGTCAGTGAGGATGGTGACTTGCTCAGTTGTGATGAATACAACATCGAAGAGAAGAGGGCCCGCCCTGCTCTTGGGGGCGGAGAGCTTTTGTGTCTGTGGTACGCACGGAAACACGCATTTGTGAGAGGTGATCTATCACCTTTCTCTCCCCTGTCCCCAGCCATTACTCTTCCCTCGGTTTCACTCGACCAGAAAAAATGTTATCTCGGGACAAAATTAAACTTGGGGGTTTGAAAAGAAAAGAACAACAGTTGTGTTCCTCGCTCCCCCTTCAAAAACCCTTTTTCTGCCTTCTAAAGGCTGTAGCTCCTGGTATTGATGCATAGTGCAACTGTTTAAGGCTTTTCTGTCCCCGAGAGCGGAGATGGCCTTACTCTTCATTGCTTCCTCTCTCTGGTACCTGTCTTTTTTGTTCCGCAATTTTTCTTTTTCCTCCCCGTTGCTCCTTTATATTCTTCCTTCCCTCCCTCTCTTCTCCCTCTCCTCCATTCCTTTTTCCTGGAATCACTGGATGTCTGAGCCAAAAGAGACCCCCAGTCACCAAGTCCAACTGCCTAGACTCCCAGGTAGGAAACCAGGGTCTAGAAAGCCTCATGCTTGAATTGTGGGGTTTTGGAGAAGAGACATGGCCAGGAACTCAGCACTGTGCAATGACATGGCCAGGGTCGGACCCAAGTGTCTTGGCTCCTTCCCCCCTCGGCCCTCCTGTCACATGGTTCCACCTCAACACCATTCTCAAGTTTAGCTCCGCCCTCAGCGGTGGCAACTCTTCTACTCAGAGTCATTCTCAGGCAAGGGATGGACGGCCTGGGGGTGGGGGAGACAGGGTGGCAAAAGGCCCTGTCAAAACTGTTCCAACCCTTAGAGGATGTGGATAAGGCAACATTGTCAGATCTTAACTGATGGAAGCATAAATCTATAGTTTTGAAAATCCAAGATACCCTAGGACTCTGTCACTTCACGGTTAGGAAGCATTCACAATGTGTACAAAGGTGCACTTAACAATGATATTTAGTATAGCCTTTTTCCGACTGGCCAAAAAAGACTTAAAAGTGGAAACAGCCTGAATATCTAGCCATAAGGGTTGTTCGAATAAATTATGGTACATCCTTATAATACTGCAAAACCACTGAAAAGAATGGAGACAATCTCTGTCTACTGATCTCACAAAAAAAAACCATGATATATAGTCAAGTGAAAAATAAAGTTGCACATACACACATGACCTGATTTTGTTATTAAAAAAAAAAAAGTTTGTGTCTACAGGTGTAGATCCTAGATTTACATAAACATCAGTAAAAGAAATAAAAGGACAGAGATATATAATGAACGAGTAGATTTTCAGTATTTTTCAAAACAGAACTACTCCCTTCTGGTTCATATTCCCTGGCAAATTCTGATTTATCCCCACTTGCCCGTAGATAATTCTATCCTGCCTTAATCTCTCTATTCTGCTCTCTTGCTCTCTCGCGAACGCACTCACTCTGTCTCTCTGTCCCTTCTTTCCTGCTTCCTTCCCTCCCTTTCTCCTCATACACACTGTGTAAGTGATTTTTGAATGGTTGCATCGACGCTAAAAGACCCACAGAGGAAGAACACTAGTTCCTGGTAGATCTTCCGCAAAGGCAGGCTGATTGATTGCAGATTGCAACCAGCTCCAACTTTCTGTCCCAGATGACAAATGAAGAGCTCTTAAAAACAGAATAAAATATCCCATATGAGGAGAAGTATCTCTTCCAGGCCGGCATGAAAGGCAGTGAGCAATGAGAACTGTACGTAATTCCTGACCTATCCGTAGCCTGTCTCGTTTCTACACTCTTGGAACCGGTGCAGAGCCATGCTGGCTGGGCTCCTCAGCCTGGCCCCTGAGGTCCCTCCACCGTCCATCCCCAAACCATGGTTGTGTCCATCACCTTCCTTTCCGGTCCCTGCGTGCTGGGGACTCTGAGTATGTCCTTATGGCCTAGACACATTGTGTGGCTTTACTCACGGGTGTCCTCCATTTGCTTAAATCCTAGGCAGCCTTTGAGGCCTGGCTGCATGCTTCCTCTTCTGGAGGTCTCCTTTCACACACTCCTGCTCTTGCAGGATCAGGTGAATCTCACTTGCTCAATTGTTGGAGCAGTTATTGGATATTGCTTTGTGCCACTCTTAGTTGGGGCCGGTTCTTGGCACCAGCTTGCCCTTAAGGACAGGAAAGGTGTTGTTTTTCTTTGTGTGTGGAGTGCCTTATACATAGTAGATGCTCATGAGTGAAATAAAGGATGAACGAGAGGAAAATGACTATACATTGCATTGAGGTGTGAGATTCCTGTCTCAGTTAGGCCCACTAAGTAATGACTATGAAATCCCAATCAGGCTTAACTCAACAGCATTAAAATGACTAGACATTTTACTCATGCTTTCACTACCTAAAGCTATGGCATCCTTTCTCTTCTTCTTTGTCACCATACATCCATAGCTCTAATATTAATTTTCCATACACTTGCCAGGGTCCCAAAAAGTCTCTCCCGAGATCATCTACCATTTTCCTTATGTTGGACATTTTATGTTATTGCCATCTTTTCAAAATTATAACCGAGGCTGTTATGATCCTCTTTGTGCACATAGCATTTTTCTTCTTCTGAATTATTTCCTTAGGATGGATTCCCAGGAGGAGGATGATTAGGGCAAAGCATATGAACACTCTTATAAGCCTCATTAATTTTGACCCCACTAATTCAGGATTTGTGCTGATTTGGGCAGGTAGTAAGCTTTCCTTTACTCTCATCTCAAAAGGAAAATTGCTAAATAATAAACTGATGTAAACAGTTTCCAAGGTGCTCTTGACAACATTTCAGGCAAACATTTTAAGCATTTTTTGCACACGTCTTTGGCTTGCATATGGAACTGATAGGTTTCTTATAACTTATTCTCACCAGTTCATTAGCACAAGCTTTCAATGACCAACACTTGTTTCCAGCTTTTTCTACACAATTGATGTGAATGAGACATCAGCTACCTGGGAAGAGTGTCCCACTCTTCCATTTGCTACATATACGGAGCACATTTTGCTTGCTGGCTGCTATTTTAGATGCTGAGGACACTGGTGAATAAGACGTGGTCCCTTGTCTCTAGGAGTTCAAGTCTGGTAAGGGAGACTGACGGTGCAGTGGGTCAGGGACATGGTAGATGCATGGACAGAGCATGCTGACAGCCTCTCAGGGGGGCCCCTCCCTCAGCCAGGGGCCAGGGCAGAAGTCTCATGGTTAATCATATAGCTGAGCTCAGTTGCAAAGGAATGGGAATTTGCCAACCAAAGACTTTATATTTTTAATTTTTTTTTAAAGATTTTATTTATTTATTTGACAGAGAGAGACACAGCGAGAGAGGGAATACAAGCAAGGGGAGTGGGAGAGGGAGAAGCAGGCTCTCCGCTGGTCAAGGAGCCCAATGCAGGACTCAATCCCAGGACCCTGGGATCATGACTTGAGCCAAAGGCAGACGCTTAACCAACTGAGCCAACCTAGCATCCCCCAACCAAAGACTTTAAATGGGGACACATGTTTCCATTACTATATGCACTAGATATGTCTGTTTGTTTCCAACTATTAAATGAGTCAGGCTTTTCACAAATCCGGACTGAATCTTCTCCCAACTACCTCTGTTTGTTTTGCTTTGTTTCTCTTCTGGGCAAAGAACACAGAGAGTACTTAGGGAGATGAGTGTTGTAGGCTTGGCTCTGTTGTTGATTTGCTCTGAGCCCTAGTAAATCAGTGTATCTCTCAGTGTTCTCATCAATAAAATGGGAATCCTTAGTGGAGTTATTGGGAGAATAAAAAAGTCAATTGACAGAAAAGTGCTTTAAATTAAAACCAAAAAAAAAAAAAGATGGGAAGTAAATGAATTTGTCTTATTCATTTCATACGGGGTCTCCCTTAGCTCTTCAGGAGTGCCTTATCCATCCCTTCCTTTGAAGCTCCCCATTGGAGCAGAGTCTCTAATATAATCTATGGAATGTGAAAATGGTTTTCTAATAAGCTCTCTATGAGGCCAGGGGAAAAAAAAAATGCCAAACAAAATCAGCAAACAATCAGTCAGGGAGGCAGGGCTGCCTCTAACCGTGTGGGGAATGGTTCACTGCTCAGGAAGATTAGGCTCTAAAACAGACAGTCGCCCTCCGTGCCCTGGGGCTTTGGGAGGGATGCAGGGAGGTGGAGGGCGGTCCGTGGAGGACCAGAGTGGGGACTGAGGGGAGTCAGGAGTCCTGCAAGGGGCATGAGGTGGCATCCAGTACCAACCCGGAATTGTAGATCCAGAAGAAGTTCCCGGAGAAGGAGAGGAGCAAAGAACAAGATCTGGCCACTGGCCGCAAGCACTGGGGTGAGGAACGGTGGGCAAAAGACACAGGGATGTAGCTTCACTCATTACAGATGAGCATCAGTCCCAAGGAGATTGTGAGTTGCTAGCTGCTGGAAAGTTCTTCCCCCCCTCCCTTTACTGAGATAAAATTAAGAACTAAAAATTGTATATATGTGAAGTATACAACATGATGTTTTGATATACATATACATTAGGAAATGATTGCACAATCAAGCTAATCCACATATCTATCAGCTCATATAATTATCATTTTTTGGGGGGGAGAACAATTGATATTTACTCTTTTAGCAAATTTCAAGTATACAACCCCTCGTTGGTAACTAGAGTCACCGGGCTGTACATTAGGTCTACAGAAGTTACTCATCCTGAGTAAGTGAAACTTTAGGCCCTTTGGCCAACATTTTCCCATTTCCCCCACAGCTAGCCCCTGACAACCACCCTTAAAGTTCTTTAAGCTGGGGTTGGTGACCTCCTTTTCAAATATGTCAAACAGGGAACTGGGAGATACGTGAGGAGTGGGAGGTGGGGTGGGCGGTCCTCACAATGATCTCCAAGACCTTTATCATAGATGCTATCTTTACTGCCTTGAGAGATTCCTGGTGTGCGTACATTTCTGGAACCTTCCTCTATTTCTTTCTTTCTTTTTTTTTTTTTTCCTTCCTCTATTTCTGAAAAGTGATAGTCTTTTTGTCCTAGCTCAAGATGCAAGGCACCTAATTCTAAGCATCAGACACTCATCGTTGACCTGCATTAATCTGTACCACTCAGTTAGGACCTTTTAAATGGCTGTGGGCTTTCTCTCTGGTTCTGTCATGGTAGGCTCTGTTCTTGGAATCCCGGGGCCTGCTGATATATATATTTAACCACTGTTCCCAGGGTTAAACGGCCCTTAACAGTGCATACGCCCCTCCCCCTACAGTGCTCTCTGATTATTCATATTTGCTGATTTCCATGGTGGAAATATTCCCACCATCAGGCTACTGACTTGATGTCACTAGACATGAAGGGAGGAAGGCAGCCACGCAATCAGCTCTCACGCGCCAGTAAGAGCTGACTTCTGCCGACCGGTGCCCAGAACTGCATTTTCTGCTTCCTCGATGGAGGTGTCATTGAACCTAGTCCTTTGCAGAAGTCACTGTACTGGGAGAAGGAGCAAAGGAGGAAAGGATATGAGAAGAAAAAAAAAATAAAGACAGGAAACAATGGTATGTCCTCCAGTAGGTGAATGGATAAACCAACTGTGGTGCATCCAGATAATCGTAAAGGAAATCAAGAAGGGGGAAATGTATGTTTGGAGAGCAATGGGGCATGTCTATATCGTTTAAAATGGGCATATCCTCTGATTCAGCAATGCCCTCTTTTAGTATCCTTCATAGAGAAAACATGCACCTGTGGACTGGGGGGTATGGCCCAGGGTGTTTGTTGCCAGATGATTGTAAAAGAATGTTGAAAATATTGAATTGACCTAGATAGCCACCAGGAGGTGAATGCGTAAATGCATTGTGGTTTATTGATAGTGTAGAACACTCTGTAATTAAAAAGAATAAAGCACAACAGTTTCGTTGATGTAAAGAATTCTATAGGGGGTTCTGTTGGGACAAAAAAGCAAGTTACAGAACATTCCACATAGCAGTGTTCCCCACATGTATTAAACACACACACATGCGCCCACACAAAGCGATGTATTTTTTAAGAGTATATTTATACACGCGTAAATGTAAAAAGAAAAATCATGAAGCTTTTAGCATGATAATGGCGATTATCTATAATTAAAACTTTTTTAAAACAAAGAAACTGCATTCACGTATTGCTTGGCTAATTAAACATAAATGAACTGTCATTAGGAAAATATTATGATGGAAACTTATGGACCTTGTTTTGGGATGTGTTTAGGAGAGTACTCAATTAAGATCACTGTTCTAGATATTTCAGGAAAATGAGTCCTCCAGTAAGGGTGTTTTGTCTGGCTGCCATGAGGGGAAAGCATGAAAGAGAAGGAAAGGAATAGTCAGTGAGGAAGACAAGATAACCTATAAGGAAGTGAAGGAGACAAACATAAAGAAACCATGAAAGGAAACAGACACTGGAGGAGGGAGGAAGTGGGGGGCGGAAGTCCGTGAACTCTCTGTCCCCATCTGGTAGAGAGTGCTCCATCAATAAGAGGTGCCCAGAGACCCATGACTCTTGTGTTAGGATTGATGGCTCCAGCCAGCGCTAGGGAAATAGCACAGCAGGTGTGACTGGGGACTTGGTCCTCGTGAAGATGTAGAAGACCTCATGGTGTGGGGTGGCCTGGTCCCAGGCACCCAGCATGCTGCATTGGACCCACCCAACACCGTGTCCATTTCAGGATTAGTCTCGGAGGGTCCATCATATTAAGACTGTGCATGAAACTCACCCCCCCTCACTTCTTAGCACCTTAGACTCATTTAAATTCATCAGAATAGAGTGCCTACATGGTCCTGCTGGGCTTAGCACATGATTGACAAGCAACTACTGTGTTTGGCGCACTATGATGAACAGGGACAGAGAGAAATGGAATGAGGTTTGAACCCTCCAGGTGCCAGCTCACAGTCTGGTGGGAGTCAGGACTATACATACAACCCAAGGAGGGACAGAGTAGCAAGGGCCAGAGAGATGCCTTGGTGCAAACAAACTGCAGAGCTTCCTTGCTGGTTGGAAGGGGTCCTGTTCATTTGAAGTTGGACTTTTATAAGCCCAAAATATTTATTAAAAGAGAAAAAGAATTTTCTTTTCAGCTATGTGTTATGAACTCCAACCATCTGTTATCAGAGATCGAGTACTGAAATAGTTCATGGTCTGGAGTCAGACAGATCTGAGTTCAAATCCCAGCTCTGGTTTTACTGATGAGTGACCTTGGGCAAGTCACTTTCCTGTCTCAGCCTCCATTCTCTTGTATATAAATGGAGATAGGATTTAACCCAGGGGTTGTCATAAACAGTAAATAGTGTAATTATGTAACTTAGTACAGTATATGTTTGTGTTTATATATGCTACATATGTTTGTATATATGTATGCTACTTAATATATATTTTATATTTACATGTATACACATGTTTATCACCATGTACAGTATATATACACACACACATATATGTGTAGTGTGCATGTGTGTGTGTGCATATGTAATTTAGAAGATCTTCCAAAGTAATTGCCAAATTTATTCTCTGTGACTTGGGGCCACCTCTTGATGCCTGATAATTCTGACAAGATCACATACCTCTCTGAGCCCCAGTTTCCTAGCTCATAGAATGGGGATGCGGTAGGTTCTGTGCTGCCCATTTCCTCATTTGGGCCCTGGGGCTGACCTGGGAGGTAGTCAGGGTTGGGACCACCCCTCCCGTTCCACAGAGAAGGACACACTGGTGGGACTTTGTCAGGGTTGCCCAGGAAAAGAATGCGGGCTCCTTCAGCTCTGCACGTGGTGTCTCCCAGATTAGGACCAGCCAAGGTGCAATCCAGTGAAACGCATCCAGACCCACCCAGCTCTATCCACGGGCTCACAAAAGTTCTCTGTCATCTCTACCAAATCCATCTCTTAGTCACTGTGGTGGAACCACTTAATTCTGTTTGCTCCTCATTTTGTTTTTCCTCCTAGAGTTTGCTTCTCCCTCCTGGGCCCTCACATCCCAGTGCCCTGCTTTCCAGGGCTGGGTCACTAAAGGTCAGAAGAGGAAAGCTGGCTTCTCCCTCTGCCCTCATTCCCTGCGATGGGCTCTCTATCTCCCTGAGCTGGGAAACACCTGCCTCTTAGAGAACACAGATGGCGGATGCAAGGAGCGGGGAGGGCAGAGGTTTCCTTGGCTGGGCAATCTGGGAAATGACTCAGGATAAGCAGAATGAGATAGACTTAGGAGGATAAGGTTGCTGGTCGCATTCACTCCCCACTTCTAGCCTCCTGCTCCGATCTGCTATAGGCCTAGGTGTCCATTATTAACCCATTTGAGTTTGCATTTTAATAGTCAGTTTCCACTCTATGTCAGGCCCTGAGAGTACGGAGGTGGAGGTGACTGTCCTTGGGAAGCTCTTCATCCACTAGGAACGTAAGCAGTGGACAGATAGTCTGAAAGAGTTGCAAAGAGATTCGACCCTGCTGGGTGACCTTAGACAAGTAACATAACCTCTAGGAGCCTGATATTTTTGCATCTTCATCTTGGCCGTTTGGCCAGAACAGTTGAATGAGATAATATTTAAAGCACATGGTTAGGTGGTCAATAATTAGTATCTAGTTATGAGTACTAAGGAGATCGTCATAAAAACGGATTCAGGTTGGAGACGCAGCACGGATATCGGAGATCCGAACATGTTCCTGGAGGAAGTAGCTCCTCGAGGGCCTTGCACGATGAACTGGACTTACGCCAATCCTGCATGCCTTTTTACCCCATCCCTTCCCTCCCTCCATGGTTTTCAGTCCAGCCTCCATGCCTTGCTTACAAGGCTCCCCACTCCTGGAATCGCTTTATCCCCCTGATTTGCTCACTCAAATCCTCACCATCCCCCCAAACCAGCAAAATCCCGCCCTTCCATTTGCCATCTGAGTTTCTATGGCCTCATTTTGCATTCAGATTAAGAATCACCCAGGTTCATAGTCATATGCTCTCTACCTGTTTCACAGAATCCTAGTATGTGTTGACAAAGAATGCTGTCATGGAGTGACAGGGACATATTATTCAAACCTTTGATTTTATAGATGGGGAAACTGGGTCCCAGAGAGGCGAAACAGCATGCCCACGTTGACAGCACGCTTGGATGATAGAGCCAGACATGGGATCTTGGATTCATTCTGTTTTCCAGGGTTTTCTAAGTTTTGTATGCCCTTAACGTAGATTATAAATTTCTGGAGGGTCTGACTGTTCAATTTCTACCCAGCAGGCAGTGGGTGCTGACAGTTGCTAGGATCCGGCTCAGGCCCCGAAGGCCCTGCTGCTGGTATGATTCCAGCTCGCGCTTTCCTCCCTGGCCTACGTTCTCTGACCTAACGCTACCTTTAAGGACAGAGGAACTACACAACAAGATTTAGCTCAAATCACTTCTATTTTTACTATCAGTACAGACCACCCTGAGTTATTGAATGAGGAGAGGGAGCAGAACATGTGGGTGGAGAAGGGTCTGCTTCTGTGATGTGACCCCTGGGGCCAGCTTGGCCACTAGGGAAGATGGTCCTTCACGTTTGTTGCCAGAGCAGGAACTGGTGTGGGAAAAAAATGCCTGGAAGTAAGTTCAACACCCACAGAGCCTGTGTCCCCTTGGGGCTGTTCCACGACCCACGTGATGCCTAAGTGGCTGGCTTTCCTTCTTCTTGGAGCTGGCCTGTTGGGACTTGCAGTGGTGTCCTGAGGCATCCTCCACCACCCTCGGGGGGGTGATGGTTCTATCCACTCTCATGAATTCAGCACGGGTCATTCACACGCTCTTTTCAACATGGATGTCCCAGATCAGCCGCCTCAACAAGATGTCACTTGAAAGTGCAGTATATATAATTATCTTTTAAAAATAACTCCCCCCCAACTTTTTATTTTGGAAAAAAAATATTTTTGAAGCATTTTTTTAAAGTAAAAAAATTAGAAAAGTTTTAAAAATGAAAGAAAAGGAAAATCAACAACGATGTATTCCTTACCTAGATTTGAAAATCATTAATGTTCTGCTACATCTGTTTCCTCTCTCTCTCCCTGTAAATGGAGTCTTCCGTAGCTTTAGGAGACTTGGTGCCACCAACTGGGACAAACAAAATCCTTTTGCTAGCATCTCTTTGCTGGGGAATCTGCAGCCAGAGAAAGCTTTCTCTAAATTGATTATATCATGTGATTCTCCTGTTCGTGACTTTCATTGCCTCTTCATTATCCCCAAGGTGAAACCGAAACACACGTTTTCAACTGCCTTTGTGATCTGCCTAGTGCCCATCTTTCGAGAATCATCTTGTACCACCCAGTCCTCCACCCTACACCTACCTGATTGCCTCTAAACTTTTCTTATTCCCTCAGATACATCATGTTCTCTCTCACCTTTGGGCTACTCCCTCTTCCTGAAATACTCCTCTTCCTCCTGTGCTGTGGCTAAATATTCCTTCAGGTATCCGTTTACATCTCACTTCCTCCAGGAAGCCTTCAGGAAAACCCTTAGATCAGGTCAGATGCCAAAGCTATGTAAATCCCATTACCCACTGTACTTCCCCCACCAAAGACCTTATCGTACTGTAATGTAGTTTATTATAATAATTTGTTTCTTATGCTTACTCTGTCTTCCTGATAGACTGTAAATCTTGCAGGGCAGGCGCCTTGTCCATTTCTCCCAGCCATATCAACACCAGTTTCTGGCTCAGTTCTTAGGGAATAGACATATATTGGTTGGTTGAATAACTCTTCACTCAGATCACTTTTGAAAGTGAGTAGATGGGCGCCTGGGTGGCTCAATCAGTTGAGTGTCCATCTCTTGGTTTCAGTTCAGGTCATGATCTCAGGGTCGTGAGAGCCCTGTGACAGGCTCCAAGCTGGGTGGGGAGTCTGCTTAAGATTCTCTCTCTCCCTCTCCCTCTGCACCCCCTCTTCGCTCACACCAGAGTGCACTTGCGCACCTGCTCTCTATATCTCTCTCTCAAATAAATCTTAAAAAAAGAAAGTGAGTAGAAGGGTATCAGTAATATTTCCCTCCCAGATCTCTCTCCCCAAATCCAGATTTGTATATCCACCTGCACACTGGACATCTCCCAGGGATGTCGGGTAAACATGTCCATATATCCTGTTCAGACCTGTACTTCTGACCGCCCCTCCCAGTCACCAGCCACATCCCTCCCCATCTCAGTTAATGCAAGATCTACATTTCCAATTGCTCAAGCCAAAACCCTTGGTCTTCTTGATTCCCCTTGTTCTCTCTTACCCCTCATCTAATCCACTAGGAAATCCTACTTTGGCTACTTTGAAAACACAAATCCTGAATCGGACCCTGTCTTCTCTCCTCTCCTGTTACTCCCTCCTCTCTCTCCTGGATTATGCAGAAGCTTCCTGCATAGTCCTGCTGCTTCTACTGTTCGACTTCTATTTTCAGCATGGGGTGAGCTTTGTAAAACCGAAGTTAGTTCATGTCACTTGTGGAGCCCAGGGCCCTGCAATAGCTCCCATTCATTTCATAATGAAAACCAATGTCATCCCCGTGGTCAAGAAGGTCTTATGTGGTCAGAACCCTGTTTTCTGTCTGACATTACCTCCTACTACTGCTTCTCCCTCACTGCTCTGTTGTCACCAGCTCTCCCAGTGTCCCCTCTGCTTGGAAAGCTCTTCTGCCTGGTGGCGACAGACAAGAGCTCGCTCTCCATCTGCTTCTGGTCTTTTCTCAGTGACACCTACGTTGATTGTCCTATTTGAGATTGCTCCCCCTTCTGCCAGCACTCCATTCCCCCTTCCCCTGCCCCACCTTTCTTTGTTTCCATGGTATTTATCACTTCCTATTTTCCTTGCTTAAAACATTTTTTTTAAGGTCTCCTGCTAGAAAAGAAGTTTCGTAAGGGAAGAAAGGATCTATGGATGATTCGTGCACAGATATATCTCAGATGCTTAGACTAGTGTCTGTTGCTTACTAAATATTTGCTGCATGTATGCATGAATGAATTAATGACACATTGAATGAATGCATGCATGGAGGAATGCTGTGACAAAGTGGAGAGAGCAGAGTTCAAGTTCACGTGTACCTGGAGTCTCCTGGTTCCTCTGGCCTGGCTCTTGTTGGCTCTGTGGCCTCATACAAGTCGTTTCACCCATGGAGCTTTATTTCTACATTTAAAAAATGGAGTAAATAAAACTTCTCTACACATAGGGCAGCTTTGAAGATTAAACTCAAGTATTTCAAATGTGCTTTGCAAACTGGAAGGCACTGAATAAATGTTAGTTTAAAAGGAGGAGGGAGGAAAAGGGGAAGGAAAAAAAAGAATAGAAATCACAAAGTAAGAGTGGCCAGCAGGGAATGGCATGAGTAAACTCCCACAATCCCAGTGCAAGCACCGGAGGTGGTAAGACACCAGTAGAAATGAAGTGGAAGACACTCAGGCTAAAAATGTTTCGTGCCCTCGAGGAAGGGGAGGGTGAATCATCCCAGGAGTGTTTACAAGGAATCTAGAAATTGCAAGTCACTACATCCAGTGTTGAGCCGATATTGATGATTTCACAGTGTCTGATGGGGACAAAGCCCACCTGTAGAAGAAATTGTCATCCAGAGTCACTCATGGCCCCTCAGGTGCAGGTGCGTGCTTGGGGAATGCAGAGGAGGGAAGGATAGTGATGATAAGATAAAAGCCCTTATGGGCAGGTCTTTGTGGCCAGCCCTTTGCATACATTTTCTCTAAAAGGCAACTCATGGAGGAGGGACCTTTATTGTGTAGGAAACAGGCCCAGAGATGTTACCTGACTGGTGCAAAGCCACATGGCTGATTAGAAGCAGAGTCAGGACTTGAATCCTATTCTGACTTGATTTCCAGGCCTGTCCTCTTTCTCCTAAATTTTAGTGACTCTCCTATTTTGCTTTAAGATGGAGGCGTTAGGGAAGTCTCCATAGATGAAATAGGATTTTCTTTTGGTCTTGATGGATGGGATTTGGACAGGTGAATTCTTTGATGTCTTCAACGAATATTTGTGGGCACAGGTCATAGGCTCCTGCAGGGAGCCATCCAATGAGTACAATGGTGTCCTTGTTCTGGAGTTTATGTGGTGGTGGGGAAATGGGCTGAGGCCCGGAGAGTACTATGGGGAGAAAGATAATCAAGTGCAAACAAATAGATGAGATACTTGCAGACGGTGTCCCGATTGCCATAAGTAAATGAAAATCGGGTAATGGGATGGGGGCTAGTTTAGTTTGGTGGCCAGAGATTGGTGCCTGAGCTTCAGAAGATGAGGGGGCCTCACAGCAGCGATACGAGGGAAGGGCGCCCCCTGCAGGCCACAAAGGCATGAAAGGCCAAGGCATCCCGGCCTGTGGGAGGACAGATCAAGGACACTGCGTGGGGTGCGGTCAATGGGAGAAGAAGGGTAGACAGGTAAGCAGTCAGTTCACAGAAGCTCTGGTAGGGAATTTTGATTTTGCGTCAATTAAAACACTTTCTTTGTTCACACTCTTTGTTCACTTGGCTCACCTTCTCAGTGCCTTTGCTGGATCCTTCTCTTTTCTGGGGTCTCAGTCCTTGGGCCTTTCTGTATCCATCCCCACGTTTCGAGGATTTCTTCTGTTCTTCTTTTCTCTAGTGGCTTTACAGAATCTGTCCTGATGATTCGCTTTTATATCCCCAGCCCAGACCCCTCCCCTGGGCTCCGGACGTCTATACCCAGCTATTTCATCGCCTTCTTTAATGTGTCATATCAAAGTCTGAATTCTTGGTTTCTCCTTTCAAAGGTGTTCCTCCACCAATAGTCCCATTTTCATCTGACCCACTTATTTGTACCCCAAGCCAGAAGCATCCAGGATTCTCATCTTCCTTTCACACCCTCCACCCACAGATGGCTATGGATTTCACTGACAACGTGCATCTCTGCTTTCTTGCCCACCTGACCAGTACCGCCTCCTCCAGGCCACCGTGAGCACTCATCTGGACACCTGCTGTGGCCACGTAGTGGCATCTCAGCCTCCACCCGTGTCACGCCCCACCTTCCGCTCTTCTTCACAAAGCAGCAGACCGATCTTTCTGAAACCTGACTCCTATTCTGTCTCGCTTCTTGGATCCCTCTGGTGGCTTTTCATTGCACTTAATACGAAATCCTAAGTCCCACGACGGCCCACCATGACCTCTGTCATGTGGCCCCTGCTACCTCTCTCCCTGCGGTCCCTCTCCACACTGTTTTTCTGTCACTTTTTCAAATACTCTCAGTTCTCACAGCTTTGGGCATTTGCTTTCCCCTTTGCCTGGGACAGGTCTCAGCCTCCTTTACCTTCCCTAGGTCTCTAGGTTTCGCTTCATTACAAAAGCTTCCACCGCCCGCATATAAAAATATGCCCTCTCTACCCCTGTCACCTTCCGTCCCCTTACCTTGTTTTATTTTTCCTTGAGACTCACCACTATCTGGCATTTCATGGCATAAATGTCAGTTTGTTTACTGACTGGTTCTCCTACGAGAATGGGGGCTTGACAAGAGCAACACTTTGTCTGTCCTTTCACTGCTGTGTCCTGCATTTAGAAGCCTGCCTTGAACATAGTAGGTGTTTTAAAACAATATTGGTGGAAGGAATGAATAGACGGGAAGTCTTGGAGTCAACTGATTGTGATGAGAGAGACACGGTCATTCTCGTCTCAAAAATTTCAGAACCTACTACATACCAGGCCTGGAGCTAGGTGCTAAGAGTACACTGAACAGGCATCCTTTCTCTCCACAACCCACCCCCCCACCGCCATTCTCATGCAGAATGAATCATGTAACAGAGACAGAAAGAAGTAAACAGGCAATTTTGTTTTGATTGGAGAAGGGCAAAGTGCTATTGATGAGTAAGAATGCCTGGAGGTCAGAGTGGGTTTGTATATTTGATTGAGCTTCGTAAAGAATAAACCTAAAAAAAAAAAAAGAAGAAGAAGAAACCTGTGTACTCGCAGGGGTTGGGGGGGAGATTAGGAGTCAAGAAGAAGCTGGCAAAAATAAGGAGGTAGGACAGGCCGTGAAAGGCATTCTACTCAGAATTAAGAGGTCTGGGCTACACTTCAGGTAGTGATTAGTCTCTGAATGTTCATAAAAATGTAAGGGAGAGGGGAAGGTGCGTGATAATAATTATGAATGGGACCACCAAGCACTTACATTTGACTGGAGTAAGGACAGAGTGGCAGAGAAAGGAGCCGGGCATCTGAAGTTTAACTCTGGTCATGAGGCATCTTGAGTAGGAATCCAGAATGTTTCCTATGTATTTGGTAGGCAGTGGGGACTCATTGACGGCTTCCCAACAAAGCAGAGGAGGTGGCATGAGCCAAACCCACTGTTCTAGAAGGTGATTCTGGCTATGATATGTGGAAGAATTGCAGAGGCGGGAGAACCAGGTGGGTGGCATTTACACCTTCCTGTGTCTTGGCTAAGAATCTTGTTTTATTTCATCTCAAGAGTTCTTTCTCTGCACTTATTAATTGTGCTCCTGATTGGACAATGGAAACATGAAAGCACAAGGGTGTTAAGGATTAATTCCAAAATTCTCCCCTTCTGAGGCTTTCATTGTCACCTCTGCTTACGCCTGGGACGGGGTGCAGTAATAAATAGAAACAGGAAGTCACTAAGACTTGGACAATTTGGAAAAAGAGTCCTAAGGTAACTTGCCAGCCTCCGGGGGTGGGGTGGGGGGAGTTTTGGCAGCGGAATGGTCTGATCGTGGGGGGGTGCCTAAAAACATGAGCTTCTCAGTGCTGGAAAGGAGAGAGCCATTCATCAACTCATTCATACCACTTTGATTTATGTAAGAATTATTTATTGGGCACTTTATAAGTTCCAGGAATGTCCTAGAACTGACAGTCTCTGCCCCATGGAGGTTACTCTCTAGTGGAGGGGATGACAGTGAAACCATCACACAAGTACATCTGTGTTCACTGTGTTCCCTGGTCTGGGAGGCCGGAGCAGGCTAGGGCAGTCAGAGAAAGTTTCCTCTAGAAGTCACCTTCTGGTACGTTGAAAAACAGTTTGCTAGAAGGGAATGGAAGAGAAAGCAGTCCAAGGTAGAGGACACCTCAGAGGTCTCTTCAGTCCTGGGGTTCTCCATTTTACTCTAGAAGTGTCCCCCGGGGGTTTGTTAAAAAGGCAAAGGCAGAGACTCTGATTTGCTAAGTTTAAGTGAGCTCCTGTTTCTGTATTTTTTTAAAGATTTTATTTATTTATTTGAGAGAGAGAGAGAGCACACGCGAGTGGGGAGAGGAGCAGAGGGGGAGAGAGAGGGAAAGGGAAAAAATCTCAAGCAGACTCCCCGAAGAGTGTGGAGCCCGACCTGGGGCTGGATCTCAGGACCCTGAGCCGAAACCAAGAGTCAGATGCTTAACCAACTGAGCCACCTAGGTGCCCCTTGTTTCTGGATCTTAACATGGATTCCCACCAAATTATGATGCAGGTGGCCTGTGGACCTCACTTCACAAAGCACCAATAGCATCTGAGTCTGAGAGCTTTCAAATTGGGCTCCCTAGCCTGAAGGGTAGGATGGTGAGGGGAGAGACAGGGTTCTGCAACCATCTCATCCCCAGAGAAGTTCTACTTACATATAACTTACCTATTGGGCAAGAGATTTATTGGAATATTGTCATCTGTGTTTTCTCCAGAAAAATGCAAGTTCTTGGTCTGTATTGTTCACTTCTGTAGCCGCAGCACCTAAAATAGGGACTGAATCCTGGTAGATGTTCCCAAACGAGCTAAGCGGCAAAAACTTATTTGAAAGAATGAATTAACGAAGCAAACATTTCACGTCTAAACGAAAATTGGGCGGCCACAAACCCAGTCCAGCTGTCCATTTTACAGATAAGGAAAGTGAAATCCAAAAAGAATTCATTACTGTCTATGCTGATCCCACTTATTGTGGTAGAGAGTAGAGTTACGATGCCTTTGCTCGAAACCCCGTGCCTGTTCCTCCAGACCCACTGTCAGCCTTGAAGGAAGCCAAAATATTGGCAGCACCTTGCTGAAAATGCAGGAGGGAGGTAAGAAATGCAAGGTGGTTTAAGAACAGTTTATATAAATTCACAGACTTGAGGTTCACAGTGGGTAGTTAGCTTGCTAGACAGAATCTTGAGTTGAAAAGTGTAAATCAAATCTGGTGTGCACATAATGTTAAACCCAGATTGAGGTTTTTGAACCTGCTGTTCTTTATCTGTGAAATGGGGATGGTCATAACTACCTCCCAGATGGTGTGAGTATTAATGCAAAGCACCCGGCTCATATGAGGTGGCCAATATTATTTATGCTTAAGCATATGCATCTGAAGAATCAAGCATGTCCAGTATTGGAAAATAGATATTACTCATGGCTGAGTCTATCGATGTAGGTGGATAAGCATCTGCATACAAGAAGGGGGGTGAGGCTCTTCTGGAAAGTACCAAGTGAGCTTGCAGAAGAATGGTCGCTATGCTTTCAGAGGAGGTGGCCATTGAAATGCCTTTATCCCCGGGAAAAATAACATTTGTTAGTTGCTTGTGGGGACACCAAAAAAGAACCGAAGTATCATTTCATGAAGAAGAACTATTTTTTATGTGCTTTAGAGGAAAGAGTAGAATTAAAATTTAGAGTGTAGGGGTAGCTGTGAGAGAGACCAGGGGTTTGGCACCCCTCAGTGTGTTTTGAAGTATCATCCAACTAACTCAGAGCTAAACCAAAAACAAAAACAACTAAGTAGGTAATGTCTTCCGGATCTATCACCTATCATCCCGGTGCTTATGTGAGACTAACATACCTGTCGGTGGTTACAACATTACTGGCTCCAGACTGAACCATTTCTAGTTCAGCTGGGCATCCAGAAGACAGTTCCTAAGCTTGCAAACGCATTCTTCTCTTCTTGAAACTCCTCGGGTCGCCTAGTCCGGGAAATACAGCAACAACACTTTTCAGCCACCTTGTAGGTTTTGAATCCCTCCTATAAGCATCTCTGTCAATCAGTTATTCAAATTCTGCTTTGATGGCTACAGACAGGAGCCTCCTTAATTCTCGGGGCGACCTGTTCTATTCTGATTAGTTCTATCAGTCAGAGAGAGCTCGCTCTATCAAGTGGGGCTTTATCGTGCTGTCAGCTCTCCCTCGTCTGTAAATTAGAGCCCTCAGAGCCAGGTTTTCATGGCATTACAACTCATCGGGTTCCAACAACTAGGAAAAGTGGTCGGGTCTGCCTTCTTCTTGTGGTGCTTGGGCAATCAGGTACCTCTGGGAATGCCTTAGACCTTCCCAGATGGTGTGGGTTGTTTTTTTTTTCATCATTGCATCTATCAAGTCAATTACCTTATTTGATCATCAAATCATAAATTCCACTTGAAACATGTTTATTTTCTTAACTCAGGTGTGATCTGGGCATTTTTTTTTTTAAATCAGTTCCATCTAATTTGTATTTAAATAATGACTTTGTTGTCTAGGTTTAAAGGTGCTCCAAGCAGAGTGTGTGATAAAACATCCTTGTTTTCTAGTTTGCTTTGGCCCAGGAGTTTAAAAATAGTTTTAGGGTAAGGGAATCTTTTCAAACACACACACATACACACACACACACATATACACACACAGAATTTACTGATCTATCTGTTGGAGTAGCTCAGTCTATAAATCTTTGATCTGGCCTCCTTGATTATTTCCTTAAAAATACGTTATTTGACTGGCCAAGTCAATGGGTTAAATCAGGGTCCGCAAACTTTTTCTGTAAAGGCCAGACAGTAAATAGTAAATATTTTAGACTTTGTGGGCCCTGTGGTCTCTGTTGAAGCTGCTAAACTCTGTCACATTGTCTGAAAACAGCCACAGACAATTCACAAACAAATGAACATCACTGTGTCCCAATAAAATTTTATTTACAAAACAGGCGGTGTGACAGATTTGGTCTGTGGGTCACAGTTTACTGACCTCTGAGTTAAATCTTTTTTGAGGACTTTGGTACATCTAAGTTGAATCAGGGAAGGTTTTAGATCCCCAATTCTTTTTCTTTTTTTTTTTTTCTTAAGATTTTATCCATTCATTTGACAGAGATTGAGAGAGAGAACACAAGCAGAGGGAGCAGCAAGCAGAGGGGAGGGAGAAGCAGGCTCCTGCTGAGCAGGGAGCCCTACTCAACTCGGGGCTTGATCCCAGGACCCTGGGACCATGACCCAAGCTAAAGGCAGACACCCACCCAGGTGTCCCAGATCCCCAGTTCTTGATATAGAACCAGAAACTCAGTGAATGTGTGTTGAATGAGTTGAAGAAAAAGATCTTTCTTAACTAGTTTAAAATAAGGACAGGGAACCTTTTTCTATATAGGGAAACAAAAGAAGGACCTCACTGGGAATGTGGGTTTGGAGAAGGCTTTGAGATGGCATCATGCTCACTAATACCAAAATATTTTAACAAGGGGGCAATTGGCAATTAAATGCAGTATTACTCGCTGGGGAAGTTGTTCATTTTTCTTCTCCTAAAAATATGCACCACGGCAGAAGGCAGTGAGCAGAGGTCTGGCTGTGCGAGACCTGGATTTGAAAACCCAGTTCTGCCACTGACAGTGTGTGTCCCTGGAAAATTATCTCCCCTCTCAGACTCTCCAGGTTGCCATCTAAAGATTGAAGGCCATATACGAAGACGTTCTCCGTGGTCCCTTGGAGCTCCCAAATTTTGTGGACTGAAAGAGAAAATTCATATAATTGCAATGTTTAATGGGATTTATGATAATTGGAGAATAATTGCTGCTCCAAACTTTTATTAATCTATATTTAGTTATGAGTCATGCTTTCACAATAGATGCTTTGGAAATAAGCAGAGAGACAAATTGAGTAAACAGAATTTTAAATATTTTATTTATATGCAGTTTGCATAATCCCTGGAGCCCATGAGCATATTAAGATCATTTAAAATATCCATTAAAAGTTATGTGTTATGCGACAAACTCCCCTTTTAGAATGCCTCGCCAAAGGATAAATAGCTAACACTTATTGAGTAGCTACTACTGTCAGATTAATTGCGTTCATTATGCTTAATCCTTCCAGCAACCCTGCAAGGTAAGTACTAGAATTCCTCTTGCACCAATAGAAGCTCAGAGAGGCTGAGGAATTTGCAAAGACTCGCTCAGCTGATGAATGGCTTCATGCTCATTCAGAGCCGGGGCTTTCTGACCCTGAAGTCTGTGCTTGCTCCAAATGCCATCACATCTTCAGAACGGACCTGTTCTGTGGCCCTTTTGTTGGTGCTCCATGAAATGAGCTGTTGGCTTTCCCCTGAGATCACGTTCTCCTGCAGAGCATCTGCAAGGTGGCTTGGGAGTGTGTGCACCTGTCCTCCACTGGTGTGGTGATGCCTGAGGGGGCAGAGGAGGGGAAAGCAGGAAGAAGCAGAGAGGAACCTGCTCCCACTGGCCGAGAATCATGCCATTGGAGTTTCTGTCCCAGCTCTGGCACGGGTTTGCTCTGCCCACCAGCCTGGGCCTTAGTTTTCCCCACTCCTGATGGTGATGGCAATTCTCCCCCTCTTCCAGGTTGTTGGAAGGATAATGTGCATGATGACAGAGCTTTGTAAAGGACCTAGTGTCCTATAGACCCCACACAATGGAGGTGATGGGCCGGGGCAGTGGATCAGGACAGAAGACGCTGAATCTGAGATCAGAGACCCAGATTCGAGTCCCTCCTGCCACCAATGGTGTGTGGCTTTGGGCAGGTCCTTTTTCTCTTGTCCTTTAGTTGCTTCATTTGGGAAATGACAGGAATATCCTTGGTTGATGCTCCCAAAGCTGTTCCATTCTGATGTTTTGGCAAAGAGATGGCTCAGGTGATCGAGGGCATCTCAGGAAATAGATGAGTCACTTGGAGGACATAAAGCAAGTGCATTTAAGCTGCTTTCACCTACCGTGGATGCCCGTAACCCCCACCGCAGCCCCGCCCTCAGTAACAGGGCTCCACGAAGAACCCCACTTGCTTTTTAGGGAATGGTCCATTTAAATAAAACTGGGACCATTCTGATGTGCCCGTTTTGTTTCTATTCTTCTCAAGTTTCTCCTCCATGAGAAGCCTGGAGCCCCATTCCAAGATGCTTCTCCTGGTTTCTCTGAAATTTATTCCCAGAAGAGCCTTCAGAACTGCTACTGAGTTGGTATGAAAATAAAAATGCCATTACTTAGGTGAACACATTTGGAAAGCAAAAAGGCTTATATACACATCGTAAGCGAGGATTATTTTATCCTCCACTGTTAAGTCAGTGTCTTGTAATTAAAATGAACCTGTTCGCAATCATGTTTTCAGCGACTTTTATCCTGCTTTTCCTCTCCTCACCCCTCTGGCGCCGAATTGCCCCGGAGATCCACTTGATGCCCTGATTCCTCAGCTGCCCCCTCGCTTCCGTTCTGGGACAGGGAGACAATGGGGGATTTGTCCCCAACACCCTAGTTGTTAAGAGGCATCATTTCCATTTCACATCTGCCCTTGGTTTCACCTTTCCCTGAGGTGGCTCCAAGCAGGGTGTGTGATAAAACATCCTTGTTTTCTAATTTGAGATCAAGGTGGCTGGGGAGGTGGCTGGGGAGCCCGCGGGGGGAGACTGGGTGGGAAGAGCAGGCAAGAGAAATGCGCTCGTGCTCGCTCGCTCTCTGGTTCAGTGACTTCTCCTCACCCTCCTCCGCTGCAGTTCACCTTGCTCATCTCTGGGGACAATTTACTGCTAACGGTGGTCCCAGATCCCTCCACCCCCCACCACCCAGACACTCAGAGGCTTGTTTTTATTCGACTTCCAAATGATGAGTTAATACAACCAATAGGATTAGCCACCCAGGGATAAACACCCTAATCAGTTATGCTATCCACAAACATTTATCAGGGGTACAGTGTCTGTAGAATATTCTAAAATGTAACCCTGGATTAAGTCAGAACACTAGAGAGCCACATATTTAGACTGTAACATGCTTGACTCTCATGGAATTGCTTTACCAAATGATGTTTCCGGCAAATGCACTCGGCTACCTGGAGCCAATCAAGCGTTGGTGTATCACCAGTCAGCATCGACTACATCCATCTCTTTATGAGAAACCCTGGGAGATGTTTGTGTCTTATTGTAGCCTCTGGGAAATGTGTGTTTCTTTCACAGCTCTGAACAACTGCTCTGTTATCTTCTTGACTCTCTGGCTCTTTGGGCTGTGATTCCCTTTTTCCTTTGGCTGCAGGGAAGCTCAGGGACATTTGCAGTCCACCTCTGTGAAGTGTTCAGGACATTATAGAGTTAAGTCTGTGTACGAATTTTAACCCAAACTTCCAAATAAAATATTGTCTTCCCTTTGTTTTTCCATTTTTTTCTGTATTTTGAAGTCTATATGGTATATGTTTTTGAAAACAACCTCCTCCATTTCTGCTATGAAATCAGATTCAAGTAAAAAAAACAAAACAAACCAAACAAAAAAACAAGGGGCACCTGGGTAGCGCAGTCTGTCAAGCGTCCAACTCTTGATCTCAGCTCAGGTCTTGATCTCAGGGTCGTGAGTTCAAGCTGGGCATGGAGTCTGCTTAAAAACAAAAACAAAAAACAAAAGCTTCAAAAAATATTCTATAAAGAACCCTTCACTTCTTCAGAGGTCCTCAGTAGCTTCGATTATCTAGAAGACGTTGGAGGAGACTCACACGTAATCATAGATGGTGCTCTCCTCACAACCCCGAGAACTGAAAATTGTGATCCCATTTTATAGAGGGGGAAATGAAAAGGAAAATTTTATGCAGTTGAGACATCATTATGAGTGGCTCTCTGCAAGTAATAATAATAGAAAAACACCAACAGCAGCTTACAACAGTCCACACCCTGTTGCGATTGACAAAGAGTTTTCTGATCACGGTTTCATTGACCTCTCAGCACAGTGGGGCGAGGTGGCCTGGTTTTAGTCTTTATCTCTGGTGTAAGGAAATTGCTTGCCTTGCAGCAGCTTATAAACTGCTGGTCCCTTTCTTAAATTCAGACGCACTGCTTCTAACAGATTCACGAGGATCACATCTCGATTATCCCAGAAGTTCTCCCTACCGGTAACTTTAAAAAGAGCATGATTGTTTCCTCCCCTCACCCACCCCACCGTCCACCCACTGTCACCCAGCTTCCCACTGGAGCATCTCCCAAAACCAGAACAGCAGTGACAATATGGACAATAACTTTTACAGTTTATGGAGGGCTCCTTCTAAATGCTCTTAAGACAATCCTGAACCGACCCCTCTATGGGAGATGTGCTTCCCCGGGATGACATCTACGCTTTATAGAGTAAGCAAACTCGTTCACAATTTCACAGCTAATTGGTGGCAGAGTTAGGTTTTAATTCGGGGTTTCCACCTCCAGCGCCCAGGCTGAGAGACGCAGGGCTGAAGATCATCTAATACAATCAGCTTATTTCCCAGGAGACTAAACACCTTCCCAAGGGCACAGGGCAGGGTCTCCTGCCTGCTCCACAGCCTTTTGTCCTCAGTGTGTGCATCCGAGTGTGTGTGTGTGTGTGTGTGTGTGTGTGTATAGAGGGCAGGATGAGGGAGGAGTCCCAGAAAGGCAACGCTCTGCTCTGATAAGAGAGCCTTCACCTTATAGTTTTCTCTCCAGCCTCGTCTCAAATCTACAGTGCTGGCCGCGGTCTTCATCCATCCCTGCCCGCGCTGTCACCCGCCCCTCCACCTCCCGCTCCCCCAGGGGGATGGGCCTTGCTGCAGCAACCCCATGCCTTCCATCCAGGGTCCTTTTTTAATCTCAGTCTAATTGGTTTGCCTGCCCTGCTGAGATGCTTAATTGGGCATAAGCGTATTCCACGGATCCTGTGCCATTGTGAGTTCTGCCTTCTCCTCCAAGGGGAATTTGCTTGCTCTGTGGGCTCAGAAGGAAAGATGTATTTTATGTTGTGCTCAATTCACTGAGAACTTACGTGAAATTGTTCCTGGGCCAGCAGAGCAGTTAGACAACATGACAAGCAAGGCTTTCTCACTTTCTTTTCTCTCTTTCTCTCTCTCTTTTTAAGGTGGCTTATTGCAGTGGAAAGGGCACTGCACTTGGAGTCACAAGTCCTGGGCTCTAATTTCAGCCCTGCAAGTCATTTGCTCTGTGATCTTGGGCAAATAACTTAATGTCTCTGAAATTTAGTTTTCCCATCCATGAATTGAGTGGGTTGGATTTGATGACTTCTACCAAAGGAGTCATAGTGATGCTTTCAGAATAGGCGCCATATTCCCTGGGGGCCAAATCTGGCCCACCACCTGCTTTTATAAATAAAGTTTTATTGGAATGCAGCTATACTCCCATGTTTATGTATTGTCTACGGCTGCTCATACTGCAAGGACACAGTTGAGTAGCTGTGACAGACTCTCTAGATCCTCTTTTAGCACATAGATTGTGTCATTGCTGAAAACCTTTTGACTGTATACATTACTTGGAATTTAAAAATAGGACATCTTTACCAAATCCAACATAGCCTTTCTAGATCTATGCCCACTCCATCCTACATTTTAATGTTATTTTTTTTCTTCCCACCCTTCCTTTTATCTCCTCTCCTCTACTTATCTGCTCATCTAGGACTGCCTCCTTGCTGCTCCCCAAACCTGGCAAACAGTCCTACCTCTGGACCTTTGCACCTGCTCTTCCTTCTTCTTGGATACCCTTCCACCGGTGGCCCCGTGTCCTCTTCCTCATTTTCTTCAGGTCTCTCCTTTCATGTCATCATGTCAAGAAGGCTGTCTCTATAACTGCAACCTCACCCTACCCCTGGGCATCCCGACTGCCTTCCTCCGTTTTATTTGTCTTCACAGCACTCCCCCCCCCACCCCGCCCACCACCCGGCTTGTTACCGATTTGGCTCTTTATGATCAGTGTGCTCTCACCGGAGTTTAAGCTCACTGATAGCGGCTAATTTGTTTGCTGCTATATCCTCAGATCTGGAAAAACAGTAGGTGCCCAAATTTTGAAAACAGAAGTCAACTCCAGTTTCAGCTTCAGTGTTGTTTAAATCTCCTTCTGAATAGGTCTACATGCTGGGAAGCCCTTTCACTTAGGGGACTTTGGGAGACAATATAACATTTTAGAATCCTGTAACTCGTACTGTCTTTGCTCCAGCATCCCTACGATGGCCACAAAGTTACATAAATCCATTCTTTGCACATTTTTAGTCTGGATTGTTGGCCACTCAGAACAGAGTTTAGAGACTGAAATCGAGTAGCATGGTTAGGCACACAAGGCCCTTCATCATGGGGTCATTGACAACCTCTCTGTCTTTACCTCTTTTCATTTACATCCCTCACGCACATGCGCACACACACCCTTCTTTCTCCAACTGCCTTATCCTCCATTTGTGCACAAGGAGTTCGTCCTTCCCGAAACACCCTCTCCCTCTCTTTGGCCAAATCCTATCTTCCCATCAAGATGGAACTGGTAAATTCTTTGCCACCCCCACTCCCACCCCTGCCCCTCTTACAGATTGGGGCAGGGACTCTTTCTTTGACTAAAATGACCATTGCAAATAGCACAGCATGTTTTCATAGCTTTCCTAAACATGCACTTTTGGCCGCGAAGATCGAAGACTTCCTTAGGATCGGGAGCCCTGTGGTGTTAAACAACAGGTATTTGGCACTGAGTCAGTGCTTCCTAATCACACATACACACACACAGAGAGAGCTACTGAGCTCTTCCCAAGTCCCCGGCTGTGTGCTTAGCAGGTCAGTGCATCTCCCCACTTAGGCCTTGTGCCCATACTGTGAGGAAGGAGGTGGGGACTCAGCATCAGCTGCCTAATGTCTTCAAGGAAGAAACCCAATGGCAGGCCCTGGCTGGGTAGCTGGTGGGCATCAGGAAGACTGTAGAGGCTGTGGGAATAAAGAGAGAGGAAGGGGGGGGGGAAAGAATTGAGTCTTGGGCTTGTAATTTGATCGTGGGGGTGGCATTACCAGATTCTATGGCTTTTACATTTTACGTCTCAGTATCTATATTAAAAGACTGAAATAAGAATCAGCATACCAGTTTTCTCCTCCCAGCTCTACCACTATCTAGCTGTGTGACTTTTGACACATTACTTAACCTCTCTGTGAAAATGCACATTGGTTTTGAGGAATGTAGTTGTCGTAGTCACATGAAAAAAAATTAGTAATCCAAGGTCATAAGTTATAAATCAAAGTGATTATATATATGTGTCTGTTACATTGAAGTATGAGTATTTTCTATGCACATACATAATTTCATAATTACATTTATATGTAATTTTATAAGTTTCAGGGATAAACTGAGGAGGAAAGACTCTTTTCCTCAGAAATATCTGATGATCCTCATTGTCTTTTATTGGTCATCTCTTGCTGAGTAGCAAATTACCCCCATAACTTGGTGGCTTAATATAACAACATCTATTAGCTCACAGTTTCTGTGGACTGGGCACCTGGGTGTGGCTTCGCTGGGCGCCCTGGCTCTCTCCATCTCTGGGCTGTGGTTATTGGGTTCAAGGCTCAGCTGGAAAGGGTCTGCCTCCCAGCTCACCCATGCAGTAACTGTTAGGACTCAGGGCCTTCTGAGTCCCAGTTCCTTGGAAGCTGCTGGCCGGAGGCTTCCCTCGGTTCCTGGCCATGTGGATCTCTCCATAGAGCATCTCACACCATGGCAGAGGGAGAGCCAGAGCGAGTGAGAGAGAGATTGAGAGAGACACACACACACAGGGCAGGCAAAACGGAAGTCGAAATCTTTTGTAAATGAATCCTGGAAGGATCATTCCATCGCTTCCCCATTCCATCCATTAGAAGCAAGTCACTGGGTCCCTTCCTGCCCACACTTAAGCAGAGGGGACTGGTTACACAGGGGTGTGAACACCGGGGCGTGAGGGTCATGGGAGTCACGTCACAAGCTTCTGCTGGCTCGCAAGTCCCCTCCCCCTGTCCCACTTGCTCCCTCTTGTCCTTTCCCTCCCTTCCTGTTCAGCTCTTCCTGGATCTCATGGTCCATCCCCCATCCACTCTGCTCCTGCCCTTTCTTCCATGGGGAGAGCTGTTCTCCACCACATATCTATTTAAAGCCCACGTGGACTTCAGAACTATAGTTCAGCTATGACCTCTCCTCTGAAGCTTCCCCTGGAGCCTTGAGAAGTCTAAGCTCTTCTGTGTCCTCTAGTCCTGGATTGACAACAGACTGGAAACGTCTTGTCTTTCCTGCGGGACTGTGAGCTTCTTCAGGACGTGGGCCTGGGAAGTGTCCACCCCCTTCCCGTAGACCTCAGAGTTTGCACTTCCTGGGTGCTGCGTGCAAGGGTTCCTTGAGTGCAGCTGATTAACTTAATACCGATGATGTGCAACGTACTGAGCTGACTTTATTTAGAATTTCAATGGTGTTAAGAATTACGAACAAAGATTCCATAAGCTCTGAGTCTTGGAAATGTATTCCAATTTGAAAGCATTTTTTCAGACCCACGTTCCTCTGCATCGGGGGTCAGACTCCACCGCTGAATTACAGGGGCATATTCTGGGGTGATTCCCCCCCTGTTCTGCTTCTCCTTGCTCCGTGCCCCCCGCTTAATTCGCCTCTCCCATCTTGTGGCAGGAGAGGGAGACCTTTTCATTAAACTCTGGTTCCTATCATTTATCTAGGCTGACCTTCCCGTCCTCTTGGCTAGGCTGTTTTTCTCAAGGGCCTTGGGGCTTGTAATTCAGGCAGACTGGAGAGCTGGTTGTTCCAGAAGGAGCTTCATCTTTGGTAGGAACAGAGGTCATAAAGCAAAAGCAGCCTGAACCAAGGCCCTTCGAATTTCTACTTGTATTCAGTTTACATGCTCCTTGCTCATTGCCCATGAACTTTTAATGATTTTCTTATCTGGGAATTTGTGAGGATATAAAGTTATAAAACTCTCTTTCACATTGGATTAGTACCTGGCAGTTTCCAAAGGTGTACTCACACCCGATGTTTCATGTAATCTGTGCACCAGCAATAAGAAGGAGATAATATTAATTGGATTTCATAGATAAGGAGATGTAAGTCCGGAGAAGTGACAAGCTTTGCCCAGGATGGCCCCGCATAGTTTGCAAGAGGCAGAGTGAGATCCCGAGCTGGACTCCCGGGTTGAAGGTCTTCAGTCTTGATCCCTTCCATCGTTAGTGAAGAAAGGAAATTCTCCCACATGGTCTTCACGACATAGCTTTATTTTTTCCAAATGGTAAATGCTCACTGAGTACATGTTAAAATTGTGAATCAAACAAGCTCTGGGCTAATTATTTGATTTTCGAATTGTCCTAGAGCTTGCTCTAGGTCTCAACCTGCTTTGCGCCTTAGGTCTCAACTTGCTTTGTGCTTTAGGTCTTCCCTGCTGTGAATAGCCTTCCTCTGCTCCCTCTCTCCCTCCCTTCTTTCCTTCCATCCATCCACTCATTTGTTTATTCGTCCAGGTGGCATTCTTAGGAGTCCTGCCATGTAACAGGAACCATGTACCAGAGAAGATCCTGTCTCTGGGGTGTCATTCACAGTCTGGTGGGAGAGATGGGTAAGCAACTAGGCAACAATGACTTTTGTATCTTGATGCTCTGTAAGCAACATGAGAACATGACTGTGTCTGTCTGGCTCACCACAGTATCCCGGTGATGAGAACAGTGCTCAGTAAATATGTGTGCTTGAAGAGAATTAAGGGCTCTAGATCACTTGACAAATACTAAAAATAATAGTTGTCGCTTTCTCACCTTAAGGAGCGATGCCTGAATGGGATGGTTGGGTGGACTCTGCCTTGGGGGTAGAAGT
Organism: Phoca vitulina; assembly: GCF_004348235.1. Lineage (NCBI taxonomy): Eukaryota > Metazoa > Chordata > Mammalia > Carnivora > Phocidae > Phoca > Phoca vitulina. The sequence continues at coordinate 18,732,674 of NW_022589724.1, read as the reverse complement.
GGTAAATCGAGGCATCTTGCTCCTCTCTCTCACCCAGGGAGTTTGCCCGTTGGAAGGTGAGGAACACAGCCATCGAGAGGAGAGACCTGGTCCGCCATCCAGTGCCCCTCATGCCGGAGTTTCAAAGGAGCATCCGCCTGCTTGGCAGGAGACCCACCACTCAGCAGTTCATCGATACCATCATCAAAAAGTACGGCACCCACCTCCTCATCTCTGCCACCTTGGGAGGTAGGTCGGCAGCCGCTGGGCCAGAGCCTTGTCATGACTTTAGGCCTGGGTTGGAGGGGAGGGCGGGGTATCCTAGGATCAAAGCCAGACTAACTTCTCTTCCCCTATATGTCACTCAGAAGCATCTGTCACAGATGAGCCAAATTGTCTTGGTGGCTCTGGTCACCGTAGAGCACTTGATGCCCTCCTCTGAGACCCTCTACCTTGAGTTTACTAACTTTTTCGGAAGTACAACTTTTGTGGCCTCACCTTGGAATTAGCTCAGTTCGTCAGGGATTCTTAATCTGATTATTGTATTAGTTCCTTTGGAATGCGGTCTAATCTGGGGAAATAATTAAGCTTCAGATGCTGTTTCGAGAATTGCCTTTGTTTATTTAAGTCTGCTGGAGGGACTGATAACTTGAGGTTATCATTTTACAAGGAGGGTATTATTTGTATCTTATATGGGCTTGGAGTAGGTTAATAGGAAAGCTGACTAACTGCTGCACCCTGCTTAGCCTTACCCATCCCTCCCCATCAAGTCCAACCCATCTTTAAGGGAGTAAGAAGAGGAGGAGAGGATAAAAGGGAGGATATAAATTTTTTAAAAAGGGGGGATATGGTAGAAACTAGCATATTTTGATGCTTCTGGTTCTTGCATACATGCATCGTTTTACATTACGAGCTACATTCCCTCGGACATCAGTTTTCTGTCACAATGACCAGGGCCACTAAATTCTGAGACAGCCTCTTTGGTGGTGGAGCCCCGTGTCTCCCGCTCAAAGAGCTGCTAGGTTGCATTAGATTTGGCCCTTGCCGATTAAACAAGACTGGTGTCTTGATGGAGGCAGGGCAGGTGGACAGAGGTATGATTATCACGTTCGATCCTCTCCTTGAGAGGAGGGGTGAGCCCCATGAGCCGGAGGCAGCATGGGTGAAGCAGCTCTTTAGCTCGGCAGGAGTCGGCGAGGGACCCGGAAGGTGGCCGTGCTTTCGAGGCTGAGAACACAGTATGCACTTTGAGGAAGCCCAGATTAGGAATTTGACGATGTGGGGGGTGTCGAGGGAGAAGCTGGTTGGGCAAATTCATCCATCCTCCCAATAAGAAAAGCTGGTATATTATTTGCCCTCAGTAAGCCTCGCCCTTTGCCGGTAGGTCCTTAAAATCTGCAAGTTAAGTCCAATTATCTCCACTGTCTAGCTAGAGGTATGGCTAGCGAGTGACAAAGCTAAGGGTTTCTCTTGTTTCTGTTTTTAGTTCTATTTTTTAAACGAAAAACAAAAGAAAACAATACAGAGTTTACCCAAAGTTTTTAACTTCGGGTTTTCTGTCCACAAAGCCTGCATTTTTTTTTTTTTTGACTCAACATCAGTATTTCTTTAACCAATTCATTCACTCCCCCCGCCCCAACCACTCCAAAATCGACCAACCATTGTGTATTTGTCACCTGTTGCTAGTCAAATATTAAGTTAAGTAGGACTTTGAATGTTAAACCATGCAGTACACATTCTATTCTGTTATAAAGTGAAGACGAAATCATTTCCACGTTGAGCGTTTCATTCACCTGTACCCCTTTTTCTTTGAACTTCTCCACCTCCCATTTCACTTGAATAAAAAAAAAAAAGAAAGAAAAATATATTGCGACCAATTCCGTTCTTCAATTAGAAGCTGCATTCTATCCGAGTCCCTGGAAATCCCAAATGACAAAGCTCTTTCTTTGGCTGTGAAATATATTTTTAATTTCTCCAAGGCAAAGTGGTGAATTATTCACAGAGCCTTGTTCCTCTTCTGTTTTTACAGCACAACATTTTAAAATATGCAGAGCTTTGGATTGAGTTCCAGTGTTGGACAGCAGGCCCTAAATGTTCCCTCAGTCCTCAAGGTGGAGGAGTAGGGAGCAGGAAGGGGAAGAGATTTACTGTTCACTGAACACCAATGTGCCAGACAGACCCTACATGGGGTCCTTCTTCCATCATGATTTCACTCATTCATGGAAAATGTTTCTTGAGAGCCTCCTCGTGCAAGGGGAGGGGATGGATGGGGTCAGTTGCAGTGAATGGAAGGGCAGGCTCTGGAGTTCACCTGCCTTAGTTCCAGTCCTATCTCCTGGTCCACGCCAGTTAGGATCTTGGTTTCCTCTTGTATATATAGAAGTGCATATTATGACAATTAAATAAAATGTGGCATTAAATGTGCTGAGCACAGTGTTGGGCACCAAACTGATTGTCGCTCGCGTTGGTGGTGTTTCATTATTCTTACTATAATTATTGTAATTTCGTGGGGCTGAGGAGCTTGAGGATTTGGGATTCGAGCCCATTGCTACCACTCACTAGGTGAATAGGAGACATTGAGAAATTCACTTTCCCACCTGGATACCCGTTTTCCTGCCTAAATACAAGGAGGTGCAGAACATGTTATTCTCTGTAATTTCTCCTACAAAGAACACCATGTTCATTTGGAAGAAATGCTCTGATAAGCTGTTCAAGGTGTCAGGTGAGTTCCTAAGGTCAGGCTCAAACAACAAAAGATGATCCTAAACTGTCACATGGAGGACAAGTTAATGCATGTATTTGGCTCCTGAGGGAGAGAGAAGAGGAAGGAAAGGCAGTGAGAAAGAAGAAGTGTAGCTCGCAGGAGGGCCGACACATTTCCACTCCATGGGCTCCTCAAGTTTTTGGTGAAATTGATTGAACTCGTAATGGACTTGATATGAATGACGTTTCTCATGGGAGGTGGTAAGGGGGAGAACTGGGGGTCTAGAATGACACACGGGAATATGGGGATAGCAGTTTCCCTCCATCCCTCCGAAGGAAACACCCCGGAGCCTGGGTATCTGTGTGATACGTATGATTAAGTTGGCATGCATGGGACTGCATGCCTACCTCTGCAGACAGATGTGCGCAGACGCATCCCCAGACCCAGATGTGAGTTAATCTGGATGCAGACATACATACATCTGCAGCACACTCGTGCATACACGTGGGACTCCTGCGTATAGATAGGATGCACGTGTGAGGTTGCACATGTATGTGAATGCGTGTAAATTACGTGAATGTCTGTTTATGCACAAGGGCTTATGTTTTTGTGCTTGTGTGTACGTTTTTGTGTATATTCATTATTCCCCACCCTGCATTTTGGGAAAGCTCCCCTGGGCTAAGAGAAAGGCTGAGAATAAAGTCACAGGAACTCAGAAGGGAGGGGGGAGGGATGCCCCAGGGGACCCCAAATCCAGACCTCCCCCTCCCTTACCCAGGAGCAGTATCCCCTCTACACTCACAAGGTCCAATGATCTACTGCCGCATCATCCCCATCCCCTATGTGTCTGAGTCCCACTTTGTTCCCCTCTGAAAGAAGTGGTGCAGAGAGAGATGCGAATCCCTTGGAGGACAGAGAGATGGAGGAAAGGCCTATGTGGGGTGAAGAGGCAATTTGCAGAATCCCAAATGGGAAAGCAACTCTAAACAGAACATTCTCTTTTTTTTTTTTAAAGATTTTATTTATTTATTTGAGAGAGATATTGAGAGAGAGCACATGAGAGGGAAGAGGGTCAGAGGGAGAAGCAGACCCCCCGCTGAGCAGGGAGCCTGATGTGGGACTTGATCCCGGGACTCCAGGATCATGACCTGAGCCGAAGGCAGTCGCTCAACCAACTGAGCCACCCAGGCGCCCCAACAGAACATTCTCTTAATAAACAAGAAATTAAGTCTTAATAATGCAGCAAGAAGCCCATTAACCCCTCTTGATCTAAGGCTTGCTTCTGCCAGTTTTCAGTCCGAAGGGAGCTGTGCCTCTTCCACCTTCTCTTCCGCAGGCCCCATGGAGAGCTTGCGCTGACACTTGGAATATTTGTTTCCTCTGCCTCCTGGCTCTAACTTCTAACATATTCACATATCAAATCATTTACCCCTCCGCTAGCCATTCATTCATCCATCCACCCATCCATCCATCCATCCATCCATCCATCCATTCATCCATCCCACAATAACTGAACATCTCTTCTTCTTCTGATCTAGGTGAAGCGCTGGGAACAGTACAAAATCCATAGAGTCCTTGCTCCACCAGGCCATCACCCACCCTCCTGGAATTCCTTGTCTAATTGTACATGGAGTCCTTTCTAAGCCAAATCTATTCAGGTCACTGTGGACTCTGAAGGACGGAAGATCATGTCCTCCTGCATTACCAGTGAGACTTCATGGGAAAGTGCAAACATGAGTGTCTTACTCTGAACTCGTATCTAGGCATGTGGGACCCAAAAGTTAATTTTGATGATGATGAATCTTCTCATGGGGAGATTTCAGTCTAGTGCTTGAAGCAGATGTGTCACTCAATCAACATTGTAGATTCGGTTGACTTCCATATATATTCATTCATCCACAAATACTTGGATCATTTGCAAAGCACATGACAGTGGAATGAGGGAGGCCTCTTACCTCCTCCCTGCCCTCACAGCGATTCTCCTCTAGCGAGGGAGCCAAGCAAGCAGTCACCAGGAAATGTGGGAAGTGATGCATTGGAGAAATGAAAGAGACAGGGAGCACGTGGTTAGAGCTCTTGATCTAGTTTAAGTAATGAGTGGTGGATTCTGGGAAGGCTTCCCAGAGGAGGTGTTGTCTTAGGTGACATCTGAAGAGTAGAAGTTAGTCAGGAAGGGGAAAAAGAAAGAAAGAAAATAAGAGTCCCCCCCGTGAGAAAATAGGGCACACTTGTGCAGGACGGAGCATACCTGGAGAGGGTGACGGGGTATGCAGCTGGAGCGACCAGAGCATCAGCGTCTTGTAGTCCACCTTCCTAGCAGGGATGCAGGCACCCTTCTTTCTGGGCTATGTTCCACTCTCTGTATCCTTCTCCCTTTGCTATCCGTCTAGTATACGGAAGTGCTCCCCTCGCATCTCTGTCTCCCTGCGCCAGCATTGTCCACTAGAAATGTAAGTGTGAGCCGCATATGCCGTTTTAGATTTTTCTCACAACCACGTCTTTAAAAGTAAAAAGAAAAAGGGGAGAATCAGTGTTAACAATACATTTTATTTAACATAATATATTCCAAACATTAGCTTTTCCATGTGTAATCAACAGGATAAACTTTTATTGAAGTATTTTATTACAGTGCATCTCCATTTAGGCTAGCCACATTTCAAGTGCCCGAGAGCCACACTTGACGGGTGGCTCTCATCTTGGACAGCATACTTGTAGTCACTCAGTGACTCTAAAACAGGGACAGTGTGTTATCCATTTGTCACCCCAGTGCCCGCCAAACTCCTCAACACATGCATGCTGAGCTAAATTGAATGGACAAGGTAGAGAGTCATAGGGGGAAGGTGATTACATCTCTCTCGGGGTGAGGGTACGGTTGGGCAAGCTTGCCAGAAAGATGATGGCTCACTGGGTTCTGAGGAGCGTATAGGAGTATGCCAGGTCAAGGACAGAGGAGGAAGGGTAAGAGAAAGTGACAAAAGCTGGATAGGAATTCAGCGGTCAGATAGGAGAGGAACAGAATGGCATTCTTTTTTTTTTTTTTTAAAGATTTTATTTATTTGACAGAGAGATAGCGAGCACAAGTAGGCAGAGTAGCAGGCAGAGGGAGAGGGAGAAGCAGACTCCCCGCTGAGCAGGGAGCCCTATGCGGGGCTCTATCCCAGGACTCTGGGATCATGACTTGAGCCGAAGGCAGACGCTTAACCAACTGAGCCACCCCGGCGCTCCCAGAATGGCATTCTAAGCAGAGAGAAGCGTTTGAAGATTGTCCAGGGGAGGAAAATCAGCAAGAATAAATCATGGAGATGGAAAGAATGGTTTGGCTGGAACAAATGGAGGGACATGGCAGTGAACAGACAGACTGGAGGTTGCATGTGTTAAACTGAACAGCAATGGAACTGAGTTCTAGAAGCAGTCATGGAGGGATCTGAGGCACAGGAATTAGTCTGTGGGTCAGGGCTGTGCGCCCTGCCTAGGATAATCACTATCCTCCCGAAAGCAAATTGGTTTTTTTTTTCTCTTCAACTTGAAAAGCAATTAGTATTCTAAAGACATTTTGGTGATCTTAGGGATCAGATTTTTGTCCTCAGATGGTATTGACAACGTTGTTTTCTGACTATCCTATTTTCTTGGGTTGAGTAGACAGAAGGATAAATCTCATACAACTGATACTTTACAGTAGTCAAGTAATGGTCATTAACACTCCCATGTATGTGGCAGGCGGGGTTCAGGTACTTTCTGCAGTTGGCTAATGTAATCCCAGGACAGCCCTGCCCCCAGTTTTGCACCTGGAGAAATGGAAGCGTGGGGAGGGTGAGTGACTCTTCATACAGCTGGTGCAGACCAGGCAGTCCTGCTCCAGAGACTGCTTTTTACTACGACTCGAAATGAGTTTGATGATGACAGCTAACCAGACCCCGCTATAGGGACTTGACAAGTATTCATTAATTTATTCTTCTGAATCACTCTATGGAGTAGGTGCCATTCTTCCCCTAATTTTGTTAACGAATAGACTGAAGAACAGAGAGGTTAAGAAACATCCCCAAGTTCACAGTTAATAGAAGGTGAAACCAGATGACGTGTGATGATCACATCTGTTTAGTAGGCATTTCGGGACTTCCCTTTCTGAAGTTCTGATGAAACATCTTGTTATCCCAAATGAAAGGGACCAGAAGTTAGTACTGTTAGTAATCTATGTACCTGTTATGAAAGAAAACTTAATGGAATAAAATATGTGAGTCTGTGCATTCACCTCTCGCTCTCTTTTTCTCCACGCCACACTCTCCTTCTTCCTCTCTAATCTCCCTCCCTATACCTGACTTTCTTGCCACCTTCCCTCCCCACCCCCAGACGCAGCTTCCTGTCTGTGCATTGTGCTCACAGAACCACAGTGCCTGGCTCATGTAGGTAATGAGAATATTTATTGATTGAACTAAAAAACATTGATGTATTAAGTATTTACTATCTACTATATGCCAGGCACTGGGCTTTGGGCAAGGGATAGGGCACTGGTCATGTGGTGTCTGACTTCTCTCATCCCACAATTTAGTTTTTTCCCTTTTTTAGTCACCCAGTTTTCCCTGTCTATCCGTATCTGTCTTTAAAGAATGTCTCATCTCTCTCTCTCTCTCTCTCTCTCTCATATCTATCTGCCTCTTTAGCCATCCATCCATTCATCTGTCCATTCATCTGTCTGTCTAGGACAGGGCAACAGCAGGAGAAGGAGAGAAAGGGAAAGAGGAAGGAAGGAGGGAATAGGAAACGGGGGTGGGGGGGGGAAACTGGATGAGGCGGAGACAACAGGAGGAGGAAAGGAGTGTCTAGGACAAATCCATCATTTTACAGAAGGAGAGACTGAGCCTCAAGGAGAGGATGCTGGTGAGAACTATATGGTGGACTGGTAGAGGTTGGACTTGACAACTGAGAGTCTTCCCATGATCCTTGTCCTCCTAGAGCTTGGTGCTTACAGCCACTTCTGGACTATTTCTCTTTCACCATGCTCTTGATTTTCAGAGGCAGAAGGGAATTTGGGCAAAAGTAGTGGGAAGGTCAAGGCTATTGTCAGCAGTCAGGCTCTGGAGCCTTTCCTCCCACCCCAAAGCTCGATAGGCTCCCTGAACTTCTTTCCTTTTCCATGCAGGGGAGGAGGCCTTGACCATGTACATGGACAAAAGTCGCCTCGACAGGAAGTCAGGGAATGCCACTCAAAGTGTTGAAGCTCTGCACCAACTTGCGTCATCCTACTTTGTCGACCGTGATGGCACCATGAGGAGGCTCCATGAGATCCAGATATCAACTGGAGCAATCAAGGTAGGCTTGAGGGCGGATTGGGTGGATGATTCTGAAGACAACAATACTGCACGTGTCCGGTATTCTGATGGCCGATGGGCAGATGCAGTCCTGGCTTCATACCCATGAAGCTAACACTAACAGTACCCCCTGCCAGCCACTCTGACTGATGTGGTCAAAGGCCCTATAAGATCATGAGCACTGCCATTAGGGTGACCACATGTACTGATTTGCTGGGGCAGCCCTGGCTACGGTCATGGTGTAATTATCAACAATCTTCTCATTGATTTTTAGGTTCCCTTTCTAGGTCAAAAAAACCCTGAGGCTACAGCGGGTAAATGATTTTTACAAGGACCTAGAGCTGGCAAGAGGCAGTTTGCTGATGCCCAGATCAGTAATTTGTTAAACACTTGTGTTTTCCATCCCATTATTCACCGCCCCCCATTTTACAGATGGGAAAACTGAGGTCCAAGAGCTAAAGACTTTTTTGTTCAGGGTTAGACAGCTGGAGTACCCTAACAGGGACTAGAATTCTACTCGCTGGACCAGGGGTCAGCTACTTCTGTAAAGGCCAGATAATAAAAATTTCAGGCTTTGCAGGTCATATGGTCAAGGTTGCCACAGCGCAACTCTACAGTTGTACCACAAAAATCAGCCACGGACAATATGCAAACAAGTGGGCATGACTGTGTGCCAATAAAAGTTTTATTTACAAAAAAGGGCAGTCATGTGCTGACCCATACCCCTCAGCACCAACACTATCCAATATAATACCCTTCCCAGATGGTGGAGGGTGCCCTGTATCTGTGGCCAAGGCAGTAGCCATTAGTCACATGGGCTTATGGAGCACTTGAAATGTGGCTACCGAGGACCTAAGTTTCTAAGTTTATTCCATCTTAATTAATTTTCATTTAAATAGCCACATTGAATAGAGCAGCTCTAGACTTGTAATTCAGTGCCTCGGAGCACAGACACTTAAAAAAAAAAAAAGGTTCTATTTTAAGTGCAATAAATTCAGGGATTACCTTTCTAAAGAGAACGAGGGAGGAATTTTTGATATAAAGGATTAGTTTTTCTCACGGTTTCAGTGCAGATATTTTGCATCTCACATTTTCTGAAACCCGATTATACCTGCATTCTACTCCTCAATTCTTCGATCTAATTTCTTCTGAATTAAGTACAGACCTACCCTTATACTAAGACTTTCAAAAATATCTCTAGGGAAAAAGTGTGTGTGGGGCCGGGGATGGGGGGAGGGGGGAAGGACTGAGGGAGACAGGGGCAGATGAGTTAGAAATTGACCAAGGGAAGAGAAAAAATGTGGGAGTGAGTTACTGAGGAGGGAGGTAGGAAAGAGAGAAATAAATCAGATCGACAAACAAAGAGCCAGCTTATCCAAGAAGAATCGCCTCTGTTGTGGGGGGGGATTATGTTGTTAGTGAACCCGGCACAGAGAGACAGACCTTTATGAAGCCATCAGAGTCTGAGTGAAGCAAAGGCCTGGTTTTCATTATCACCAAATGGTTCTCTCCCGCCCCTGGATGGGATGTGGAATTGAGATATTGAAGCTCTGTCAGAAGATAATCTTCTTTTGTGCATCCTGGAAGTGCAGCCTGCCTCCTTACAAGGAATTTCTCAGAGAAATTCAAGAAGCCATTCTTTGACCACCACTGTCTTCCCCACTCGGTCTGGGACTTGGATTTTTCTTGCCGTTTCTTGACCCTACCTCAAGACCCAGCTGGCCAGAATTGTCTCACTGCCAGTTGTGTTTAATATCAGCAGCTGACCCCAGGTGAGGAAGTTCTGCCCGTAGCTTTCTTTCCCAGGATCTCCTTAGCAAAATGGATTGGTAGTTTTGAGTCTCGTTCAATAACAACTATGTTAGGATTGTGTACCAAAAAAGAATAAATTGCTTAAAAACCAAAACCTACTAATCCTCCATTTATATACTGTTCCCAAAGTGCTAACCACTCCCCAAATAGGATCTCTTTACCTATTGAGGTGGGTAAGAGGATTTTGTAGAGGGGATGTTGAGGCTGAGAGAGGGAAAGTTACTGACACAAGGTTTCCCAGCTGGAGGAAGGCACAACTGGCATTTGGATAACGTCTTACAGGTCACAAAACCACCGATGCTGTGTCTTTATCGTTGGATGCAAACCTCAAAACTACCCGGTAAACGATTGTGTTAAGTCATGGGAAGTCAAGGCGAAAGGGATGAGAAACCTCTTTTTATCCTAAACCATGCCTACTTCAAGGTTATGAAACGTCTTTTAGAAAATGGGGATAATGTTATTGTTCTTGCCTAATAATGCGTACGTACTCGTGACCGATTCTGAGATTTGGGGTAATACGGTACCCGTGTTTGGACATAAGCCACATGTCAGGCACTTCTGCCCATCATGTCTCGTCGCCCAACTTTCCTGGAAAGGATTTACTAGCCTCGGGTCACAGAAGCTTAGAGAAGTTGAGTGACTTTCTTAGGTCACCCAGCAAATTCATGGCCCCGTTAGTATTTAACGCGGGTTCTCCTGATTGTGAAGGGCGTGCTTTTGAAATATGCTGTAGTGCTTCAACTCGTTAATTCATATCATACTTAGAGTGACCTTGTGAAGTGAGGGCCAGGGAATGTCTCCAGTCTGTGAACTTGATTGCCCTGCTACCGCGACGTCCATTTGGTGATAGCCCACATGTGGCCTGGGCACAGGCAAGGTGCCATTGACTCAGGCCAGGCCAGGACACTTTCTCTGCCGGCTCTACTCTGCCGAGGGCTGACTCTGCAGGGCCCTGTCTCACAAGTCTCTAACAAGGGCAGCTGTCTCACACCTGTCACCCTCCATGTCCACTCCAGGTCACAGAGACACGCACCGGGCCTCTGGGCTGTAACAGCTATGACAATCTGGACTCTGTGAGTTCCGTCCTTCTGCAAAGCACGGAGAGCAAACTGCATCTTCAAGGTAGGATGGCCCTGGAAATTTGAGACCAGAGGGTGGAGGGGGAGGAGAGACTCAGGGTTTAGAGGAGGCATGATGTGGAGGGAGAATGGAGAAGAAGATGAAAGACAGAGAAACCGATCAAAACTAGGAATATGGAAATGAAGACAGGATACGATGCCTTTTTAAACTTTTAACATATACAGGGCGTTAAATTCATGGTTATTAATGTTTTCAGATATAAAGTATGAAAATGTGAGCTCTGTCCGATTATTTTGATGAAAATGTCTAAACAGTGTTATTTATAGATGCTCCAGACCTAATATATATTAAAGTTTCATATCGTACCGTCAGAATTTCCTATATCATTGTGTTTGATTTTCAATGTATTTTGGCAGATGTTATTTGAATTATAAGAGCTATAGGACAGTTCACAGCATTGTTAGTTTTGTGTAACCTTCCTTCTCCTTATTCGGTAATCATCTGTGGTCCTTAATATATTTATGGACACATACATATGTGTTTGTGTCTGTGTGTGTGTGCTTTTAGCAGAGTTTATGAATGGGAACCCTCAGTGCTGCCTGGGTGTAGAGAGACAGATACTCAGTCACTGCTAGCCAGAATGCAACAATCCTGGGGTTACTTTGTTGATATATATAAACATGTATATTTGTTTAATGTCTTTTTTTACGTCAGGTCCCTGTTAGGCGCTTCATATATACTCATGACCTGAAGGAAAATACACTCTTTGAAATAGTAATTTTACCCTTATTAATTCATCATCAAGAAGTGAGGAGATTACAGGAGAAAACACACAAGGCTTTGCATACAGATAGTGCTGTTTTAAAAAGCATAGTTTATAATAGCAAAAAAAAATGTAAAGATCTGAATTTTCCACATGAGGGGACTGCACAAATTACGTAGCATCCATACAACATCAGGTGCGAAAATGTTATGTGTAAGAATTTCCAAGAATATATGAAAGCGATTTGATCTGGTGTTCATTTAAAAATGGGTAGTTTCTGGGGCGCCTGGGTGGCTCAGTCGTTAAGTGTCTGCTTTCGGCTCAGGTCATGGTCCCAGGGTCTTCGGATCGAACCCCGCATTGGGCTCCCTGCTCCGCGGGAAGCCTGCTTCTCCCTCCCCCACTCCCCCTGCTTGTGTTCCCTCTCTCGCTGTGTTTCTCTCTGTCAAATAAATAAGTAAAATCTTTAAAAATAAATAAATAAATAAATAAATATGGGTAGTTTCTGACCGAACGTATGGCATGATCTTAACAATGTGAAAGGATAAGGGAAATAATATTTCAAGGAAAGATGCCGAGATGTTAAAAGAGGTTACCTCTGGATGGTGAGGTTGCAGATGATTTATTTTAGGCTTCCAGTTCTTTTTCTAACTTTTCTACAATGATCATGTATTAACTTTATAGTTAGGAAAAAAAAATGGCATGCTTTAACTTAGAGCAGACTAAAAATGTGACCTTCTAGAAAGGTATCTGATAAAGGTGATTCTGAATGTCAGTGGGAGGAAAGTGGAGTTGAGATTGGCAGGTGGAGCTAAGCAGAACCTAATATGACTTTTATATTCCGGTTCCTTGGCAACCCTTTGATTCATACTCCTGTTATAGAAGATGGTTGGAAAATGGCACAGGGAGGGCTTGGTAGTGTCACTTGGGAGCACTGAACAAAAATCCCTCCAGGAAATTCAGGCCAAGAAAGTGGCTTAGTGTTCAAAGAAGACAAAACACAACAAAAACCTCAAACACGCGAAGACTAACCCTGTCCACTTTAGTGGAGAGAAGAGTAGACGGTGGGTTTGGTAATAACCTGACAAGAAAGTAGATAAGAAAGACCGATCTGCCTTGAGTGTGCCAGGATTTTCAACTTCTCAGTTCCTATGCTATGTGCGGCGACCTTGTGAAGTGAGAGCAGTATTTGAGGCCGGGAAGCTTGGCTCCAGCCTGCACTTGATAACCCTGCTGTGCATGTTGGCAGTGGAGAGACCTGTGAATTATAATTGGAGTAAATTTAGAAGGGATTAACAAGATGTTACCAGGAAGTTATTAAGATCTTAGGGATGTTTAGAGGCTGATTTACCATGAAACTAATGAAGCTTAAGGTCCAGGGCTCCCCCACCTTCTGTGTCCCCAACTTTTTTCATTCTAAATATTCACTTCCACATCTTATTTTGGAATTCCTTTCTCAATAAGCAATTACAGTAGAAGCCTCAGTCCTCCAAAACCCAGGTCCGCCATTGATTACATTATTAGAAGTATGTTGTCCACCAAAAAGGGGTGACATCCTTGTCCTATTCTAGATTGGTTAGAGCACACCTGGAGAATTGGGTCCAAGTCTGGGCATCCCAATTCAAGAGGGGGACTAAGAAACTACAGTGCACCTGAAGAAGGCTGTCTTATGATGAATAGTTCAAGACGGTTGACTTGGGGCAATAGGATTTGTCTGCAGATACCTCAAGGGCTGTTTTGCAGAAAAGATAGTCAAATTCATTAATGTGGATAAAATGAGCCAAACCTGATCTGCTTGCAGGAAATGACAAGGATCCCAGTTTTTAACTGGGATGAGATAGATCTCAGTTTAAACTCAGTATAAAATAGATCTTCCAGTGCACATTCATGCCCAAACCTGCAATGGCCTGCTGAAGTGTGTAGTGACTCTCTGGTTTCAGAGAGTTATAAGTAAATGGCATCTGGTAGAAATGTTGTAGAGATTTTTTTAAAAGATTTTATTTATTTATTTGTCAGAGAGAGAGAGCACGCAAGCAGGGGGATTGGCAGGCAGAGGGAGAAACAGGCTCCTTGGCGAGCAGGGAGCCTGATGTGGGGCTCGATCCCAGGACCCTGGGATCATGACCTGAGCCGAAGGCAGACGCTTAACCAAGTGAGCCATCCAGGCGCCCCTGTTATAGATATTATTTAATCATCATTCTATTGGGTTGGGTAGTTGAAGTAGGTGGTCTTAAAGTCCTTTTCATTACTGCTTCTAGGGTTTTATAAAGACAGTGAATCACCAAACCTTTATAGAGCTTGACTATGTGCCGAATCCAATGCTAATCCCTGAGAATATAAGTAACAATCAGTTCAACTTAATTCAGCAAGTATATATGTATATATAGATATCTACAGACATATCTATATATCTATATAGATAGACATATTTTTTAAGAACCCATGTTGTCATTGAACTAAGCATAAGATATGGTGGTGAACAAGACAGACACAGTTTGTGTCCCAAGGAAGTATACATTCTGTCAGAGAAGATGGGCTTAAACAAACAATAATAGGCATAAGGAATTGTAGTGGAGGAAAATTCTGGGGCTTCCTGTTACCAGACAGTATGGAGACTTAACCTACTAGGGAATCAGAGAAGATACATAGGATGAGAACTGGAGGATGAAGAGGAGACAGGGGTGTGGATATGGAGGCAGACAAGGTCTTTGTAAAGGAGCACAGGAGGAAATGAAAATGTCTCAAGAGGTTAAAGCAGAGACACCAATGGTGGGAAAAGCCAAACAATCCTTCAGATCCTGGAAGGCCTCTGCATCACATTAATGACTTGAACACTAATTTGAAGGTAATGGGCACCGTGAAAGGGTTGTTGATATTTTTGGAAGATCACTCTGGCTGTCATGTGGTCAATTACTTAGACGGGGGTAGATTGGTGGTGGGTGACCAGTGAGGGGCTATTGCAGCACTTGAGATGAGATGTCACAGATTCAGACCATGAAGGTAGCACAGGGGTTGAGAGAAATAGACCAGTTTTAGAGTTACTTAGCAGGCATCATGACCAGAATTTAGTGAGAAGACCGGGAAGAATCTGGATAATCTGGTGAATGGAGTATGGGGATGAGATAGAGAAGAAGGGCAGAGAAATACATAAGATTCAAGGTAATATATAATATAATAGAGATAATAAAAATAATGCATACCATTATGGAGATTTAGGAAAGGGAATAATTCACTCAGACTGGTTAGGTAGAGGAGTCATAGAAAAAAAAATATCTGAGGAAGAATAATATTGTCTTGGTGGAAGGTAAAACAAAACAAAAGCTTCTTAAATATAAGACAGAAGACTATCTCATGACTTTTGGATTGGCTGATATTTACTCAATAGGGTACAAGAAGCAGTAAGTATAAAGAAAAGGATTGATACATTGAACCACATTAAAATTAAGAATTTCTGTTCATCAGACACTGCTATTCATAGAATGAAAATATAAGCTTCAGAGTAGAAGGAAATATTTGTGTTATGTGTATCTGACAAAGAACCTTATGCACAATATATAAATAACTCCTAAAACCAACAAGAAAGAGGCGGACAATCCAGTAAGACAAGAAAATGGGTAAAAGACATGAACAGGCATTTCACAAACAAGACTATTAAAATGGCAGATAAACATTTGAAAAGGTGATGAGCTTTTCTAGCCCTCAGAAAATGTAAATTAAAGCCACAATTCAGTATTCTAACCCAGCCATCAGTATGGTTCAAAAGAAAAACACTTGACAATATCAAGGAGTGATGGTGTGGAACAGTGGAAACTTACATGCATTGCTTGTGGGAGAATACATTAGTACAAACACTGGAAAACTCTTTTGGCAGTATCTACTAAAACCTCAATATGTCCTTGTCCTGTGACCCAGAAATTACAATTCTTGGGAATGTGCCCAACAGAAATGGGACCTATGTTCACCAAAAGAGGTGAATGTTCATAGCAGCTTTATTCAAAATAGCCTCCCAATGGAAAGAGCCCCCAGTTGCCTATCAAGAAGAAAATGGATTCATATGATAGGCTACAACACAGAAATGGGAGAAAATAAACTTCTCTGCAACAACATGGAAGTATCTAATGAACATGACATTGAGTCAGAGAAACTGGACAGAAAACCGTCCATGCTGTGATAATTCCATTTCTATACAGGTCAAAACAGTAAAAACAAATGCATTGTTTTAGAAGCTCAGAGGGCATTAACCATTGGGGAGGAAGAATAAGGGAGTAACAGGAGACGGGAGAGATTTCTGGAGGTATTTATAATGTTCTGCTTCTTGATCTGGATGGCAGCACACGGTGTGTTTACTTTGTGAAAATTCGTAGTGCTGTACACACATGATTTATATGTATACATTTCTGTGCATAGAATATGCATCTATTAAACATTTATTTAATAATGTGCTCCATCTTGACATCCTCTGCAAAGAGAAGACATGAATAAGGCAGAGACATAAAAGAGCAGGAGGTGGTCCAGCCCAGCTAGAAGACAGCTGCATGGACTGAGGGCAGAGGAGTCGGGAATAATAATAGCTAATATTTATCCAGTGTTTCCTTATGTGCCGGGGACTGTGTGAATTTATTTGTATTATATTCATATTTATTTGTTGGTTTTTATTTACCTTAACTTACATTGAATTGCATCATAGAATTACATTTGTTACATTTTTAAGCCCCACACCATTCCTACAGGGAAGGCGTAAATAAACACCCCTACTTTGTAGGTGAGGACATGGGTGAGAGAGGTCACTCGGTAAGTGATTGAGCTTGACATTTAACCTGACAGTTTGCCTTCAGAGCTCTTCCTTCTCAAAATGCTAGTGTTCTGTCTTCCTCTGTCCTCTGCTAATTCCGCTGAAGGAGGCTGGGAGGGGAGATTCTGCAGAGGTTTATTTTGGGGGGTCGAGGATGATGTGAATGGCACTCCAATGGCATTCACCTTGTGGCGTTTCCTCAGCTGTTCGCGAAACAGGGCAAAGGTAGAAGGAAAGAGGAAAAAGAAAAGAAGAGGATTGGAGGACACTAGAAAGAGAACGACAGGATTGTAGAAGTGATCACAGGCTATTAGTAGTCCAAACAGCAACAGCCAAACTGGTAATAATAATGCTAATGGCATAATGATAACTTCTTATTTTGATCCTTCTCTCTCCAAGAAGCCCATTGAGTGTTTTGCCGACATTGTCATGTAATTTAATCTAGTATCCATCTGGTGAGGTATATGGAGAGCAGAGCTGTGCCTTAGTAGCTCACTGATGTGGAAAGGGATGCAGAGAGAATATTTTGCTGAAATCTAGGATGATCCATAAATTTATTCATTCATACATTCATTCATTTAGCAATATTTATTGAATATCAACTACATGTCAGATATTGTTTTAAGAGCTGGATATATAGCCGTGAATAAGCTAAGTCTCTGTCATTTGGGAGTTTATATTTAGTGTGTGGGTGTTAGGGGAGCAGATGATAAACAAGTAAACAAAGAAATATATTTTCTTTACAATCAAAGAGATGGTGAAGGAACAGGTCATGTAGAAATTTGTAGACCATGGAAAAAGACTTTAGACTTGACTCTGGATGAAATGAGAAGCCATTACAAATTCAGGCAGTGGAGTAGCCTGACCTGACTTACATTTTAAATGAATCACTATGACTGCTGTGTGGAAAAGACTGTAGAGAGGGCAAGAACACAAGAAAGGAGCCCAGTTTGGGGGCTATTGTGTTTACCAAGGTGAGACAAAAATGGTGGCAGGGACCACGATAGCGGTGATGCAGGTTTTGAGAAGTGATTGCACTGTGGGTACATTTTTAAGTAGTGCTGACATTATTTGGTAGTGGACTGAGGAAGCCTTGCGAGAAAAAGAGAGAAGCAAAGGATGATCCCAAAGTTTGGCCTGAGCAACTGCAGTGATGGAATCACTCTACTGATACGGTGAAGACTGTGGGAGAGATCACCTTTGATAAGACATGAGGAGTTGGGTGAACCAAGTTTGAGAAGTCTATTAGAGATACAAATGCAGATGCTGAGTGGGCACTTGGAAAGTCGGGATTGGGGGGAGAACTAGAAATATAAATTAGTATAGAGATGATATTCAAGGATGTGAGATTGGGTAAGATGACTTTGGAGAAGAGGGGAGATAAAAACAAAAAGAGGGAATTCAGTTACTGAGCCATGGGGAATTTCATATTGAAGGGTTGGGATAATGGGATGATAATGAGGAACAAGAAAAGGAAGCTAAGAAGTGGCCAGGAAGGCGGAAAGGGAGTGATGAGACTATGCTATCCTGGAAGCCGAGTAAAGAGTGTTCCTCAACCAGGGGACTGTGGTCAACTGTGTCAGATGCTGTGGATGGGATGGTTAAGATGGGGACTGACAACTGAGTCGTGGATTAAGCAGCACGGAGGTCGTTAGTGAACTTGACAGGGATCTTTCAATGGAATTATGGTAGTGAAAGCCTGAGGAGAATGAGTTCAGTAGAGAATGGGAAGAGAGGAAGTGAAGGAGATGTAGAGACGCTACAGAGGAAATCCAACAAATGTCACAGTGGCAGAAGGCGATGGCGAGTCCATGAGCTTTTCTTTTTTAACAAAGAAGCCACAAAACTTCTATATGCTGATGGGAATTATTCTTCAGAGAGGGAAACATTGATTCTCTGAGCAAGAGGGATTCTTTTAGGGTCATAGTTGAACAGGCAAGAATGAGTAGGGTCTTGTGTATGGCTGGGATTATTTGCCTTAGAAAAGAGTGTCTGGCGGCTCATCCACAGGAAAGAGAGGAAAAGGAGAGTATTTGGGTGCATCACAGATGTGATGTTCAGGGGCATTTTCACGTACTTTATTTCCGATTACTTTTCGTAGATATCAGTTGCATGATTTTTTCAGACTTTAATCTCTCTGAAATTGGAATGTTTCCTATAACTGA
Organism: Phoca vitulina; assembly: GCF_004348235.1. NCBI lineage: Eukaryota > Metazoa > Chordata > Mammalia > Carnivora > Phocidae > Phoca > Phoca vitulina. The sequence continues at coordinate 18,714,073 of NW_022589724.1, read as the reverse complement.
TGGTGTGTCATGGTTTAATTGGCAGGGTATTGACAGGCATTGATTTTTCTCAATGTCCATAAACCAGTGATATGTTTACAATGAACGGTACCTTAGATTCACTGGCATGTGATGTTTTTCTTAATGAAACAGGAGTGAGAACACTAGCCTCGTCTCAGTTTCCAAAAGAGAAAAATGGACAGGAGGGAGGCAAAGATCTTTAGAAGATGGGAGGGTAGGCAGTGAGGGCTATGGGATGAAGGAATGATATAACCAGGCATCATCTAGTCTCTGCTCTTCCAGATGAGACTGTTGTGCTTTGAGAGTCTTCTCCTCATACCCTGATAATCAAATGGTGCATTTCACTTGTTGGTTTCAGATCATTTTCTCCTCCCCCCCTCTTCCCCTACCTTCTTCTTTGTTCTCTTTTCCTGTGTGTCAGCTTGAAACCTCAGCTCCTTTCAGACTAGGCTCTAGCTCCTATCACTGTGCACTCAGGCAACATATTCAAACTCTTGCCTGTCTTCTTGTCTTTGTCATATTCCACCATCCAACACACACTCATATCTTTACTCCAGGCCTATAGAATTTCTTACATTTCATTATAGGCATCTTTTCATGTGCATAGACAGCATTCTTCAAAAGCGCATGCGCCTTTTCTACCGCATCGGATATTACATCTTTAAGGCAAGAGTTATGTCCCTTGATCTTCCAAACGCCACCTCCTTTGAAAAGCCTCTTTTAAGACCTCTTCTATGGCATGATTTATTTGTTTTTATTCACCTTACAACATATTCATCTGGGCTTGGGTTTTTATCTCTTCTACTAGATTAGATAGGCTTCTTTAGAAAAGGGATTTTTTTGCCTTGCCAACTTTGCTTTTTGTTCTATTCAACAGTGCCATGGATGTAGGAACTCCATATGTATTTGCTCAGTTCAGTGTTTTCTTATGATTGGTGCTCAAGTAGCCATAGAAGGAGGGCGACTTAGAGGAAAGAAGGGAGAGAAAGAAGGAGGAGGGCAGAGGAGAGGATGGAGGAGTGGGAGAGGAAGAGGGGAAGGGACTTGAGAGAGGAGGAGGAAGAGCAGAAGAGAGTAAAGGAAGGAGCACAGGGTGAGCGGGAGGAGGAGGCTGAGGAAGACAAGCACAGTCCACCATCCCTTTCCTCAGTAGCTGGGCATCATTAATGGAGTGAAGAGGATTATTTTCAAACTCATCCCACAACAAGTAGTAGAAACAGAGGAACAGGGTGTAGAAATGTTTAACATTGTTTTGAGCTGCTATTCCCTCTCAGGCATTGTGCTTATACCCATTAGCCAATTCAGCCCTCCCATCAACTGTGAGGTAGGGATCATGCTCCCCATTATACAGATGGAGAAATCGAGACTTGGAGAGGTAAAATCACTTTCCCAAGGTTCCCCTGGCTTTTGATTCCTTGTCGCCTGGGCTCCAAGGCTTCTTTACCTCTCTAGGGAGCTCTGAGGCAGCACAACACATTTCTAGATGTGGGGAGAATGGGAATAAGTCCCTGCCCAACTGCAATAGTAGAGGACGAGGGGGCAGGACATAATTAGGTCTCTTTTTCGTAAAGCCCCCTCTGTACTACACCGCCCCCCCCATCACTCCATGTGGCCTTGGGACCCCAGGGTGGAACGCTGAGGGATTGTTGCCAGTGCCCGCCCCAGTCCCCAGCTTTGGGGTGAGTCCTCAGCAGAATCAGCCCAGGGACAGGCGGTGGCTTGTGATTAGGGCCCTTCTTGTCTGATTAGCGGGGCCCGGGAGGCACTGCTGGGAATCGGTGTTTCTGCCTTCCCGTGGCTCTGTATGTACGGCCTGCTGAATTAAAGAGCAGTGTCTTTATGACTGAGGGGGCTTCCGACTTCTACCCAGTTGGCTGCATCCAAATATTGGTTTTCCTTTAGGCGCCAATAAGCACTCTGTTCTCAGCCTTGTGGGGAGAACCGGAGTTCCTCTTAAGAAGTGGATTGAAGATACCAATTAAAGACTCAATCAGAACACAAATAGAATAGGGAGGATCCGGAAGGCAGACTTGGAGTGATGAGACCTTGGACTTGTTAATTCCCTGAGCTTCTCTAGGTCTTCTGATAGGCAAAACAGGAATAAAAACCCCCCTGCCACAGGGCCATTGCTCTACATTTAATTGGAAAACATGTAGAAAGCACCTGACCTAAAAGCCAATAGGTCTGATATAAAATAATCATTACACTTACGATGCACTGCATAATTCTCATGTGCCAGGGGAAGAGCTCATTTCTTTATATCAATATCTCCTGTAAACTTCAACGAAGGCCCATTTTCCAGATTTGAAAATTGAGGCTCACAGAAGTTAAGTAACCATCTTGTAGGTGGCAGAACAGGGATTTGAACCCAGATCCACTCAATGTCAGTGCTCTTAAACCATATTGTTTCTCAACCTGAAACATATAAATCAGAATCATGATTTCTAATAGAGCAAATAGATCCATAGCCCTATGTGCTTATAAGGTTCTGCTCTTCACTTTGGAAAGTCTATGATTTTCCTCAAATTACTTGCTAACTTGTATAGTTTGTTGGTATGCCATTTCTATAGCTATTCTCATGCTCTCAAAAAGACCCAGAACCAGGAAGGATCAAATACCCCTGGAGCAGAGATGACTAAGGCCTTGCAATATATATACCAAGGCTACCTCTGACCCGGGGACATCTGGAATCATTCAGTAAACTAAAGACTCACACTTGTACAGGAAGAGGTGGAAATTCTGATGGGATCGAAGCTGGTATTGAGAGAAGTGATATGAGGACTTATCTCTTAGCATGTGGGTCTATACCTTTCAAATAGACCTGTGGCTGAGTACACAGCAGGGAAATCCTGACTGATAAATAGTCAGTGTGGTGATTTGGTCTACTTTAACAGCCATGTCCCATTCGATTTCTTGTTGGTCTCATCGGTGGGGCAGAAATCAGGCATCAGGATGCCCCAAACCTAAATAAGCCACCCTTGAAAATTAATGCATTGATTCCATGTCGATAAGATACCTGCTTATTTTTTAAGCTTATTAAATCAATCCTTATTTTTTTGTCACAATGCATCTTGGTCAGAATTAAGCTCTCTTTTGGCACTGCAAACACAGCACTTTCCATGTGCCTTTATCGTCGATTACTGTTTCCCAGATACAGCCTACCTTGTCTTAATGTGCACAATCAGACATACCACTACTAACTTGTAATTAACATCCCTGAGAGTAGAAACCACACCCTTTTTAATGCGTTCATTATTCACTTCTCTTTAGTTCAGTGTTTAGCTCATAATAGGTGTTCAATAAATATGTACTGATTTAAAGTAATTTGAACTGTCAAATCAATTTATTTGGAATCTCAGTTTTTTATTGGGGTAAATATGTATTACATAAAGGTCAACATCATAACCATTTTAAAATGCACAGTTCATTAAGGGACATGAAGTAGACTCACAATATTGTGCAACGGACACTACTCTCTAGTTCCAGAACTTTCTCACCATCTCAGATACAAATTCTGTATCCATGAAGCAGTCATTCTTCACCTTCTGCCCCTTCCTTCCAGCCGCAGGCAACTAGTCTGCTTTCTGTCTCTGTGGATTTGCCTTTTCTGGATATTTTATATAAATAGAATAACACAATATGTGGTTTTTTTGGTGCCTGGCTTCCTTTTATTTAGCAAAATGCTTTCGAGGTTCATCCATACTGTAGCATGTATCAGTACTTTGTTCTTTTATGGCTGAGTTAATATTTGATTGCATAGATATACCACATTTTGTTTGTCTATTCATGGGTTGATGGACATGTAGATTGTCTCTACTTTTTGACTCTCATGAATAGTGCTGCTATGAACATTTATGTACAAGTTTTTGTTTGAATACCTGCCTTCAATTCTTTTGGCTATATACCTTAAGAATGGAATTGTTGGATCATATAGTAATTGAATTAAAAAAAAAAAGTTTGGTGCAAAAATAAGTTTATCTTATGGTAGATTGCATGACTCCATTGTTCTCTCCCCTAAGAGGATTATATATAACAATGCACTGCCATGTGACCACCAGTGCTCCCTGTGGGAGATGTATACCTCCCAGCTAGTTGGCACTGGACTTGGCCACTTGGTTTGTTTTTCCAATAGAATGTAGAAGAACATATCCCATGCTCCATCTTAGCAGACACTTGAGGAGACATTGTCTGGCATGGCTTTTGCTCTTTTCCTTCTGTATGATAATGGCATACACCTCAGCAAAGCTGCTCCTTCGAGTCTAGAGGAAATACAACTCAAAATCATGATGAGATACCACCCCACACCAGTCAGAATGGCTAAAATGAGCAACACAGGAAAAAACATATTGGTGAGGATGCGGAGGAAGGGGAACTTTCTTACGCTGTTGGTGGGAATGCAAGCTGGTGCAGCTGCTCTGGAAAACAGTATGGAGGTTCCTCAGAAAATTAAAACTAGAGCTACTCCATGACCCAGTAATTGTACTAGTAGGTATTTACCCAAAGGATACAAAAATACTGATTTGAAGGGGCACATGTAGCCCAATGTTTATAGCAGCATTATTAACAATAGCCATACTATGGAAAGAGCCCAAGTGTCCATTGACTGATGAATGGATAAAGAAGATGTGGTATGTGGGGCGCCTGGGTGGCTCAGTCGTTAAGCGGCTGCCTTCGGCTCAGGTCATGATCCCAGGATCCTGGGATTGAGCCCCGCATCAGGCTCCCTGCTCGGTGGGAAGCCTGCTTCTCCCTCTCCCACTCCCCCTGCTTGTGTTCCCTCTCTCGCTGTCTCTCTCCCCTCTGTCAAAGAAAGAAAGAAAGAAAGAAAGAAAGAAAGAAAGAAAGAAAGAAAGATGTGGTATGTATGTATATATATATAATGGAATATTACTCAGCCGTCAAAAGGAATGAAATCTTGCTATTTGCAACGACATGGATGGAGCTAGAAAGTATAGTGCTAAGTGAGTTAGAGAAAGACAAATATATGATTTCACTCATATGTGGAATTTAGGAAACAAAACAGATGAATGTGTGGGAAGGGGAAAAAGAAAGGAGAGAGAAGGAAACAAACCATAAGAGACTCTTAACTATAAAGAACAAACTGGGTTGTTGGAAGGAGGTGGGGGCGTAGGCTAAATGAGTGATGAGCACTAAGGAGGGCACTTATTTTTTTTTAAGATTTTATTTATTTATTTGACAGAGAGAGACACAGGGAGACAGGGAACACAAGCAGGGGGAGTGGGTGAGGGAGAAGCAGGCTTCCCGCAGAGCAGGGAGCCTGATGCGGGGCTCGATCCCAGGACCCCGGGATCATGACCTGAGCCAAAGGCAGACACTTACCGACTGAGCCACCCATGCGCCCCAAGGAGGACACTTAGTGTGATGAGCACTGGGTGTTGTATGTAAGAGCTGAATCACTAAATTCTACTCTTGAAGCCAATACTACACTGTAAGTTAACTAACTAGAACTTAAATAAAAATTTGGAAGAAAGAAAATGAAGAAGACATCTGGAATAGAGCCAAAGCCCAGCCAACATAAAACACGAGCAAGAAATAAACCTTTGTGGTTGTAAGCCACTGTAATTTTGAGGTTGTTACCACGCAGTAACTTAACAAAAGCTCAATAATACTGAAACATCGGATTAAACAGCATAAACCACACTATTTACTGCAGGACTTCTCAGTGCCTTAACTGTGCTAATGTGTATTATGAGTCTCAAGAGGTAGATTAAATACAGAGTTTCCTGAATGTTTTTGGTTTTGGTTACATTTGCAGATCTATGGCTCTGTAGCATACAACTTGGCAAATGCTGGACTATTCATACCATTTGGGTTCAACCCTGTCCAAAATAACTTTTCCAGACTCCTTTACTCTTATAAAAGTAGAGGGTTCTTTTTTCCTTCTACTGAAACTTGTGTATATTTATTTGTGCATCTTACTGTAATTTTATATTTATGTGTCTTGTTCCCAACTGGAGCTCCTTGAGATCAGAAAACTGTCTTAGTTTCTGTATCTCTAGCATTAAGTTCAGCACCTGTTCCAATAAACTGGTGAGTGAAAACAGACTTTACTAACAGTTGCTGGATTGAGCACCTTTATTTTTGCACACCCACTATGATCTAGCACTGTGCTTGATATCTTGCAAAGAATGCAAAGAAATATAAGGAACAGTTACAGTTCTTAAGAGTCATAATGTGTAGCAGTGGATCCTGAACAGAATATGTGCTAAAATTAGTAGTCAGGACATTTAGCATCATTGTTCTCCTAGGATGTTTTTTGGCTCTGTGTTGCCCTTTTTTTTTTTTTTTCTCAAATGCTTCTGAGCCCTTGTTCCTTCCAGTCCTGAGTCAAAGTTGAAATAGCTTTAGATTTTAAGCTACAATGTTGGGAAAGATGATACAGGTCCTACTCAGGAAGGACGGCTGTAGAGAGGTGGGGCGTGCGAGCCATAGGGCAGAGAACCACAGTCCTCTCTGAAACACGTTCTGTCTCAATTCGCCTTCATTCAAGCATATTTCCTGGGAACCCACTAATGTGCTGGCTGACAGGGAAATGGAACATGAACGAGGCACTGCCTCTGGCATTCAAGGAGATCGCAGACCAGGAGGAACGTGAACATAAACACACGTAATGTGGTGTGATAGGCCTTCTGTTAGAATCTGAGCTGTGTGCAAGGTGTTTTTAGTTACCAATGGAGGAGATGCCTGAGATTGCCAAAGGCCCCCAGGGAAAGCAATAGAAGACAGGGTGAGGACAAGAAGTGACATTAGTCCAACAACTGTCCTAAACTAAGAGATTTCCGTGTGTTATCTAATTTTGTTTTCCAGTTCATGGAGGTACCATTTACATACAGAAAAGTTCACCCTTTTGAGGTGAAGAGTTCTGTGAATTAGAAATTTCCAGCCAGAAGATACCACCAGAGTCAAGATACAAAATGGTTTATTTGATTTTTACATGGACCCTACCATGGAAGCTTTAATGAGGAAACAGAAGCAGAGACGTTAAGCCTCTTGATGTTAGCTTCCCAACGTCCTGCAGTTAATAAGAGCTAGAGGCACAATCTGAGCAGGAGAGAACTTTCTACGTGTGCGGGGCAGTGGCGGGGTGTGGGGGTGTGGCAGAGTGTAGCAAGGAAAGGGAAATAGAGAAGAATTTGCAGACATCAGCTGATCGAGGGATCGGGTAGCACAGAGTTTTATAGATAATCAGGGTTGGTTTTTATCATGACTTGTGTGAAGAAGCTTATAATTAAATTGAATCAACCTCTTCTTCTTAATATCCTCTGTGAGGGTATCTTCACGTTGAAATTTTATGGAATTGAATTTAAAAAGTATGTTGGCCTTCATATCCTTGGTGATTTCAGAGTTTAGACCATATTCTCTCTTTGAAAGTTTAACAGGGGGCGCCTGGGTGGCTCAGTCGCTTAAGCATCAGCCTTCAGCTCAGGTCATGGTCCCAGGGTCTTGGGATCGAGTCCCACACCGGACTCCTTGCTCAGCAGGGAGCCTGCTTCTCCCTCTGCCTCTGTGGCTCCCCCTGCTTGTGCTCTCTCGTTCTCTGACAAATAAATAAAATCTTAAAAAAAAAAAAAGAAAGAAAAAGAAAGTTAAAATTGTCATGCAGAAGTCTCCCTGCCCCCAATCCTTTTGTCAGCATAAATCCTCCTCTGTTTATGTAGCCCCCTCATTGTCCATCTCCTGCACTAAGCGGAAAGTTTCATGAGAGCAAGGATTTTGCTTCTAGTTCCTTGCCCTTCCTCCAGGGTCTGGAAGATTACCTGGCGCATCGCCGATGATGCCGAATCCATCTTTGCTTAACCAGTGAATGAACAGCCGCACAGAGTAGACGCAAAGAAAACCAAGGTTGTGTCGGTTCTTCTAGCTGTTTTGGAAGTTGTACCCGTTACTTGTGCAAACATTTCATTGGCCAAAACGTGTCGTGTTAACCCATGTGAGTGCAGAGGCGGGGGGGTGCGGTGTATAATTTTTTCGAAGGGAGGACACTGCCGGGATGGGGATCGAATAAAAGTTAATGATAACCTCATGCCATGTGGGCCTTGGGTTCTTTAAATTCTGCTTGTACACGTCCAGTGATGAGCAGTGTTCTACCTACGAAGGCAACCTGTTTCATCCCTCAAAACTCCTGATATTAAAGAGGTTTTCGTTTTGTTGTGCTGAATTTCATTTACTTGAATCTTTCATCTAAGGGTTCTAAGTCTATTCCTTGAGATCCCACAGAATAGAGGAGGATCCTTGGGAACACAAAAGGTTACTCTATCCAGAAGGGGGCGCCAGAACCCACCCACTTTCCCCCCAGGTAGCTGCCTTTCTTCATTTCCCCCCACCCACCAAGTGCAAATGACCCATCACGGAGACAGGGCTGAACTTCTGAATGAGATCATAGCCTTTTCGCCCTTTCTGCACGGTTTCACCCGGTGAATTATCGTCTTATTTTCATTCCACTCCAATGAGCTGTCAGCGATGGATACTGTAATTCACAGCAATAGAAACACAAACAGATGGGTAATTGACCTGCATGCCTTCATTACTTTGGAGTTCAGAATGGGTGTTGGAGCCATAAAGTCCTTTATCTGCCAGTCTGAGATCCCTGGGCTTTCACAAGGAAGGGGATCAGGCTGACTTTCTGCAAAGGGTTTAGGCCTTGTTGTTCTCCCCACCTCGTGCTTTTCAGAAATGGACAGAATTTGACAAGCAGAACTTAGCAGGTACAAGGCAACAGCTGGGACTCCTATGGGGCTCAGAGGTATCTGCAGGGGGCCACATTCTGATGCAAGAACAGGATAGAACAATATTTCTACTCAACCAAAATAGAATCTGTATATTCCCCTCTTTCTCTTAGCACTAAAAGAAATTGTGCATTTAGTAGGCAAGGAAATAGGTCAGAAAAAAGGACATCCATCAAAACTACTACTATTTTAGGTAATTGTGATATAGAATAAAATAAAACAAAGTTCATCCAAAAAACAAACAAACAAAACAGAAAGATATATGGTTCTTGCCTTGAACAAGACTTTGATTGATCCAGGGTATTCAGACACTGACCTATTTTTGCTCAAGGTGTGCCCTCTGCAGGGAACACCGTGGCTCCTCTTCATTATCTACTAAAAACCATGCTCGTGTTTCAGGATCTACCCACATCCCACACACATCACGAAGTCTTCCATAATTATTATCTTCAGGTTTATTTCCTTTCATCTTCGTAATATGTCACTGGCTGATTCAATATTTATTTATTTTTAAAGATTTTATTTATTCATCTGAGAGAAAGAAAGAGAGAGCATGAGTTGGGGAGGGGCCGGGGCAGAGGAAGAGAGAGGGGGAGAAGCAGACTCTCCACAGAGCAGGGAGCCCAATGTGGGGCTCGATCCCAGGACCCTGGGACCATGACCTGAGCTGAAGGCAGATGCTTAACCGGCTGAGCCACCGAGGCACCCCTCAATATTTATTTTTTTTAAGATTTTATTTATTTATTTTAGAGAGACAGGGCAAGCAGGGTAGACAGGTAGAGGGAGAGAGAAGGAGAGAAACAGACTCCCCACTGAGTGCAGAGCCCGATGCTGGGCTCGATCCCACAGCCCTGAGATCACGACCTGAGCCGAAACCAAGAGTCAGACGCTTAACCAACTGAGCCACCCAGGCACCCCTATTCAATATTTAAAATATATTTATTAAACACCTACTATGTTCCAGACATAAAACTGCTTTTTATGTTTTAATCATCAATGCAGACCTTTGTCCCTTGTACTTGGATTTTATGCTTTAGTTTTGAATCTCCAAGTAGCCCCTCTGTGTCCTTAAAAGGTGGAAGCATCTTCTCCAACAAACCCCCATGCACTACTTGTTGAAAGAAGAGAAAGAGGCTAAGAGTTCCTCACAGCAAAAGAGCAGGATCAGGGTCAGAGATGAAGGTTGGACTGTACCCCCCGAGTTTTAGAGGCACCTTCAGCTTGGTTGATCGGGTCCCCCCCGTCTCCCCAGCTCACTGGGCACAGTCGCTTGGACCAGGTACCTGCTTTGGGCAGCAATACTGTGTCCTTAAAGGTATCAAGGAATTCAATGTAGGGATCCCCTGAAAGTTCTTCTGTTACCCTAGAGCTGCCCAGTGGTTGAAATTCAACAATGCAGTGAGCCCTCACTTCTTTTTCTGAATCCCATCTATACTCTTTGTCTGTAGCAGACAAGGATCCTTGACCTCTGTTGCTGTAAGCAATGCTGTTCTTCCAATGAGCTGGCAGATCTCTGCCCTCTGTCATTCTTCCCTTCAGGGTCTTCATCTTCTCTAAGGCACCATCTCTTCTCTAGGGAACCTGGGAGCAAACATACAAACAAGAAAGGGTGAACCTTAATCAGAAAGGAAGGTGATGGTAAAGTTGGTCCTTAGCTGGAGGGAGTTCTATTGCCTGAGTCCTTGGCCCATGCTGTTCCCACTTTCTAAACTGCTCTTCCTGCCGACCTCTCATCCCCTAATTCCTGTGACTCCATTAGGTCTCAGCCCAAATGCCACTTTCTCCAGGAGAGCATCTGTGACTGCCCCTACTCCAGTGTGGGTTAGGTGTTCTTTCTCTGCGTTCGCTGAGTGACCTCGTGCTTCTGGTAGATCACTGGTTTCCCTGCATCCAAGCAGCAGTTTACACGCCTCCTTCCCTATGCCCTGAGGTCCGCGAGGGCAGGGAGTGCCCGCCTTATTCACCCCGGTGTCCATGGCTCGGTGCCCAGCACACGGAAGGACCGAAAAGGAGAGAAGAAAAGGAAAGATAAAAGAGAAGGAGGAAGATTCCCTGAAGTAGAACCAGTAGAATGATAAATAATAGAGACCTATAATAATTCCTAGAATGCTATTAAGAGACAGGGCACTCTGGGCAGGTTTCCTACCGGCTCAAGTGGGGCCACTCGGGAGGATGTTTCCAGGAAAGACTCAAGTTCGGTCCAGGGAATGGATTCTGTTCTGATGTGGCATACACGGGGGTGCCTAGAATTTACTGATCACTTACTTACGCTCTTGTCTTTGTCTGCTTGGGCTGCTATCACAAATACCGTAGACTGCGTGGTTTAAACGAGAGACTTCATTTCTACAGTTCGGGAGGCTGGAAGTCTGTAGATCACGATGCTGGCAAATTCATTGTCTGGGAAAGGCACGCTCCTGGCTTGTGGACAGCTGGGTTCTCACTGTGTGCGCACATGGCCTTTCCTTCGTGGGTGTCCATGGAGCGAGAGGGAGAGAAAGAGACCTTTCCCGTCTCTTATCCTTCTTCTATGTCCATTAATCCTATCGTGGAGGCCCACCTTTGTGACCTGATGTGAACCTAATCGCCTGCCAAGGCCCCACCTCCTAATACCGGCACCTCAACATAGGCATTCGGGGGACACAAACATCCGCCCATAGCAGCCAGGTTCTTGCTGAGTGCTGTTTATGCTTTTCCCGCTGATGTATTCCTCGCAGCGGTCCCGGGACTTGAACTTCACAGGCAAGTAGCCTGGATTTCAGAGAGGCTAAGACATCGGCAGGGACCGCTCTGCGCCAGAGCCACCACGGGGACACTGAGGCGGGAGTCTGTCTCAGGTCCCGCTCTTTCCTGCCTCAGAGCCGGAAGGGCCTTCAAGTGTTCCGAAACGCAGTCACAATTCCTGGATTTGACGCCTGAGTCTGTTACTTTGGGTGTGGGGCTTCAGGCCAGCTCTGGGCCAATTCCAACATCCTCAAAGCGTTTAGGGGCAACTTTTTTTTTCTTTTCTTTTTTTCCAGTCAGGGTGAAAAAGAGAATAGCTGTTGAATGAAAATCCAACAAATGAGTGTCTGGAGCCTCTGCTGGGCTTGGCCTCAGTTTATACTCTGAGGGAGGGTCTGAGGGGAACAGATAAGGCCCCTGTCCCCCTGAAGCCCACTCTCTAATGGGGGAGGTGAAAAAAAAATATGAAAACAAATTAATAAGATCGCTTCTGTCAGTAACTAATCGTATGATGAAAATAAAAGAAGCATTTTAATTTGGGGGATCTGGGAAGGTCTGGATTGCAAGACAAGGGAGCCATGCCGAGATCTGGGGAGAGAAGATTCTTGGCACAGGGAGGGACACGTGCAGAGACCGTGGGGAGAACAAGACCCGCGCAAGGGAGGGAACGGAGAAGGGCAGGATGCCTGGTGTGTTTCAAAAAAAAAAAAAATAGAATATTAAGAAGAAGGAGTGAGGAAGCAAGGGGATAGAGATATCCTCCCGTGTGACAGAGAGGAGAAATCATTCCTCCTCACACAAAGACTATATGTAAAATACAAAAAAAGATTGTGAGGTGTCTGTGTTGAAGGTGAGGTGGGAGGAAGACTAAGGGACAAAGTCAGGCAAAAATCAGGAGAAGAGAACGAAGATGACGTGGATGTTCCCACATCTACATTGCCCACTCACTTCGCAGAACAGTGAAACATTCCAATTTAAAGTATAACAAGATTTTTTTTTTTTTTTTTTAAGTATAATGAGATTAGGGGGAGATATCCCATATGTTCAGCACGAGTGACTTGGTGTTCAAGTGAAACTCTCAGCTATTGCCTTCCTGGGTCTTTTGAGGCAAAATTTATATGCTCAGCAATAATGGTGGCCCATCTCTCTCTCTCTCTCCCTCCTCTACCCCCCACACTCTGTGTGTCTTTGGGAACTGTGGGGCCAGAATATTCCACCCCAACCGGCAGCTGTATATCTTTCAAACAGTGGCTCCACAGGCCAAATTGCCCTCCAAGTTATTTATGACTCCCATTGAAGCCGGCAGGACTCAGGCGCCAATTTGGAGGTCAGCAATGGGCCCCTTTGTTGGACACAGGTCATCAGGACACAGTTCCGGCGGTGACTGCTCCGTGAACCTCCGCTGCTGTCGAAATGGTTATGTAACTTTAAACAGTAATGACATTTTGCAGAAAAGTGCTTTTTAATTGCTACGTCTTCATTATTCTCTTTCAAAATTGCCCAGGAGATTCTGCCTCAGAGACAGCTCGGCATGATCTGAGTTTCCATTTTTAAAGAGCAATCAGTTTTGTGTTTCAGCTGCTCCCAGAAACCCCCCAACCCCAAACTTCATCTGTGTTCAGTTGGCATTAAATGGGGTAGGTAATACTGCCTTTTGTATCCTTGCCAAACGGAGAAATGATTTGACGCAATTTTCTAAAAATGCTCTCCCCAAATTCCTTTTGGGCTGGGACCAAGAATAGAATATTTTATCCCCTACAAAAGGGAGAAAGAAAATGATGAGCAAGCTAGAAAAATAGGACTGAGAGTATAGTCTATAGAGTTCCAACAGAAACTTAACCCCAATCCATAGACTCAGATGCCTATAGGGGATTGGGATCAGCTAAAAATAAATTTTGCTTTGGAAGCAAAAACCGTGATACAGATAAAATGACTCAATAATGCATAGTCTGAAAGAATTGGAGACTTAGCTGACAAGGGACTCTACTGCTTGATGTGTTTGGCCCCATCTTTTGGTGTCTGTGTCATCACCCTCTCGTCCGGTGAGCCCTCCCCAGCCGTCACTTCTTGCGGACCCCTTGCCCCCTGGTGCGGAGCTGACCCCCAGTCTGGCAGCCCGCAGCGCCCAAGCCCTACAGCTCCTTCTGTCCTTTAGAACATGTGGACTAATGCAGATCCGCCTTCCTGAATCGCGTACTCCCCACCACCATGCCACTTCAACAGGCACAGAATTCTAAACTCTATGTCTTATGAAGTCTCTGCAAATAGCTCAAGACTGCCTGCTATTTTCTTCTTCTGATTAAATACCCACAGCTATTGTTCACTTATCCTGAAGGTCCTGTTGACACGTTAAAAAACGTCAGTCCCAGGAGTGATTTCATCATCATCATCATCATCATCATCATCATCAAAAATAGGAATGAATTGGGGCACCTGGGTGCTCAGTCGGTTAAGCGTCTGACTCTTGATCTCAGCTCAGGTCATGATCTCAAGGTTGTGGGATCGAGCCCTGCATTGGGCTTTGCGCTGAGCAGAGATTCTGCTTGAGGATTCTCTCTCTCCCTCCCCCTGCTCTCTTTTTCTCTCTCAAATAAATAAATAAATCTTTTCTTGAAAAATAGGAATGGGTAACATTTACTGTTTGCTTGCCATGTGGCAGGAACTGTTCTGGACAATTTTCAGGGATTCCTTCACTTAGCCCTCTCAACAACCTTCTGATGTAAGTACTCAAAGCATCTCCATTTTACAAAAGAAGAAGTAGAGCCTTAGACAGTTTGAGGGACTTGCCCGAGATGTGTAGGGAGTAAGGAGAGGGGCCTGACCAGCAATGCCCAGCTTTTAACTACCTCCTGGGTCCCTGCTGTAAGTCGGGCTGGAGGCACCATCTTCTTTCCCACAGTGCCCTTCTGAATACAGTCTTTTTCAGCTGCCAGATGAAGACAGGATGAAATGATGGCACTTATTTTTTTTAAATAACTTGAAAGTGAGAGAGGGGGACAAAATGTAGAAACACAACTGTGAATTAGAAGGAGAGAAAAGCCGAGCTTATTCAGCAAACCCCTGATGAGTAGGATGAGGGCGTGTCCCTGAAGCATGAACGAGAAAAAAATGTAATCCAGAGAACACAGTTATTTCTCACACAGTGGGTCTTTAAACATTTACCCGCATACGCATTGGTGGCTAAAACTGTCAGCAGCCCCAGATGAGGTAGAGAGAAATGTTTTAGGTGAAAGTGCTTTCGTGAATTAATTTAGCCCAGAGTTGTCCTTCTAGTTGGACACCCTAGGCCATAGTCCGTTATGGTCACATCTCAGGGGTATGTGAGTAGTGCACGTGCCCAGAGAAATCCTTCTCCATCCTCGGCTGTCAGGATTAAGACTTTGATTAGGCAAGAATAGAGAAAAGATTATGAGGTGTGGTCTGGAGTGTTCGTCCTGTATCCTTGGGCTTGTCGCTTCCCCTCCATGAGCCTTGGCCTCTTTGTGTGTAGAGCAAAGAAGAAAAAATAATAATTCTCTCTGATGTCATCCTGTACTGATATTATTTTTATGATGCACTGGTCTTATTAAATTATACCACTGTCTTTATATTACTCTTATCCTTGAAATTTACCAAAGTGTCCCCATTATCCATAGGATGAAGTCCAAATTCCTTAGCATATGATAAATGTGCCCTTTGGCACCTGTTCCCGTTAGAGCAGTGCACCCCCACGCACGCAAATTCATTTCATTCACCAGCAACTCCCAGACATACACATCTTTCTTCTTGCTATTCTTCTCTTTAGAATGTGCTTCCTGTTCTTCTTTTTGCATGAGGATCTCTTATTTACCTTTCAACCAGCCCAAATGCCGTCTCCCCTAAAAGGCTTCCCTGCTCTCCAAGCACTGTTATTTGCAGCCTTCTGCCATCCTGTCGCCTCATATGGCCTTCTCTGCTGCAGGTCTATAAAGTTATGGTGATGTGTGCCCGTGCCTATCCCTGCTGATTATACTGTAAATTCCCCAAGGGCAAAGATCATGTCTTTTTTTTTCTCTCTGTAGACCTAGTGCCTAGCTCAGGACCTGTGCTTCCTAAATAGAGTTCATAAATATTTGAAGAAAGGAACACAAAAGAAATGAAGGAAATAACAAAAAAAAAAAATAAACAATAATCGTGTGCTTTCAATAAGGATTTTGTCCCCAAATGGAAAAGGTGTAGGCCAGATCGGGCTCTGGCCTCAGTCCCAATGCTACGGAATAAAGTATGCCCTTCAGGGGTGGCCAAGGTCATGACTTGGAGAAGTCTAAGTAGGAGCATTGCAGCTGGAGGTCTCGCCGAGGGGGCCCTGTCTGGATCCAGGCAGACCCAGAAATATTTTGGTTACAGTACACAGGGAGAAAGCTAGCGGCTTCGGATTCCTACGCATCACCTTTCAAAACTGCTAATGAAACACCTTCTTTAACCTTTCTTTTTTTCCCTTTCTTGCTATTCTCAAACAGGTCTTCAGATCATCTTCCCTCAGTATCTGCAAGAGAAGTTTGTCCAGTCGGCCTTGAGCTACATCATGTGCAATGGTGAGGGGGAGTATGTGTGTCAGAACAGCCAGTGTAGATGCCGGTGCGCGGAGGAGTTCCCACAATGCAACTGCCCCATCACCGACATCCAGATCATGGAGTACACGCTGGCCAACATGGCCAAGTCTTGGGCCGAAGCTTATAAGGACCTGGAGAATTCAGGTAGAGAACCTAGTCGTACTGCATCAGTGGCCCTGAGCCAAGTCAAGGAAAGGAAACTGTCTAACTGGAATTAGGACCCACTATGAGGAAATAGTCAGTGACCCCAACTCTTTCACTGGGGAGGGACCAGAGCCCTGTCCCTCATGGAGGAGGTACTCAGTCCGTCTCCATCGAATGGAGCCGTGGATCACATAATCGAGTTTGTGGTCCTAAGATGTATTGTCTCTAGGGTACCCGGAAGACAGAGAGAGAGTAATGCTACATAACACAGAGAAGCCTTTGGAGAATGGGAGAGTCAAAAGTATCTGTGTTGATTCCTAAGTCTCTGTGTGTGTGTGTGTGTCTAAATAAATACGTACATATGTGTAGATTTTAATACATGTACATATAGATAGATATCCTTACAGACATAGATATCCAAAGAATTCACAGCTTGTCAAAGCTCAAGCGACTTTTCAGGTACTTAGCTATTTCCTGCTTTTCGTGGTTAAGAAAATTCGTGGTCATGAATTTCAGGAGAAGAAATTCAGTCTCCCAGGGCCATAAAGTGGATGAGGGGCAAAGTTGGAGCTCTGCCTCCGTGGAGCTTCTAGTGAGTGTGAAAGTCAGACATGAATCATATGACCATGCAGATAATTAGGACATTTTAATCAAGTGTGTGGAGGGGGAGGTTGAATGTGGCCAGGCGGGTCGGGCAGGTCAGGAGAGGCGAGCTGAGGAAGAGCATCTGAGATGCAGAAATCAATGGGGGAGTGTATGTCAGCCAGTGGGAGGCCATCCTAAGGTGCCTAGGGGAGAGGACAGTGACATTGTTAACACGATCGTATAGGTGGGGAAAATGGGGAACATGCAGAGATGCCAAGATAGTTAGGCTTGATGTTACATTGGCTAAACGAAGAGATGGGTGTTGAGATTCAAGAGCTTTTTTTAGGTATGTTTGTTAGAGAGTTTGATGAACGCTGGTACCATTCACTGAGCTAGGACACCTTGGGAGGTTCAGAAAAAAAGACTGTGCTCAGCGTTGGACATGAACACCTTGGGAAGCCTTGAGACTTCCAAGAAGACATGCCAAGTAAATACTTGGCATTTAATACCAGCTCAGATATCTGCTAAATCAATGGATATATGCAGAGAGCATTACTGTTTTTTTTTTTAAAAAAAACAACTTAATATTCCTTAAATTTATCACAACAACTGCATTACAGCGAGTAGTGATGTTCCTGCATCCCAGAGGACGGAGGGTGCCGAGACCCAGTGTCTTCCCCAGGGTCACATCGTTAGCAAATGACAAGGTCGGTAATGGAATCCCTGATTCCAAATCCAGTGCCTGTAGCAGCTTCTGTAACTTTAATTCTTCTTTACCCCCTGGGCCTCAGTTCCCTCATCTGATAAATGAGAGGACATGTTTGTGGTTTTCATATTTGAATTTATTTAAATTTTTAGCCGAGAAAGCCTTTGATCGAACAAAATCATACCTTGGAGCCGCTGTGCACCCCAGGTGAAAGCTGAGCTGTACTGAGCTGTGTGGGAAAACCACTGGTTTCCATGAACTCTGAGCCCCCAGCCAGCTTGTGGAGCCCGCAATGCACGAGCGATTCCGCTCTCCTGCAGCTCGCATGGAGCTGGGACCGCCCTATGAACCTGCACCCATCAGTCCATTTAAAATCCCAGGGATTCAGAG
Source organism: Phoca vitulina (assembly GCF_004348235.1). Lineage (NCBI taxonomy): Eukaryota > Metazoa > Chordata > Mammalia > Carnivora > Phocidae > Phoca > Phoca vitulina. The sequence goes on along the minus strand of NW_022589724.1, from coordinate 18,696,209 downwards.
AAGAGAGGCTCATGATGGAAATGTGTTATGACCATTATTTGGCCTCAAACAAGAGAAGCATTTGATAAAATGCTTTTGCAGAGAGATTCCACTGATTGCTAAAAAGCAGAGGGGAACATCGGCTGTGTGCACAAGCAGTAAGGATCCTTAGCATCTAATCCTATTCCCAAGGAAGAGAAGCCACTTTCAGTGAGTAGGTCAGGAGACACAGCTGAGAGGCTGCAGAAACGATTTCCATGGCACACTTTCTCCCCATGATAGCACACACTCGCTCCAGATATCCTGTACTTATCCATTTGGAATGGTTTTACCCATTAAGACAAATCCACCCATCTCCACTTGTATAGGTGGCTTGTGCGTGTGTGTTTTCCTCCTTTTCATTTCAGGCAATGGCCTAAATGCCCCAGCCAACCAGGGACTTTGGGGGGATTAATGACCAGCCAAAAGGGAAGAGCCAATGATTCCTTCATGGTCGGAGCACTGGTGGTCAAATAGAACCAGCCTAGTTTATACACCCAAATGGGGGTCTGTCTACACCTCCCTTATTGGGAGGGAACCGTTCTACTTCTAATCAAGAAAATTAAATCATTTTAACTTTTAAATTATACATCCCTATCTGACCCAGATTCAGGTTCATTGAAACGACTGTTCTGTCCTTCGAGGTCAACAGAGCCTTCCGCAGGAGGGTGGCATTTCTTCCATGGGGGCAGGGGTGGGCAGCCAAAGAGCATAGAGTCATTAGGGCCAGCCCCCTGCCTCCAGCCAGCTCCCCAAATAAATCAGTCAGCACAGTTGTCCGATACCCTTCCAATCCTACGTCGCCATGCATCCCCTGAACACTTTCTGTTCGTCGAGAACTATTTCGGCAGAGGCAGTCCAATGTCACTCTCTCAAGATTTGCATGGGGTGCCAGGATAGCTGTTTGACAGATGGGGAAACTGAGGTATTGAAAGCATGATGGTCCTACAGCTGCTCAGGGGCCGAGATGCGGTTCGGTCTCCTGCATGTCCTACTGTCAATAATGACGTGCCGGAACTTTCGTGGGAGTCCGAGAGTCCTGTTTTCAGCACCTTTTATTTATTTATGTTTCTCCCAATATACTGGTTCTCCTTATGTGTTGAGAGTAAGCGTATAATGCTGAGTAAGAGCATAAGATTCAGAGCCTGGCTAGAGTTCTAATTCTACCATTTACTGGCTGTGTGACCTTGGGAAGTCAACTGACTTCTCTGTGTCCTAGTTTCTATAAAAGGAGGCACTAAAAGTACCCACCTCATAGGTTTGCTGTAAAATCACTTATATGGGTTAGGTGTTTCAGACTGAGGATGGTGCTTGTTGAAAGCTATGTAGGCATTTTTAAAAATAAATGAACGCCTAATGGACCTGAAATTTCCTTGTAGGTTTTATAACACGAAGTGAAAGTACTAAGTTGCAAATACATATATGTATATATAAATATAAATATACATATTTTATATATATACATATATGTATAAATATATATATATATATATCCCTAAGCATTTAGCTTTTTTTCCCCTGCAATATGATCAACTTCTTAATTCTTTTCCCAATAGTGGGGGGTGGGGATGGGGCAGGGGTGAATATTATATTAAAAAAAAACAATGGCTCTGATTTGCATCCTGCCTCTTGTCACTTGCAGGCTGTTCTACCTTCATAAAATCATCTCCCCACTCTGGGCCTCAGTTTCCCTCTATGCAGAACCAGAAAGCTGGCCTAGAGAACCTCTAAGGCCGTGTCAAGTTTTAGCAAATACTGAAACTCTGAAACACAGAACCACACACTGAGGCAGAAAACTTCCCCCCAGAGACCCAGGATTTGCCCCCATCTCTTCAGCTGGGGTGTCCCCAAAATGGGATGTGACATGAAAGGGTACACTGACAACCTCCAGCATGACTGGATCACACAGTGGGGAGCTTGACCCATCTCAGTTCTCCCTCAACCCTGCAGATGACACCAGTTGGTGCTAATACACTTTTAGCACCTGTCTATCACTCACGACCTTCCTGTATGTCTCAATGAGAGCAGGCGCAGGGCCTTGAGCATTTAGCTGGCAACGGTATCGGTCCAGGATCTGTTAATACGGTTTTCATCGTATTTGTGTTTCCAGCTTTATTTTTTTAACTTTATTTTATTTTATTTTTTTATTATGTACAATTAGTCCAGCTTTATTTTTATAGCTCCCATTCTATTGAAAGCATGTGATGGAGGTTTCCTAATGCAGAATTGGATAAAAAAAAAAAAAGTGGTTTAATTGATTCAAAGAAAATATTAAGTAAAAAGAAGTACAAATGAGATGTGACTATCATTATCAAGCTGGCATTCAGATGACCGGAGTTTGGGAAGCCCTGTTTTCTGTGAGGATGCAGGCTGCAGATTCACTCCCGTGAGAGCAAAGGAAAAGGACCCTCCCTGAAAGTGGAGTGGTCAGAGCAGAGTGGACTGGAGCAGCAGTGTTCGTGGGCCTCAAAGGAGGAAGTTTTATTTGCAAACCCGCTGTGTTGGTAGGTGGGGCTGAGCATGAGAGGCAACCTCAGATGGGGGCTGCCCCACGCTCAGCCCTTCTCCCTTGGCCTTTGTCTCTTGCTAGATGAGTTTAAATCCTTTATGAAGCGTCTCCCCAGCAACCACTTCCTGACCATCGGGAGCATCCATCAGCACTGGGGCAACGACTGGGACCTGCAGAACCGTTACAAACTCCTGCAGAGCACCACCGAGGCCCAGAGGCAGAAGATCCAGCGCACGGCCCGCAAGCTCTTCGGTCTCAGCGTCCGCTGCCGCCACAATCCCAACCATCAGCTGCCCCGGGAGAGGTAAGTGCGGCCCCCACCTGCCGCCTCTGCAGGCTCAGTCCCAGTGCTAGCTTCGTCCTCTCATTGCCCCGGGGGATGCCCCGGGGGATGCCCGGCGGAGGGTGCACTTGCCGGTGGCCCGCTGGGCCCTGTGTGGTCCAGACCGACCGTTTTCTGGATCGTCTCTGGCTTCTCTGCTACTGTACTGGCTATCCTTGGATTTCTCGCTGTTTCCTGAATATGCCCTGAACTCCCGGCCTCTGCGTTCTGTCTGATCCATCAGACTGTGGAAGGGAACCAACCTTAGCCCTGACTGCCATGTGACATTCTTCTCGTTGCTTACAATGTATTATCTATTTAATTTTAAAATTACTCGACAAGGCAGATTTTAGCATCCCCATCTTCCATGGTGAAGACACCGGGTTAACTCATCAGTCAGCTAGGAATGGAGGGCCTTTGATCGGGGCCTGGAGTCAATAGAACAAACAAGGCACAGACCATGAACAATTTAAGGAGGCCCTCCGTGGTTGGGTCCTGGGAGTGCAAGGTTCTCACCTGAGAGTGAGAGCCTCCTTAAACGCCTGGATGCCTCACCTGCCTCCCTCTGGGCTGCAAGACCAAAGCTCCCTGGTCTTCCGGGTTTATTTACTCTCTCTGGAACCCGTCAGGAAGGAGCCGGGATTCAAATCCAGGCCTTTCGGACTCCACTCTCCCAGGGCATGTATGAGCTGCCTCTGGGTGTTTCCTCTAGCAGGCCCACAAAGGGGTCACTAGCCAGCAGAAGGCAGCTTGGGGGCTGCGCACCCAGCTTCAACCAGCGCAGTGCTGTCTTTATTCATTCCACATGTGGGGGTTAGGGGATCAGCTTTATTCAGAGAAAAGAGATCCACTCCATAAAAGAGTAAGGCTAAGGGGCGCCCGGGTGGCTCAGTAGGTTAAGCGTCTGTCTCTTGGTTTCAGCTCAGGTCCTGATCTCCTGGCTCCTGAGATCAAGCCCTGGGTTGGGCTCTGCCCTCCGCAGGAGTCTCTCCCTCTGCCCCTTCCCGTGCTTGCTCTCTTTCTCTCTCTCTCAAATAAATAAATCTTTTAAAAAAATAAATAGAAGAGTAAGGCTAAGTCACATTTCCTTAACAAGTTCACTGTCAGCCACGTGTTTTTATATATATGATTGTTACGCCCATTGTGCAGATCAAAGAACAAGCACAGAGAGGTCAAGTAATTGGTACAGAACTACAGTGTACATCAGCAGGTCTCAGCTGGAGATGATTCTGTCCCCAGAGAACAGTTAGAAATGTCTGAAGACACTTCTGAGTATCATAATGGTGTGGGCGTGCTACTGCACAGGGCAGTCCCCACACAAAAGAATTACCCTTCTCCAAAAAGTCAACGGTGCTGAGGTTTGGAAGCCCTGCCATAAGAGGAAGAGACAAGCTCCCCTGGCTCTATGATTCTAAATACTGTGTTCTTCATCATCCAGCTCCACAGGTACTCAAAGATTAAAGACCACTACACTCTCCTAAACATCTCCCTCATTCCAACCACCTCCGTGCACCCACTCGTCTTCCTCTTATTTTTTCAGACTCTGATCAAATGTTGCCTCCTCCATGAAGTCTTTCTTGATTGCACCAACCAATCCAGAAAGCTCCTTATTTTAAATCCATCTACATTACTTTAAAGCCCCTGCCCGTCTTCCCTATTTCTTCACTATGAAATCTCCTCCTTATACACTTGTCTGTGCTCATCTCTGTTTTTCCCATTCCTTCCAACTCTGAACCCATTGCTTCGCACCTAGTTTATGAACCAAATAGGATTTGCTCTGCCCGTTGCTCACTTGTTGCAGTGCCCCAAGAGCAGGAACTAGGAAAGGGGTCCAGTCACAAAATGGCTTCCTTGTCATCTGCAGCCCGTGCCCAAACCGCCACCATGAGCGAGTGCCTAAAGGAGATTCCATCTAGGCTTCTGTCATGTGACCTGCCTCAGGCACAGTGGGGGGTTCAGAAATGAGCACAGTAAACAGTGCTGTGAAGGATGTCTTTCAGAGGAGGGGTTCTGTTAGCAATCACGAACAGCTCCATATATATATATATATATATATATATATATATAAAATTAGCTTGGCGGGGCCGCCATAGCAAAGTACCACAGACTGAGTGGTTTAGACACCAGAAATTTATTTTCTCATAGTTCTGGAGGCTGGAAGTCTGAGATTGATGTGTCAGCAGAGTTGATTTCTTCTCAATCCTCTCTCTTTGGTTATACATGGCCGCCTCCTCCCTGTGTCCTCACATGGCTTTCCCTCTGTGCTTCTCGGTGTCCCAGTCTCTTCTTCTTATAAGGACACCAGTCCTGTTGGGTTGAGGCTCACCTCAATGACCTAATTTTAACTTAATTACCTCTTCAAAGTCCGTTTCTCTCCTCAGAGGAATGGGAAGAACCCCAGACAGAATCAGGGGGCTAGATTGAGATCCTGCCTTCCCATTAGCAAGCTGTGAGACCTTCAGCAGATCACCTCCCTATTCTGAGTGCAGATGTCCACAGCTCTTCCCGTGCAAGCTGTCAGGCTAGAAATGTCCTGCTGCACCTTCAAACGAAGAACTCACAGTGTTGCCTTCTCTCCTCCTGAGATGAGAAAACTTGCCCTAATCACAGCATCCCTCCTCTGCTCACCTGGGGAGGGTGTCCAGAATTCCACCTTGGCAAGTCAGTCAATTATGTTCATTTAACAAGCATTGAATGCTGGGTACTGGGGGGTGCCGGGCGCAGAAACTCGGCTCCGCGTGGATTCCTCTGAAGCCTTCCCAGGAGAGCTGAACCTCCTTGCTGGTTGTGAGCTGCTTCCTGACATCCGAATCGGAGCCTTTAATGAGTGCTTCTCACACCGGCAGGCAGCGCACCTCCCCGCCACGGACTGGTGTCACACAAAGGTGCTAACACAGGGGGCCTTGGGCCACCGGGGCTGAGCGAGCTGGAATTTGCAAATGAGGCCATCGCTCTGCTGTAATTTGTCTGTGAGCCGGGCTCCAGGGGAGAGGAGTCCACCAAGCAGATGCCATCGCTCCCATGGGTCAGAGGGATTTTTACATGCGTCGCGGAGGGGTGGTGTTGTCGAGGCAGGGGTGGGACAGGGAAAGAGCATGGGGCTTTAACCACACACGGACTGGGTCCACGTCCTGGCTCCATCGTTCACCAGCCACGAGGCTCTCTGTTAGTCCCTGCACCTCCCCGGCGACATGGGTTAATAACCTTTGCCTTCGGGTTAAGTATGAGGACGAGGATTGAAAAATTTTAAGAAACCTATAAAATGTCTGGCTCCATTAAGAGAGGGGTTGGGGGGGGGCAGAGAGAAAGAGGGTGCTATCACTTTATATATGTATTCTAAAGGCCAGGCACTGTTCTAAGCACCTTAGATGAATTAGCTCATTTCCGCCTCACTGCAACCTTAGGAACTAGGTACTTTCACTATCTTACTCTTTCTATTTTACAGGTAAAGGAATTGAGGCACAGAGAGTTTAATAATATACCCAAGGCCAATAAATATTAATTATTTTATTGTTACTTCAAAGAGGTGTTTACCTATAAAATTAAGTGGTCAGTCAAGTCTAGGTAATCGGGGCTTAGTTTTAAGGCATCCTGGAACCTTAACACGGGGCTGGAAGGCAAAAGGGGCACATTCTGGTTATGCAGTGCCACCAACAAACTCACCCCAAGACTTAGTGGCTCAAAACAACACTTTCTTATCAACTGTCATGATTCTGTAGGTTGACGGGCACAGCCGGGGGTCTCTCAAGTCGGCCGGGGCCGAGCTCCTTTGAGGGCTTGACTGGACTGGACCTCATGCCCACGGCTGGCAAACTGCTGGCTCTCGGCTGGGAGCTCAGTGGAGGCTGCCGGGCAGACTGCCTACACGTGCCCTGTCCATGTGGTCCAGGCTTCTGGCAGTGCGACAGCATATTCAGACCAAAAGGAAGCTGTTCGACTTCTTCTGTCTTAGCTCTGGATGTCAGACAGAGTCCATTCCGCCATATTCTGTGGGCCAAAGTCCAGCCCGGATTCAAGGGAGTGAATATTGGGGGCTGTGGGTCTTTGGGGACAGAGGAAATCTTTTTTGGAGATAAAATGAGTATAAGTAGAGCTTAGAGGTGACCATCTTATATGTAGGGCAAATAAGACTAATTATAAAACGATAACAGCCTCTTACTGAGCAGCTATTATAACAAGCAGGAAAGCTGGCTAAGTATAGAGATTCTAGAGTCAGACTGCCTGGGTTCAAAGCCCAGGTTGGTCAGCAGCTTATCCTGTAACCCTGGGGAAGTTAGCACCGGCTTTGAGCCTCAGTTTTCTCATATGTAAAATGGGGCTAATAATAGCGCCAACTTCTTAAGGCTGTTTTGAAGATTAGATGCTTTAACCCACATAAAATGCTTAGAACGGTGTCTGCCACATGGAAAACACACAATATATGTCAGCTATTTTCCTTATTGTTATTTTTACCAGGCACTGATATTTTGCATGTAAGTTAGTTAGCCCATGGTAATACTCAACAAGTCTAAGTGTTGGTAATGATGACATATTTTATTATATATATATATATATATATATATATATATATATATATATATATATACTATCTCTACAAAGTTGATTGCCTTATAGATGAGGGAACTGATGAGGCAGAGATGTAATTAACTGGCCCAAGGTCACAGGGCAGGTAAGTGGCAGTATTGGAACTGTCTTGCTCTCTCATCGGTGGGCTTGCTGGTCAAGGGCTGGTGGAGGCTCTGAGCAGTATGCAGACGCAGAGACACCGTGGTTTGAGTGTATGATGATACCAAAGGCAGGGTTAGCTCATTAAGGTCATCGGGGTGGTGATGGATTGGGATTAGAATTTTATAGGCTGGAATGTAGTGTGCTGAGATTTAGGAAATGGCCCCAGCCGTGGAACCCTGAATCATCAACTCTGGAGCCCAGGCAGATGACCTTATCAGGCAGCAGCAAATCGTCCCATTTTATGAGTATCCAGGAAGTTAAGGCACAGAGATGTTAACTGACTTGCTGGAAATCACACCGCAGGTAAGAGGCAGGATTCAAACCCTGGCAGTCCTTTCCTGTAACCTCTAGGCTCTCCTACCTGTTGCCGAGGATGATGGCCCAGGGCGTTCAGATCCCCTGCCTAGACTACGAACCGCTTGGTGATGGAAATCACTCCACTCTCCTTGCAAAGAAGGGAAGGAGGACAGAGGGATGGAGAGAGGGAGGGAGAAAGGAAAAAAAAAAAGAGGAAGGTAGGAAGGAAAGGAGGGAAGAAGGGAGAAGGGCGAGCATAAAGCAGCAGGCTTCCGTGCAATTCCATAAACGTTGACTGACCACCTGGCCTCCCAGCCCAACACCAGACCCTGGAAGGCACTTAAAGAAACAAGCAACAGGGCATTTGTCCTCAAAACATCATTATTTAGTGGCAGGGTGTGCTTTTGAAAAGGACACAGCTTTGAACCAGAGGGCCTGAGTTCAGGTCGCGGCTCTGCCCTGTATGGGCTTGCATGGGCCACATTAAATCCATAGTGGGTCTGTAGCAGGTGCCCCAGAGGACACGGGGTGCAAAACGTGTGCCTTGTGGGGGCAGGTGCAGGCTGAGCAGTGAGCGATGACACCTCACCTTTCACCAGAGCAGCTCTTTATATCCATTTTCTCTCTTTTTTTTTTAAGATTTTATTTACTTATTTGACAGAGAGAGAGACACAGCGAGAGAGGGAACACAAGCAGGGGGAGTGGGAGAGGGAGAAGCAGGCTTCCCACCGAGCAGGGAGCCCGATACGGGGCTCCATCCCAGGACCCTGGGATCATGACCTGAGCCGAAGGCAGACGCTTAACGACTGAGCCACCCAGGCGCCCCATGTCCATTTTCTTTATGGGAAGTCTGAATTCGAACTCACTTGGGAAAATAAGGGGATCTTTTTTCCTTAAACAATTTGAAAACAACTGGACTCCTTTACCTTGAGGTCTTGCCCAACTGTAGGAGAAATATCACTTGGAGAGACTGAGAGAATCACAGTTCAACTCCAAAATATTGATATAAGATCAGTAATTAAATCTTAGTCAGTTTTAATGAGTAGCCTGTAGCTCAAACTAAGATCTTTTGCCCCAAATTACAATGGCCTTTTAAAAAAAGATTTTATTTATTTGACAGAGGGCAGGAGAGAGAGCGAGAGAAAGCACAAGCAGGGGGAGCAGCAGAGGGAGAGGGAGAAATAGGCTCCCCCACTGAGCAGGGAGCCTGATGCGGGGCTCGATCCCAGGACCCTGGGATCATGACCTGAGCTGAAGGCAGCCGCTTAGCCAACTGAGCCACCCAGGCGCCCCTATAATGGCCTTTAAACCGTGTCTCCCAGAATCTATTGTACCCCCTTTCCAATCTATGTTCCACGAGACGGTCAGAATTATTGCTTAAGAAGCAAATTCAGTCTTGCTGCATCCCTGCTTAAAGGCTTTGGTAATTAATCACTGCTCTTAGGAGGAAGAGCAAAATCTTAAACTGACCTAGAGGTCTGCCACAATCTGGCCCCTGCGTACCTCCTCCCTCTCTGTTGCATGCCTCTTCTTGGCTGTCACGGATGCAACCCCGCTAATCTTTCATTTCACTAAATGCGCATGCTTCCTCCCACTCCGCAGGGCTTCACACAGGTTCTTCCCTCTTTCTGGAATGTTCTCTCCTTTTCCTCCACTGCAGTAGCTTCTGCATGTCTTTCAGATCTCAGCTCCGAAGGCTGTGTTCCTTGCATTGAAAGGGTGTCGGGGCCTATTTGATATGCTTTCCTAACATCCTGACTTCCCAAATGAAGCCCCAAACTTCAGTTAACTATAACACCTTTGCTTATCTATTTATTAATGCCTATCTGTCTTATGAGACCAACAGCTCCAGGCAAGTGTCTGTAACCACATTCTTGACCACTTTAACACCCTAATCTCCTAGCATGGGAATCGGCACACAGTAGCTATTCAAAAAACATTGTTCACTGAAGGGACAAATAAATTATTTTCTACTTGGAATGGGGTCCCCAAAGCATGGCAACATAATATTTTACAATTGTGTCCCATTGCCATATAAATAATTTAAGGATTTTTTCCACATATACTGTGTGTGGTTAGATTGTCTTCCTCATTCATAAGTGAAGAAAATGAGGCCAGAGGGGGTGAAATGACTTGTCTAAGGTCACTCAGGGAATTCGTGAATACACCAGGATTAAAACCGAGGCCCTCAGACTGTGACAGTCCAAGCAGTATGGTCAGATGGAAACTGCAGATGGAGATTGTCTTCAGCTGACCTGGATCCAAATCCTGAAAGTATCTCTTGCTACCTATGTGACTTTGTGAAATGTACCTTATCGAAGAAAAAGAGAAAAAAGAAACAAAGAACAAAAGGGGGACAAAAATAGGCACGTCCCAGAGTCTATGAAATTCAATGAGATGAAGAAAAATCCCTAGCGCTGAGTAGGTACTTAATGTCACTGTGATTTGGTATTTCTTTGCTGCATGCTGTCACCTGATTTTTGTAGAGGTTAGAGTATTACAAGGCAAAGCAGATCCATGGCACTTTAACTTGAGGGCGGGCAATAGAATTATTGGCATTTTCCGATGACTCTTGGTCTTTGGTTTATTTTTACTTCTCATGTTCACGTGGCCTTGACCCAGCAGTCCAGTCCGGGCCTTCCCCAAGCACAATATGATTGTGCATTGTTGAGATGAAAATCTCTTGGGGGCGTCCCTCCAACCCTGGGGCCATAGCTTCTGAACCCACGTCAGCTTTTAACATATTTCCTGCTCCACAGGGTGTTTAATCGGTGTCTATGGAAAGATTCTGGCTACCAAGATAATCGTTAGCCCTATTATGATGACCCTCCGTTTCCGCATTGGTTTTGATTCTTCTCTGAACCCTTTACTTAACTCGCCTCGGGATTTAATCTCCATAGACTCCTGCAGTGAGGCAGAGGGATAGGACTTCTTATATTTTATTGAAGTCAGGTTCAGTTTATTAGACAGTCTCTGCTCTGCTACTTATTACATGTGTGACCTCCACAAATCTCTAAACCTCCCTGAGCCCTCTGTTTCCTCATCTGTACGCTCAGGATAATAAGAATAGCTACCCCGTAGAGCTGCCGTCCCAGTCAATTTATAGGATATATGTGAAAACTCTTCGTAACTTATAAGGAAATGTGCGGATACAGTATTAATGTAATCAGGAGCACAGGGGTAGTCAACCCTAGATATTTGATGAGGACACTGTTTCTGCCTCCAAGAAATGGATGTTTCCGCTGGAGGAGACAAAGCACGAGCCCAGCCACATGTAACAATACAGAAGTGAGGCAATGTAATTTAAGATACCTAAGACTTCACAATCTGGAGTCTGATAGGCCAAGAAGAAGGTACATTTACTAACAATGTAAACCTGGCACGGTATTAAGGTATCTGAGCTTCATTTTTCTAATTGGTATGGTAGAGAGAAAAATAATACCTAACGTTAGAAAATCAATAAAAGAACATGTATGCCACTTTTAGCATATAGTAAGATGTCAAAGCCCGTGGCTCCTTATCAGACAAAATTAGAGACCAAAAATTTGTCAGTTAATTGCAAAAGTTAAAAATAGGGAATCCTAAAATGTATATACATGCCGCACATATCTAAAACACGTTTTATTTTTACTTAAAATATATACATGAATATTCCTTGGCCAACCCTTTTGAAGTAGGGCCAGAATCTTTTTTGAGGGTGCTGGTATATTCTGTTTGACATTTTACTGGCTTTCTTGCATAAACCACACCCGTCATTGTATAACATTTCCAACTTCTGTTTATTCAAAGTGGAGCAACAGTTTAAAGACTCTTAGGAAACAATCTAAACATTTGTAGATTTTCATGTCCCCTCCTAATCATTTTCAGGTACTTCTCCTTTATTTCAATCGATGACATTTTTTTCCCCCAGCAAATGTCTTTCTAGAATTTGTTCATAGAATTCAAATTAGTTTCCACAGAAAAAGACAGCTCATATTTAATTGATTTATTTGACTTCGACTTCCATGATCGAATCATGGCAAATACAACTGGCATAAGCAGATGTGAGAACAGGCGTGCTTGTTACTTGGAGGGAACAGAGGCATGTGGGCTTTGTCTGCGCATAACCAACCGGTCGTGGGTATTCAGTGAGCATCGCACATTTATTTATTCAGCTGTGTGGCGAGTCACTCGCGTGGAGGTCAATTACACAGTTTGTCCTGAGACAGAAGCTCTTACTCCTACTAACTTGCCACTGTTAGTGGAACAACTTGCTCAAGGTCATACAGTAAGAAAAAAAAATAATGATAATAATAGTTAACATATATACCAGGCACGGTTTTAAGCACCTTACGTTTATTTACTCATTGCATCCTTACAACAAGCCTATGAAGTAGATTCTATGATGGTTCCCATTGTAAAAACAATTTGTGTAGCAGTAGAGGTAAGAAGGGAGAGAAATACGTCCCTATTGGGGAAGACTGGAGAATCCCCTCGCCTCTTTGGCTGGATTAATCTATTCATCCTTTAACTTTCAGATCAAGCCCCCATTTCTTAGGGATGATTGCCCAGACACACTGGACCAGTTTGCAATGTCCTATGGGATGTCTTTACTACATCCTGTGTGGCCGTTTTTTCCAACACTTGGCCCATTTGCAATCGTGTGTTTCATCCCAGCCATCCCTGTCTTGACCACAGATTGCATGAGGGCAGTGACCAATGTCTCCCCCCAGCTCCCAGTGACAGATAAAGTTGCCCAGCCCACAATGATACAGTGCTTACTGAGGGAGCTTTTGAGATGGAAGTTGCAGGATGATGATGCTTTGCAGTTGGGGTGGAGAGAATGGTTTTCTATTCCAGAAAACAACATATCAAGAATTGACTGTAAGATTAATTTCATCCAGAGAGGGAAATCAGAAAACAGAGAGTGTAGAAAAAGAACATGAGTGCACGGGCTTTGGAACCAGATAGTCTGGTGTTAAATCCTGGGGGTGAGCTGTGTGCTCAGTGTCTTCTGGTCCTAAGTGCCATCATCTGTAAAATGAGGATAATAATAGAACGTTCCCCACCAAGTTATTGTAAAGATTACCTAAGATATATATGCAGTGTTCTTAGCATATCTAGGTGGTCAATTAACATTAACTCTTAGTATATTTGTCTTAGTTGTTATTAAGATTAGACCCGTATGTTGAGATGAAACTATGGAGGAATTGAATACTAACTATGGAATTTGTATATTATCATTTAGCTGATGAGTAGCTATTGGGAGAGAAAAAAATTAGAAGGAATGCTCTGGTTTAGTAAATGTTCTCTGCTAGCCATTTGAAATATGAGCTAGAGAATCAATGGACTTTCTCTCCCAGGTGTAAAAGGATTCACTATTTCTTCCCTGTGTTGACATGAGCTTTACCACTGATCTGTGGATCACAGCAGTGGCTCTCAAGCTCGAGTGGGCATCCTGATCACCTAGAGGGTTTTTTGAAAAATAGATTGCTGCCCCCCCCCCCCTCAGGATTTCTGATTCAACAGGTCTGGGATGGTTCCTAGGTCCCAGATGACACTGATGTTGCTGGTCTGGGGACTGCACTAACCTTGGCTTAGAATATTCCCCTCACTGCCGTAAATACATCGTCCCCTCACTAGTAGAAACTAAGCAAAAATGAATTCCCCTAAGTGAATCCTATAGGATATTGTGATGTGTGTGTGTATGTGTGTGTGTGTGGGGGGGGAATGAAGTGATGTCTTTGATTGAAAAAGTTTAGAAAATGTTGAATTAAAAAAAAAAAACCCTAAATAGAGATGGGGTCATAGGCATATAGTTTCTCAAACTTATTTGGCCATAGAACTCTTTCTTCTCAAAGTTTTTCAAGAGATTGCATCCCTCAGTACATAGCCTTAGAAAAAGTGCTTTACACCAGATTAAGAGGCAGTGACCCAGATTATTTGGTGTGGTACCACAGGTATCCCTCCTGTCAACAGATCCTCATCCTTCAGCTTGTCTTCTTTGACTTGAGTTCCTGACACCTGCTGAAGCAGATGCTAATGGCTTTGCATCCCAGTAGGCACCGCTCCCGCTGAGAGGCGGCGTGACTGCTAGCCAGAAGAAGCCAAAGTAATAGCAGGAAGGTACTCAGTTTCTGGTATAATTAGAGAATAAATTTACCCCATTAGGCTTAGGGACATTCCTAACCTTTCAAAGTAAACGAAGACAAATACCTTATGTACAGGTTATTTTACTTTGCAGAGGGCTTTCCTGTCAATGATTTGATTTGAGCCTTATACATAATAACCTGTCTGGGAGCTAACAGCAAGGATTAGTCTCTCCATTTACAGGTAAGAAAACTAAGGCTCACATAAAGTCATGACTGGCCAAATGTCCTGCAATAATACTCCTTCTGTTGCCATCTTTGGCACAGTTCTTTGTTCTTGGCAAAGAATATTTACATTAATCTTTGTACCGAATCTTCCTTTATTCATCCATTCATTCCTTCATTCAACAAATATTTAGTGAGCGCCGACTAGGTGCTGGGAACTATGTGAAGGGTGGACTGATAGTGGTGGACTGATAGACAAGACCAGGGGTGCTTTACCCTAGGAATCTGAGGCTCAGGAAGGTAAATGACCTAAAATTATGCCATCATAAAATGTCATCGTCATCAGGGAATCTAAACGATCAGCCGATTTCTTCCTGTCATTTTATTAGAGAGTAAAATGAAACCAAGTGGAGAAGTGTGTTGGCCAGAGAAGCCTCTATTAGTTTGATATTGCTTTGTAAAAAAGTACCACAAATTTGGAGGCTTAAAGTGACACATGTTTATTATGTCACAGTTAGTTTCCTTGGGTCAGGAGTCTGGGTGTGGTATAGCTGAATCTCTTGCCCATACCTCACAGGCAGAAATAAAGATGGGGAGGTTCTGGGGCAGAACCCACTTCCCAGCTCATTCAGGTTGTGGGCAGAATGCACTTCATTGTGGTTGGAGGACTGAGGTCACCATTTCCTTGCTGGTTGTTGGTCAGGGTTTACTCTTAGCTCCCTGCATGTGGACTCCCCCATCTTCAAAGGAACGAAGGTGCCCCTGATCCTTCTTATGCTTCAGATCTCAGAGCTCTCGTTCTGCTAACAGCCACAGAAAGCTTTCTGCTTGTAAAGGGGCACGCCTGGTTAGATGAGGCACACCTAGATAACCTACCTCTTTTTTAGGTCAACTGTGCCCAATAACAGAACACAATCATGGGAGAGATATCCTATTATTTTCACAGGTCCTGAGGATAATTGCCTGGAATCTCGGGGAACGAGGGGACGTATTTAGAAAGCTGCCTAGTACTGTAACATAGGCTGGTAATAAGGGAATGGGGAAGAGATAGCCTCAGTTCTCTTTGGGGCTCATGGTATAGAGTAATTTGAATATCTATTGCCTATATAATAAGTCTACCCAAACTTAGAGGCTTAAAGCACCAACCAGCATATTATGCTCATGATCTACAGGTCAGCAACTTGCGCCCGAACTGGCTGAGCAATTCTGTTCACATGGAGTTGACTTGAAGTCACTCACTGGTATTCAGCTGGCAGCTGGGCTGGGCTGGAGGTTCCAAGAAAGCTTCACTCACATGTCTGGTGCCTTGGAAGAGATGGCCAGAGGCTGGATTCGGCTGCGTACCTCTCCCTTCCCAGGGTTTCTCCATGTGATCACGGCAGTGGGGTGGTCAGATTGCTTGTAAGTGGTCTCAGCTCCAAGAGGGAGTTTTCCAAGAACAGGAGGTAGAAGCTGCAAGTCTCTTGAGATCAGAGTCTATAAACTGGGTGAATTGCTTTTGCCTTCTTGGATTGGTCAAAAAAGTGGTAGAATCTGCCCAGGTTTCAAGGGAAAGGAATATAGATCTGTCTCTGAGAGGATCTGTGAGCCACCTGGCATACATAGTGGGTTTTGTTTATTTATTTATTTATTTTTTTGCAGTGTAATACATTTTAGTAGAAAGGAGAGGGGCACTCTTCAGAGACCTTGTGAAGAAACATTTTGTAATACAAAATTGCCCTTTGGAACCTTTGTCAATCAAGATTGTTTAGTGTATTTATCTTAAGGTTCTGACCCCTTGCTACATGTTTCAGCCAAGGTGCATATTTTGTTATTGTTGTTTTATTTTCTTGGAAGCTGGTTAAAAACGGGAGAGAATATTCCATAATATGATTTCATTATTTGGGCAATGTGTAGTGTGGATATTGGAAGTGGAAAGGGAGAGGATTCTGCCAGTTGCTGAGTATTTCAGTTATGGAATAATTCCGGGTGTGTGTTCTAGAATCAGGAAAATAACTATAGGAAATAACCCCTGGACCTACTGTGAGACAGACCGAGCTAAAACTCCATTGATTACCTGACCTCCATAAACACTTATTCTGACTAGTGGACCACACTGACATTTTTGTCTCCAGGAATAAATAACCATTCAGATCCAGTGTTCAGTAATCCTTGAGAAGTGTGAATATTTCCTTTTCCCCCATGCATATTCACGCCAGGTATAATGGTACCTTTCTGCAGTGTATTAGGTTCTTCCTCAGGGGGACGATTCTGGCTCTGAGCGTCTAGGTACTTCTTGTGTGACTTGAAGCAAGGCACATAACCTGTCTGGGCTCTGTTTCCCATGGACTCGGTCTGGTCTAAGCGTCATTCAGCTCTGGGATTCTGAAAATCTGTCACTCTAAACGCAGACAGCTCTCCCTGGAGTAAATTGCTACTTTGATAGTCCCTGACCTATTCATTTGTGTGTGTGTGTGTGTATGTATGTATGTGTTTGTGGGGGGAGGGTAGCAATTTGGTGACAAAGACCTATATTGAGTGTGTATTAAACTGTCCTGTTACAGAAGAGGGACAAGCCCACGGATAACCCTGGGCTGGCTCAGGACAGCTGACTCAGTCAGAGAAGCCTGCAAGTGCCCTCCCAACCATGGGGCAACGAAGCTTTGAACTAAGAATGTTTTTGGCATTTCTCTTCTATTTATGGGGGCAAAAAGAAGGCAGTCTGTGAGGCAGAACCCCATGGCAACCCAAGGGTGTAGGGTCTGGGTGAGGGGCCGGGAGATGCATGCCGCCAGCTGGGTTTCGCCGTGAGTGATGGGCAGGGTTCGTTCTAACCAACACTACGAGGCGGATCTCCACTCGCATCCCTGTTTGTCATTCTGCATTTGTAGCAAGTAGGGCAGTTGACTCACTCAGCTGACGTAAGGCAAGAAAATAAGCATCTTCAGACCCTTTCTGTTGTTTTTAGTTTAGATTTTTTTCTTTTTCTTTCTTCTTTTTTCTTCCCTGGGGCTCAGAAGTGGCTTCCTGTTTGGAATAGAATCTAGAGGCTCAGTGGACTGAGTCAGAAATAGAACGAAGTCCTTACAGTATCTGTGGATGGCTCTTTCTTATCCCCCTTCAGAGCCACTTCCAATTCACCTCCCCACGTCCGCCCTCCGAGTTGGCCGGCAAGCTCACAATGGGCGAGTTAGAATCCCAGCGATGTGACAACTCACTGGTGACCTGCAGCAAGTCACATCCACTCCCTGAGCTGAGCTGTTCTCTCATTAAAATGAGATGCACGACCCCCTCTCAACGCCACCCACAGCACGGAAGAGCTGTGAAGATCAAATTAGAGCACCAAACAGAAGAGTTTTAGAAAGTTTAAAAGAGACATAAAAATGCAAAGGGATACTGCCATCATAGTATAATTCTGGTTGTTTTAAAGGACGGTTTTTTTAAATCAATGCTTTAGTAAAGTAGTACAGACCTGTAGGAAGTTGAAAATATCATAAGTGTATGGCTAGATGAATTTTCACGAGATGAGTTCACACACGTCACCGGCAGCACCCAGATAAAAAATAAAAAGCACCCATTATGAGCACTGCAGAGCCCCACCTGTGTCCTACTCTGGGCACTCCCCGCCTGCTACACGCACTGCAGCTCAGTTTTGCTTCTTTTTATACCGAATATCTACTTGAGTAGATACTTTCAGTTTTTCGAATTCGCTGAACCAATTTTCTCTCCTGCCAGTAACACGGGAGAGTCTCCCTTGCTCCACATCCTTTCGCTCATACTTAGCGGTCCCCATCTTTTTTGATTTGCATTTTTTTATTCTTTTAGCCATCCTGCCAAAGTATGTATCCCATTGGAGTTTTAATTGGCATTGTCCTGAGGACTAATGAAGTGGAGTTTCATGTACTTATTGGTCTTTTGAATATCCTCTTTTATGAAGTGCCTGTTCATATCGTTTGCCTATTTTGCCTTTTGAGTATCAGATTTCTTCTTACTGCTTTGTAGTTTGTTTTTCTTTCTTTCTTTCTTTCTTTCTTCCTTTCTTTCTTTCTTTCTTTCTTCTTTCTTTCTTTCTTTCTTTCTTTCTGGGACAAATAACATATATTAAATAGTTTAATGAGTACATTGTCAAGAAAAATAAAAATTGTGATAATTGCATCTACTCTGATTTAAAGAGTGGCATAAGATGCCCCCCGATGAGCCCAGCATCCAACCAGTGTAGGAGTTACTTATATATTATAAATATAGTCTCTGATTGGCCAGAGGTATTGCAAATATACGCTCTAACTAAGGGTTGTCTTTTTATTCTTCAACTGGTATCTTTTGATGGATATATTTTATCTTAATATATCCCTATTAATCATTTTTTTCCTTTATGATGAGCTGTTTTAAAAAATCTCTGTTTCCTCCAATATCATCATAATGTCCCCGTATGTTTTCTCCTAACGAAGCTGGTTGATGTTAGTAGTTTTGTTATTATTTGACTTTTCTCATTTAGATCTGTAATTCATCTGTTTATGATTTGGGGATACATAAGAGATTAAGTGTCAAGAAGAGGTTTTGTTCTTGTTGCTGTTTTTATGTCAGTATTCAACTGACCCAGTGACATTTATTGAATTCTGTCCCTGGATTTATAATCTATAATTACTTATTTCAAAGGGACCGTTTTCTGTGCGAGCCAGAGAAACACAATAGTTTGTTTTCAGGAGACACAGTGTGCACCTACCAAATGTCAGAGGCTTTATAAACATATCTTACCTGATTCTCAAAAGTGCCGTATTATTACTCCATTCTGTAGTTGAGAAAACAGAAACTTTGGAAGGACAAGCAATTAGCCGAAGGTTAAATAATGAGTAGCGGAGCTATGATTCAGTACCCAATCTTGCCTGACTCCAAAGCCCATGTCTTGCCTTTTCTTCAAGCATCACGGTGACAGCATTCATTAGGACTGTGGAGGGTGAGTAACCAGAGAGACGAGGGTATTAAGCTATAATCAACTGAGCTGTTCTAGTAACTGAGAGGAATATTTTTACCTGAAGCATTTATAAAATGCAGTTAGTTGTTCTTTGCCCTCAGTAACAATAACAGTTAAGGGTCAGTCATAACGGTCTTGCATTGCAAACTTCCTGGGAGCTTTGTGTTACTGATTCTAGTTCTGAAGACAAAGCGTGTGGTGGATGTTACCTTCCCCATTTGATGGATAAGGAAACTGAGAATCGAAGAGGTCAAGTGACTGATCCAAGGTCACATGGCAAGGTCAACTATACAACAGCAGACAGTAGTAGAGTGGGGTCCAGGATTTCTTTAACTAGCTGACTCCCACACCTGTGATGGCTCCAGCTGGAGATGACCAGTATGGTACTTCATGATTGGACTTAAGTCCATTAGACCCGATTAGCCCCTTTTTACTTTCTAGCCTTTGGGACTTAGCCTCTCATTCTTCTGCCTGACTACTGCCAGGAACAATAAACCGCTCTTGCAGCCCTCCACCTGGGAGCTCCCTGTGCTTTCAGTCTTTCTGTCAGCCCCAAACAGGCTTCTAGGTCCTTCCTTCACTTGCCTCCAGCATATCCATGCCCCAAAGCAAGACGCTGAATTTGAATATGCAGCTGATGTTACCTTTCCAGGTCCTTCCTTCACTTGCCTCCAGCACATCCATGCCCCAAAGCAAGATGCTGAATTTGAATATGCAGCTGATGTTACCTGTCCAGGTCCTTCCTTCACTTGCCTCCAGCACATCCCATGCCCCAAAGCAAGATGCTGAATTTGAATATGCAGCTGATGTTACCTGTCACCTCCTTCCAGACACAGAACTGTGTAATTGCAAAAATTGTCTCATGATCCTCCCCGATTAAGCTCCTGACAACCTGATTTTAAAGACTTCATTGGATTTTTATGTGGCTGTTCTCCCCATTCCTCCTTCTACCTTCTACCTCTGTCCTCTGCAAATCAGACCTATTCTTCCATGATTCCAAACTAGAAGGCATCTTCATCCTGGCAAGGGACTACAAAATTCTTCTTTTGGTCTTTCCTTCCTTATGGTTATGAGCCATTCACTCCATGAGGCTCTGACATCATGTGAAGAACCCAGACAAGCAGGGAAAACAGGTTATTAAGGCAATGATAGAAACTCAACGAGGGGAATGCTTAAAAACTAAATATTTATCCAGGGAAAATGAGGAACACAGAGTAGGTCTGATGGCCAGTATAATTCACATTAGCACATCCATAAACCAAGGTTTCTTACAGTTGAGCCCCGAACAGTTTGACACCATTGATATATTCATTTTTATCAGCACCTTGCCTTTAACACACACACACACGTGCACACATGCATAGTCATGCACAACACAACCAAAAAAACAGTGCATCATCAGAAGCCTAGAAACAACTGTTTGCCTTCTCAGTCTAGTCTACGGTCTACAGAGAGAGTGTACATTTTGTGGAGTATCATGGAATTACTCAGACACCCATTACAGTGTCAAAGAAATGCCAAGGAAGAAGCACAGGGCATAAATAAAAGAATAATTCAGAGCTCCAATTTCATTTTCTTTTCATTTCCTCTCCCCTTTTAAATAACACTCCTGGTAGGCAAACGGGAGTTATGGATTATAGTTTTCTATTTTAGCCTAGATCTGTTCCCCCCCCCCCCGCCCCGATCTCTTTGGCACTCTATTTGTGTGATCTTCCCTAAAATGCCACTGGCCCGGCACTGCATTCCTGTCTTAGGCAAAACCTCCAATTAAAATCAGCGGGGAGTTTGCTTGAATTAAGAATCCCAGCCTGGGCTCCCCACCCGGGTGGGTTCTGAAAGGGAGGTGTGTGTCTTTGAAGGCTCTGGTGGAAAGCCCTGGGTGGCAGAGTCTCTGTCCTCCAAATGACGAGCAACTCCAGCTGTGTCACTGGAAGACCTGGCAGGTCGCCAGAAAATCCTGGCTGAGGCAAAGACAGAGTCCTGCGGGGGAGCATGGCCCGGAGCCTAGCCTCTCCTCCAGCTTGGGTTATAGAGGGTAAGGAAAGTACACCAGGGACTGGAGGGAACACTGGGTTTGGATCCAGACATCCCGAGCTCTGATCTGCTACATCCGTGCTGTGTGACCATGGGAAAATCACAGTCCCTCTCTGGCCTTCAGTGTCCTCTCAGTAGAATGAAAATCACAAAGGCGTCCTATCTCAGGGGGTTGATGTGAGCATAGGAGGATAACAGCCACAATGTAGAAAGCTCTCAGGAAACACTGATCCTTCACCTAATCCCCAAAGTCTCAATGTTCAGGTCTAAACATGAGGGGGATGAGCTGAACATTTCCCAGTCTTCTTCAGGAAGGTTTTCTGCTTCTGTGGTCCACCCCCCCCCCCACCCCACCCCCCGGTCAGAATGAATTGAAATCACATCCAACAGAAAGAGGCTGATTTAGATGTACTGGAGTTCATCTTTGGCTGCAAACGGAAGAGGCTCCGGATCCCCAGGGACAGAGGAAAACATTTTAAAACTTGGTCCTCACTGCTTCACACTGACTGCCTTGCAGTGGGACTGTGTCAGCCCTTTGTGAGACCCTCCCCTCTGGAGCCGGCCTATTAAGCCGCTCCTCTGTTGCCAGGGTTGAGGCAGGCTGTCACCAGCTAGCCTGGGAAATGGTATTTATAGATCACAGTCCCTCCTACCCTTGGTCCCCAGCCTCTCCCCGAGCACTTGTCGGTGAGCTCCAATTATCTGTGAATGGAGGAGAGGGATCCTGGCAGGTCCAGAGGAAGCGAGGAATGTGATAATAGGCCCTTCACACACTCCAACTTTCAGTATTTTTCCATGATTTCAGTTTACTTCTCTTCTCGTGGCCTGTGTCCTTCTTCTTGCCGCATCGTTGTAATTTCACATTACGGTTCGCAGCACAAAGCGTGGCGGCGCTGGGGTTAGAGAGCGCAGAACGGGAACGTGGAGCGACTCCGTGGATCTCGCTCCTCAAGGGCCTCCAGCACAAGGCCTGCAAGAGAGTGAGGGCTCCGGAGTTGTAAGCTGCCCAGTCCCTTGGCCGGTTCCTGGTGCTTTGCACGGTGGAGCATTGCCACGTTTCCGAATATCCGTGATCACTACCCAGAGCCCCAGCTGGAGATGGAGAAAGTGTAGGACATCAGTCTGGGCGAGGCAGAGTCCTCATTACTGGAAGTTGCTTGTGTCAAGAACAAACCCACAAAAACACTGGAATGAGCTTGTTTTTCTGGTGTTGCTTTTCTCCACAAAAGGAAGTATTGAAAAGCAGGAGACAGTTCGCGGAGCTTGGGAACAGGGGCTCCCACTAGTGACATTGCTCCCCGTCTCGGACACCCAGTCCCTGCTTCTCAGCAGAGGCCGGATTGCCCTCGGGTGGCCCATCGAGCGTCCATGTTCCCTGAGCCTGTGAGTTAGGAGAAATGAAGGCTTGGCTGAGCTGCTGCATTTCTGCGCTGCCCACTCTGATTTCATTCCCTCCTCTTCTCCCTCTCCAGTCACCTGCTCCTGCCGCTGTCCCGTCCGCCCATCTAGGTCGCTGCCCCGTCCGCCCATCTAGGTCGCTGTCCCGTCCGCCCATCTAGGTCGGGCTCCGCGGTCGCCCCTGTGGTCTCTAACACCGAGGCCGGTTCTCCTCTTGTCACCCTTCCTCGTGCTCCCCCTCCCTCCTCCTTGTTCCCTTTCCTCCTGCCCCGGGCCTCGCACCCCCTGTCCCCTCCCCCCTGCACGCGGCCTCGCTCTAAGTCCTCTGGCTGTATCATTAATGCCTTCTTTGATACGGCCCACAACCTCATGATTATTCTGAGGTCAGGAGATGCAGGTGCCACCAGCTCGCTGATGCGCCTCAGAGGGCCTCTGTCCCCAATCCCTCCTGCTCGACAGGGCTGGAATCCTAATTCGCCGCTAGCCCCTTTGCTTGTGGCAGCATCACCGGGGACTTTCATCTTTTTCTTTCCCCCAACCAAAGATTCTGAGGGCTCAGCCACAATGAGGCATTGATTCAAGGAGTGGGGGCTGCAGTGCTGACAAAGGGGCCCAATGATGAGACACGAGAAAGGGGGCGCTCGACGGGGTTATAGAATGCCTCGCAGATGGGAACAGAGGAGCTCTAAATGGGGTACTGTCCTGTCACTTGGAGAGGGAGTGACAGGGGCAAGTGTGGGCCATTTGAAAGAGGCATTTTGGAATGACGCTCTCGTCAGATGGAACCGTGCAATCAGAGACGTGTGGCGGGCCCCTGCAGCTCACAAAAATATCAGATGACTCATAGCCAATAT
Source organism: Phoca vitulina (assembly GCF_004348235.1). Taxonomy (NCBI): domain Eukaryota; kingdom Metazoa; phylum Chordata; class Mammalia; order Carnivora; family Phocidae; genus Phoca; species Phoca vitulina. The sequence goes on along the minus strand of NW_022589724.1, from coordinate 18,672,805 downwards.
TCAGTCAATGTTCTGGTTGGGGAGGTGGGAGCCACAGGGCTCATTATTATTCCAGCTCCGTTTCCTGAAGGCTGGGCCTGCTTCTGTTCTCCAGGCTGTAATAGGATTGGGCTCGAGAAGGAGAGGCTGGGGAGGCCGGGAGCCGTGTGGGTGGACGGTGTCGAGAACGAATACTGCAGCCTGGAGGGGAGAGAAGAGACGGCGGGGCTTGTTGCTGTTGTTGTTGTTGTTGTTGTTTTAATGAAAAATACAAGGAAAATATTAATTTTGTGGTTCATTCATTCAGCAAGCATTCATTCATGCCGCAAAGAGAGAGAGAGCCGTGCTGGGGGCAAGCCGCTCAGGGGAGGACGGGTCTCCCCCTCTCAGGCCTTCCAGCCCAGAGGGGAAACTGATGGGGGGAGCAGGTGTCTCCTGACCGTGTTGGGAGCGTTGCGAGGGAGGTTTCATTGCCAGAGGTGGGTGGTTCCGTGGATTTAAAAGGCAGAGCAGCTTCAAGGAGCACGCTAATTATTCCTCCATTTTCTCTCAGCTGATAAGCCACTTGTTCAAAGCAGAGCATTCTGGGAAGCCATGTCAATGCTGTCCATTTTCAAATATCCCATAGAACAAAATGGTTTCCCTCGAACTCCAGGGAGATAGTGACATCCTTGAGAGTGTCTCAATACCTTCAAAGGAATAGCTTAGTCTCTGGGATAAGAGTGCTTATTGTTACTACCTGTTTAATAATTGAGCTACTCCAGGCTCTGTGCTAAATGCTTTAAATATATCATCTCACGTGGTCCTCTCCCCCCTGCTGCCGAAGATGGGCTTTATCATGCTCATTTCAGATGCGGATACTGAGGCTCAGAGACGTGAAGTGACTAGTTCCCGGTTACAGGACTGAGCTTTGAACTCAGTTCTGCTTGGGCCAGTGCACCTGCTCTTCAGGATCGGGCTCTCCTGCCCCCCTCGCGGCGCTTGGGCTCGGCGGGTGCGAGGGGTACGGTTGAGGGATTGCTGGCCTCCTGCCCCAGGCCGTACGATGCAAGAGGGCTTGTCTTGCCAGGTTCCTAAAACGGGGATCATAAGCCACTGCCATCGCCTCGATCACTGTCGTCATCAACACGTTGTGGCCTTAAGAGAGCCTTTCTTGACTCTTGCTTGACATAGGTTTAAAAAAAAAAAAAAAAAACAGCGATGAGCCAGGAGACTTCTCCACTCACCCACTGTATGGCTTTGAGTGCTTCATCTCACCTCTGAGCTTCTCTTGCCATGTCCATAAAATGGAGCTGAGAGTCCCTCTGCGGGAACAATGAGAACTAACTTTCATCGAGTCCTTAATACCAAGCAGGTCTGGGGAGAAGCCTTCACAGAAAAATTCATGCAATCCTCACCACAGCCCTGTGTGGTAGTGACAATTAGGAAGGTGGACGAAAAGAAATGCCGGGCGCTGCCTCAGCTCCTAGGTTGGAGGAGCCAGGACTTGAAGCAATCTCTGACTGACCTCAGGTCCCAAGCTATTTTCGGGGTGTTGTTGTGAGGCTCCAGTGAGAAAATGGGAGCAGATGTGCCCCGGGCAGGGTAAAAAGTGCCAGACGCATGTGAGGGATTCTTCGTAGCATGGAAGATGGCCAAGAGATGACTCACACAGAAACGAGGAAAGATGAGAGGCTACTAAGCTGACTGCCTTCTGTATTTTTACCTGTTCTTCTGCTGCTTCTTATCTGATCTAGCATCTATCTTCATTGGAATGTTTCGGTGGCTGGAACCACGGGGGCAGGCTTGGGTAGCGTTTATAAAAGTGTTGGGGGGGGGTGGGGACCTAGGGGTCCGTGTTGTGAGGCAAGTTCCACTGAATTGAGAGTGTGGAGCTCGGGAGAAGATGGGGGCGATAACATCTTTCTTACATGTGAAGATCATGTAAGATCTTCAATATGGAAGCACTAGGTGATCTCTAGAGTAATATAAACTATCATTTGTTTTTGTTCAAAGTTGTCGGAGGTTATATAACCTCGTGGGAGGAATCTGGGAAGAGGGTTGAAACATGATGCAGGTTAAACATATGAACCCCTAAGTTCTTCTCTGTGGCTGATTTCCAAAGTCTGCTGCAATCTGGCAGGGGTGTTTTGTTTGGACGCTCTAATTTCCTGGGATCAAACTCCTTTGGGGCTACTGTATAATGGAATCCTGGAGCTGGAAGGACCCCAGAGGACTTACTCCGACCCCTTCCCTTTACAGGCGTGGGCACTGAATGCTAGAAGGGTATGCAGAGTCCTAAAGCTGGTCTGTGGCATGACAAGGAACGACGTGTAGTTCTTTTCACTTCTATTCGGTGCCCTAACTGTTGGCGCTGTCCTACCCAGTCCTTTCAGCCCCTGGGCAGCTGCACTTGGCATGGTGGGTCGGGTCGCCCCAAGCAGCCCAGCCCGTGTGGCTAACAGTGTCCGTTTTCCTTCTCTCCCCAGGACAATTCAGCAGTGGCTTGCAAGGGTCCAGTCGCTTCTCTACTGCAATGAGAACGGGTTTTGGGGAACCTTCCTGGAGAGCCAGAGGAGCTGCGTGTGCCACGGTAGCACCACGCTGTGCCAGCGCCCCATCCCCTGCATCATAGGGGGGAACAACAGCTGCGCCATGTGCAGCCTGGCCAACATCTCGCTCTGCGGCTCCTGCAACAAGGGCTACAAGCTGTACCGAGGCCGCTGCGAACCACAGAACGTGGACTCGGAGCGGAGTGAGCAGTTCATCAGCTTCGAGACCGACCTGGACTTCCAGGACCTGGAGCTCAAGTACCTGTTGCAAAAGATGGACTCGCGCCTCTACGTCCACACCACCTTCATCAGCAACGAGATCCGCCTCGACACCTTCTTCGATCCCCGGTGGCGCAAGCGCATGTCCCTCACACTCAAGAGCAACAAGAACCGCATGGACTTCATCCACATGGTGATCGGCATGTCCATGCGCATCTGCCAGATGCGCAACAGCAGCCTGGACCCCATGTTCTTTGTCTATGTCAACCCCTTCAGCGGGAGCCACTCGGAGGGCTGGAACATGCCCTTCGGGGAGTTTGGCTACCCGCGTTGGGAGAAGATTCGTCTCCAAAACAGCCAGTGCTACAACTGGACTCTCTTGCTGGGCAATCGGTGGAAAACGTTCTTCGAGACGGTCCACATCTACCTACGTAGTCGGACTCGGCTACCTACCCTACTGCGGAACGAGACTGGCCAGGGCCCCGTGGACCTGTCCGACCCCTCCAAGAGGCAGTTCTACATCAAGATCTCGGACGTGCAGGTGTTTGGGTACAGCCTGCGGTTCAACGCCGACCTCCTTCGCAGCGCCGTGCAGCAGGTCAACCAGTCCTACGCACAAGGTGGCCAGTTCTACTCCTCTTCGTCCGTGATGCTCCTCTTGTTGGATATTCGGGACCGAATTAATCGCCTGGCCCCTCCTGTGGCCCCGGGGAAGCCCCAGCTGGACTTGTTCTCCTGTATGCTCAAGCACCGCCTGAAGCTGACCAACAGCGAGATCATCCGAGTGAACCACGCCTTGGACCTCTACAACACCGAGATCCTCAAACAGTCGGACCAGATGACAGCCAAACTCTGTTAACCTGGGGCTCCTCGCCACGGGCTTTCCCTTTTGTTGTACAAACATAACAGAACAAAGCAAAGCAAAACAAAACAAAACAAAACACAAATTTGTAAAATGTAATTAATATTCAAAGAAAAGGAGGAAGAGTCTTCATTCGTTGGAAACGAAAACGTTCTAGCAACTGTATAAAACCGTTGGGCATGTTTGTTATTTCTATAATCTGTCATGAAGAAGGGTCTCAGCCTTTGGAGGAGCTTGGAGGGGTTGCTTCTTAGGCCTCAGGTGCTGTATTGTGGGGGGAGAAGGGGAGAGCATATGCAATGAATTGCCAAGATCTCTGCTGTGCAGGTGCTAAGATTAAACACTAAAAAGAAAGAGAGATGTATGTAATGTACAACTGACACTGCCATTTTTCCTTGTGGGAGGAAATGGACATAGATAAAGATATTTCTTGGGTTATGATTTCTTCCCTCTTTATGCCTAATTCCTTGTGGTTCTTTTGACTCATTCTTGCACAGGGGCAGGGATGCGATTACCGTGCTATCTTACCCGTTCTGAATAAACCGAAGCTAGTTGAAGCTGGACAGTAGGGGGGCTTGCGGGGGAGAAACAGATACATCACAGGGGGTTAAAACAATAAGGACCCTCAGATATCAGCTGTCACACTCCTTGATTTAGTTTGTGAAATAAGCATGGAGAGAAAATGGCATGCCCGTGGCCACACATGGTTACTGCCTGAATAAGGATTTTAACTCTGCCTTCTGACCCAAGAGGCAGCGCTCCTTCTTCTAAGTCCCAGTGGCCATTTTGTGGTTTCTCCTCCAGCTACACTGCCAAGGGATGAAATACTTTTCAGTCTCAGGTTGTTTTGATAGCTTTTTCTCTTTTAACTGGAAAACCCCTTTCACCTACTTTCTCCAAAAAGAAATGGTCTCAGATTTCCTAAAATTGCTTTGCATATTATAATTTTGTTTAAATAAAAATCATTAACCACAATAAACTAAAATGGGGTAAGTTCTAACATTGCATTGCTCTGCCAGGCAGACTTCCACAAGTAAGTATGGGAAAAAAATGATCCTTTGATTAACTCAGAACACACACACACACATGCACACACATGCACACACATGCACGCACACACTAAAATTATAACACTGCCATTTCTTTGGCATCTATGAAGGTGAGAGGCCTTGTTTTGGGACTTGGTAGTTAAATTGAAAGGAGAAACTCAAGAAAGAAAACTCATTTCAGAGCACTCTTATAGAGGACTTGGGCAGATACCACTTCTTAGTCTTCAGGATCTCTACGTTTATCTTTTTGGTGAGGTGGTACTTGCTAGAGGTGTTTCTGAACATCCAAATCTTCATTTCTGTACTGTCAGAGAAACAGGATTACAAATTTCAGGGTCAGAAGAGAAAATGGAATTCCTCTGGTCTAAACTTATGCCCAGTGCAAATCTCCTTCTCACCATCTTAGGGAGATCACCACTGTTTACCGGCTCGACTGTTCCAGCGACAGGAAGCTAATTAGCTCTAGCTTCCACGTTCCTTGAATTCCTCTTTTGCTGAAAGGGAACAATAATGTTCATCCCATTTTGTGTTATAAAACAGATCTGGTTATTAGATAGTTCTCCTATACCTTGGCCAGCTTTTGCATACCTTCCACTTACTGGTCCCAGTTCTGGAATGTGCATTTCTCTCTCAAGTTAATGCCATCCTGGATACAATACAAAGACCTATCTCAGGAGTCGCCAGAGTCTGTGATAATATGACTCAAAGAGAACACCATCCCTAATCTAGTTTAGAAGTAGAGAAGTAAAGAATTACCTAGTGTGTGTTTATGGATGTGTGCATGTGTTGGGGGTGAGGTGGAAGAATAAGTCTTTTTTTTTTTCTTCTGTAGTGGTAAATTCCAACTTTAATGTTCCAATTTTTAGCATGAATTAGCATATATTCTGATACGGACTTTAACACTAACTTGCATTTCACATGAACATAGTTTTTTGGACCTCAGCTTTTGAGGATTCAGTGTTCATTTAGACTGGAAATCCTTTCATGCCAGAGATCACATAGCAGCTATTCATCAAGCACAAGATTTTGCAGAAGGTCAGCAAATCATCAAACATCTATTCAATGCCTATTAGATGAATGGGGTATGTCAGAGAAACAAAAATTTGTAAGGACATGGTCTATATTTTTGTGCCACTCACAAATTAATGAAAATACAGACATATGAACCAAATTGAAAAAATAAACAATAATTATAGTACACCATGATGAGTGCTATCATGGGGTCAGGCACACAGAGAGGAGCCCTGGAGAAGTTATTTTCTCTGTTAATGGGGTTGGCCAAAGCTTTATATGGGCAGTTTATTCTGAGTGTTGAAGTGAATCAGAGTTGGGCAAATAGCAAGAAGCAGAAGGGCCAAAGGAATAGAAAATGCAAAACCGCAAAGGTATAAATGTGCGTGGTATATTTGAGGGTCAGTTAAAGCTTTAAAATTGTGACTTTAAATGGGAAGCCTACCAAGGGCAGTGAGGATTTTAACTCTGTAGGAGAAGTTGAAATAATTACCCATGATCTTCATGACCTGCTAAATGAATTTAAGACTAACCACCTCTCAGTGGCCTCTCTTCCTTTTTCCTTTCATCTCTACCTTTTCTAAGCACTTCAAAGGCTCATGCTATATGAACCTCTATGCTCACATTTTACCAATCGCCAGGCAATCTTCAGAGGCATTGTGCTACCTAATCCTTATCACAATTCAGTTAGGGCCTTCCACCTGAGTTCTTTCCCAGACTTCACCAGTTGTATGTGCAGGAAAATCCTCTTCCCTTCACCTTGAAAATACTAACTGCATCACTTCATATTACAAAGAGAATACAGCAATGTCCAATGATTGGAAAGGTCAGGGAAATAGAGAAATTTTCAAGGAGAGAGAAAGATTCAGACATCAAAATGTTTATTCGAAGGCAAAAGAAAAATATTTTGCTATATAAAAGGACACAAAGTTCTGTGGATTTTCCAATGTCTCCTGCTTGGGTCTGGCCCTTTGAGCTAACAAGGTTCCTCTCCAGCTGGGAGGAAGAGAAGCCTGAAGCCTTCAAGTGAGATTTTAATTCAATTAGTGTCTTACCAATTTGATGCAGCAACCAAGGACCTATGGTGTCTGATTAATATGCTGATGCTAAGGCAAAAGAGTGAACAGAATGCCCATTTGGATAAGGCCTGGCAGCAAAGCGTGGCATTGCCATGGAAACTGCAGAAAGCCATTAATTAGCTATCATATAAAATCATTGGAAAATTCTGGACCCTGGCATATCTGCCCCCTTCAAAGAGGAGGGCAAGAAGAGGTCATTCTAACAGCAAGGCTCCCTTCAATGATTAAAATCATAGTTGCAAATAGACTGCATGTTACAAAGTGGAAGAAAGATTGGGAAGTAAAACAAATGGACACAATGAAAGAAAAGAGGCTTTGGGATTATTCAAATCCAAGAATATAATTTTAAATGTAAAAGTATCTTGTTGGGTTTCCTCTGCTGATAAAGTTATCTCGATGACAAACATTTTCTCCTAGTTTCTGTTCTGTGGAAAGAAAGTGAGAACAATATGGATCCACTACATGCTGATAAGTGATCGGGGAAGGGATCATAGAGTCAGAGGGTATGGAGTCATTAACCCATAAAATAATAGATACAGATGGTATAAAGTTCAAATTTTAAAAACTTAAAATTAAAAAAACTAAATTAAAAAGAAGGCAGAAAAGGAGAAAAAGAATCATTAAAATACCTGGACACATAGACATAATAACAAAACTTACTATACAGATAATCACAATAAATGTAATTGGATAAAACTGGTGAGTAGAAAGACAGAGGTGGTCAGACTACACATTATAAGTTAAAAAAAGTAAAGGGAAAGAAGGTTTTAAAATTAAAGGATAAAAATATGCTAGACAAATATTAACTAAAAAGAAGCTGATGTAGCCCTGTTAATAACAGTCAAAAAGACTTTAAGGCAAAATACATTATTAGTGTTGAAGAAGGTCAGTTTAGCAAAGAAAGTGAGACAAGAGTGGACACAGAACCACAGACTCTGAATGTTAAAGGGATCATTAAAGAACTGTAAAATTTCAACCTTTAGAGATGAGGAATTATACCCAAAGTTATTCTACAAGTTTCCAACAATAACCATGATTACAGTTCCCTCTCCATTTGCACTAAAGGAAAGGTTGTCTAGAACAATCTCTATCCAAGATAAGAATCAAGAATTAGCCCCATGACATTTAAACTAATAGGATATACAAACTCACACATATGTTCTTTTTTGATAGATATACACATATATATCTATAATACATAGTATATATATTATAATATACTATTATATTACATTATAATATATATTTTTTCTTAAGTCACCAGCATCTTATATATGGGATCAACTCAAATTGAGGATCAACTCAAATCCTTGGATGGTTACAGGAGCTCAGGTTGAGTGCAGATCACTCTCTTCCTGGAAACTGAGTGTTAGTGGTTTCAGCCCTGTCAACCCTAAGAACCTAAAAGGAACTCTCCTTTCTCAATACCCCTTCTCTCTCCAAATCATTATTAGGGTCTGCAGTTACAAATAAGGTCACTCCCTGATTTTCAATATCAGATCTAATTGTAAGCATTCTGAGTCAAGGCATATGGTACATTTTCTGTCTACTTCAGTTCAGAATCTTCCTTCCTTCTCAACAGATTCACAAATCAAGATGAATGGAGGGAATAGAATGGCATAGATTTGAATTAATGGGCAGGAAATCACCTTAAAAGTCACAGAGTTAATTGGGGGGGGGGGATAACAGATATCTGAGAAATGTGAAAGCTCTGAGCTCTTTCCCAATAAAAAAGTACCATCAAATACACTTTTGAATAATGTTTCATAGATCCCTTGATGATCTTTCTTAGATATTCTGGAAGACTGCAAACCTTCAGTAAGTACCTTGGATCTAGGCTAAACTTTCTATTTTAGAAAATTTAAGCTTCAGCTTTCGGAGATGAGGAGTCATACCCAAAATGATTCTACAAGTTTGGAACACTTAGCATGAGTTTAGTTCCCTTTTCACTATTGCAAGTGTATGTTGGCCTAGGGTCACATATCAAGTTAATGTAGCTCATACAGCAGAATCCTGCCCTCAAGGAAGGCAGTTGTGATTTTTTATTTTATTTTATTTATTTGTCAGAGAGAGAGAGAGAGAACCCAAGCAGGGGGAGCGGCAGGCAGAGGGAGAAGCAGGCTCCCCCTTGAGTAAGGGGCCTGATGGCGGGACTCGATCCCAGGACCCTGGATCATAACCTGAGCCAAAGGCATATGCTTAACCACTGAGCCATCCAAGCATCCTGGAAGGCAGTTTTGTTCTGTCTTGAGATTTTATTTATTTATTTATTGGAGAGAGAGAGAGAGGAAACACGAGCAGGGGGAGGGGCATACGGAGAAGCAGACTTCCTGCTGAGCAGGGAGCCCGATGCGGGGCTCCATCCCAGGCCCCTGGGATCATGACCTGAGTCGAAGGCAGACGCTTAACCGACTGAGCCACCCAGGTGCCCCAAGGAATGCAGTTTTTAACATAAAGAAACATCTTGAGGAAAATGGCAGTTATGGTCACTTTAATAAAACCCAATATATACTAAATCCCAAATGTATTAAGTAGATATATTCTCTATAAGTACTAACTAAAAGAAAGAGACCTCTAAGCTGGAAAGTAATGACTGTGGTTAAAGGATATGCAGGGATGCTTTGGTAAGTATGACATCATCAGAGGATAGAGAGTCTAGTCCACTGAACCTAGTACAAGGGTACATGAAGTCTGAAGGAGAGAATGTTTGTTTCAGTCAATTCTGTCTGCTGTAATAAAAATACCATAGGCTGGGTGGTTTAGACAGCAGACACTGATTTCCCACAGATCTGGAAGTCCAAGATCAAGGCACTGGCAGATTTGGTGTCTGGTGAGAATCTGTTTCCTGGTTCACAGAGGCTGTCACCCCACTGTGCTCTCACATAGCAGAAGAGGCAAGAGGGGTCTCTGGGGTCTCTTTTATAGGGGCAATAATCTCATTTATGAGATCTTCACTCACATGACCTAAGCACCTCTCTAGCTCCTAATACCCCTACCTTGGAAGTTAGAATTTCACAGAGGAATTTTCGGGGTGGTGGGGGGGAGGACACAAAAATGTAGTCCATAACAGTGTGAAATCAGCAAAAGGAAAAAAAAGAAAACCCTCCATTAAATAACTAGGAATAAACAAATGGCTTCACGAATCAAAAATTGAGTTGCTCTTTTAAGTATCTAACCTCCAGGGGTGCCTGGGTGGCTCAGTTGTTAAGCATCTGCCTTTGGCTCAGGTCATGATCCCAGGGTCCTGGGATGGAGCCCCGCATCGGGCTCCCTGCTTGGCGGGAAGGGCCCCGCTTCTCCTTCTCCCACTCCCCCTGCTTGTGTTCCCTCTCTTGCTGTGTCTCTCTCTGTCAAATAAATAAATAAAATCTTTAAAAAAAAAAAGTATCTAACTTCCATTCTTGAACTTCCTTGGTTGGAAGGCATCCTCAAAACTGTATTGATTCCACCAATTTTTCCAATATTTCCCTAAGAATGAACAAGGAGCCTCTCCACAATCAAGGTCTGTGTCGAGAAAACTTCTAAATGGAGCCCTTTACCCCATGAAGAAAATGACGTCAATAAAAAATTTAAATGAAAGCTTAAGAGCTGATGATAGGAGAAAAGACAGCCACCCAAGCTGCAGGAATAAATTTCATTGTTGATGTCACCTGGGATGGCTGTATTCTCTGTCGAGTGACCCCTACAAGCCTTAACCAGGGACCAGCAATTGGTTTGACTTTGCCCCAGGCCTGTGCAAGTGAGGAAATTGTAATGTCTTATAAATTAGAGGATGATTATAAACACTGTCAAGGGATTGTTAATTATATGGTGTTAATTGTATAACACATAATTATAGATTAATAATAATGTCACCTAATCTTTTGTTGGTGTACAACAGGATGCTGAGCTTAAATCCTGGGAGCTGGGTTTTCCTGAATTATTAGGCACCTACAGAACCAGGATTAGAACTCAAATTTCCAAATTCCCAGATTAGTGATGAACCATTACACTCAACATTATTGCTGACAGGAGAACATAACTGGCAGCGAGTGCTGTGGCTGAGAACAGAGACCAGAAAACACAGAGCGGGAGACAGTGATTAGAGCTCAGCCATTTACTACCTATGCGACTTGACTGAGATATTTAACCTCTCTGTGCTTCAGTTTCTTCTGTAAAAATGAGGTTCTTAATAGGTTCTTTCTAATAAGGTCGTTATGAGAATCAAGTACATTTAAAGAGCCTACAAGAATGATTGGCATAGAGGACGCCTATCTATTTGGTACACAAGTGACATAAATAAAAATATAATTTAAATAGATATGCAAATTAATAATCTGCATAATGGCTAAAATCAATTGAGCTCATTTTACCAGCCAAGCACTAGAGTAAGAATTTGAAGCAAGCTATCTCACTCACTTAACTTCATGGCAAATCAATGAGGTGGATCCAATTTTCACTTCCGTTTACACACGAAGAAACTGAGTCTCTGGAAGATGAGATAACTTGTGGGTGGTCCCACAGCTAGTGATGGAATTATGATTCGTCAGTGTCCGCAAATGGGCCTCCTAATTATGCCACAGTGTGCCCTGTAAGTGCAAATTAATGGTCAAAGTTATCTATAAGAATAATCCAGACCTTAAAAGATACCTGGTGCCACGTCTTTAATACAGAGCTATTCAGTTTCTCCGTCAGAGGCAGGGGTAACCAGATAGTGTTAAATGTACTGACTCCTGAAATCACAGAGCTTCAGGGGGCACCCAGGAGCAATGGGCTGTCTAGGACAGATCTTCTATCTAGAAGGGCAAGATCCGGCTCAGAGCCTAGATGCATTTCTTACTCCTTCTCAAGCACCTGGGAGATGCCTACTGGCTTCAGGTATAGCCACCACCTCTTTGAGCAAAGCACCTTTGACTTGCGCCTTGCTCTTCTCTGGGAAAGCACAGTGCTGAGGGCCTGAAGTGAACAGGTGGTGAGGAGGAGATGAAAACCGTAGTCTGTTCCCTACGGCTCTCATAAGAAGAGAAAGCCTTCGATCTCTGGCTGGGCCACTTCCCACCTTTCAACATACTGGGTGGAACTGGAACCAGGCTGATGCCAGGCTCCTGAAACCCCACCCCAGGCCCATCCACTGTAGACTCACAAAGTTGGGGCGGAGCTCTAGGAGGAACGGGAGGACGAGGGTGACTTCTAGAAACTGGGCAGGGCCCATTGTGCTTGTTCAGCTTCCTGCTGTCACACTAGTTGCTCAATCTCTTTGCATCTCCCCAGCCCAGTATTGTCATCCTCGGCCATAACGTGCAAATCAATTCTCTTACTGTGGCACAAAGACTTTATGGACAGAAAGGCAGGATGAATAAACTCTCAACTATATTGGGATGAGGGGTTCTAAATGTTTAAAAACAAAATCACTTCCACAAGTCTTTTCTCAAGCAATGTTTATGGAAAAGGGGAATATAAATGCCTATTTTACCTTCTAACCTTGTAAGGTCAGCTAGATCTTAGGGACTAGGATTCGGCACACATTTACAGAGAAGGAAAAGAAGGTGCATAAGGTTGACTGAGCATCTATGAGGTCCCGGTACTTAAAATGTATCTAAATTACTCATTTAGCCCAAAATGCCGCAGTAAGACGGAGTGGTTAGCAGCATGAGATTTAGGGCCACAAGAGGTTCAGTTCTTGGTTCCCTTTACGAACTCTGTGACCTTGGAAAGTTACCTAACCTCTGTGTACCTCAGTTTCTTCATCTGTCCCGTGGGGAGAACACTAAGTCCCACTTCATTAGGTTGCATGAGAATGTTTCTTTTGCCCAATTTCTACCTTTTACCTGAGTTAGTGCAGATAAGGGCCTGCCCAGAACTCCCTGGTGCATAGGAAACAGTAAAAGTTAACTTTCGATATTCTTTTGGGCCAGGCCTGGCTCAAGACTGGGGCTTGAAATTCAAGCCCCATGATGCCCTTTGGCTTCCCCTGCTGCTTATGTGGCTCCTCTGGAATTGTCTACTGCACAGGAATTGGGTGGAGGACTTAGGCGAATCCCTGTCTTCCAAAAGTTCACAGGCAACTAATAGAAACACACGCATTTAAAACCCGAAATAGGGGCAGGGTGCAATCAGAGAAGATATCATTTTTAAATTATAAAAATAGAATCTGGGAAAAGGAGAATGGAGGACTGAACTGGTAAGAGAAGTAATGAAGACAAGAAGCTCAAGTGACTGTTCCCAGCGCTGTCCCTGACAAAGCCCGGTACAGCCTCACCCCATTTCCAGGCAAGCAGGGATGTTGCTTAGCAACCCACCCAGGAAGAGCAGAGTGAGCTCTGTGCTGGTGCATTAAGGGCTGCCACCGCAGTCCCGAACAGGACCAAACTTTCGCTTTAAACCCCGCCTCCAGCACAAGGGACACCTGCGAATCGAAAGCACTTGGGAGCAGAGTCTTCTGAGAGGTTAGGTTGAGCAGAAGGCAGGCATAGGGGAAAATACTCAGTTTAAATGAGTGGAAAAATATAGAGTGAATTTTCTTTTCTTTCTTTCAAATGGTGCAGAAATTTGATGTGCTCAGAAAGATTTGCCAAGCCAAGGACTTGGTGAGTCGGCTTCACTGAATGTTGATGTGGCAATTGAGGCCAGCAGGACATGCCCAGTTCCTAGCTCATGTAGGCCACCTCTCCCAGCAGCTGCAGCCTCTTGATTACCACCTACAAATTCAATCTCAAAGTAAGATCTGGAGAAAATATTGCCCTTACTCGGTAGAGATTGGAGGTGTTAGAGTTCAACTCTATATTCATTCCTTCAACAGATATTTTTTTGAAGCTTGGCAGTTAGAACGGAAGATAGGCTTTAATTTTTAAGTGTGACACATGTTAAGGAGGGCAAGTATAAGATGCTGTGGGAACATACAGCATGGACCCCTAACCTAAAATGGACAGAGAAGGGGGAAGGTCACAAAAAGCACCAGAAGCTGTGATGTTTAATAGGAGTGGTGAAAAATAAGTCAGAGTTCAACAAAGAGAGGAAGGGAAAATTGTTCCATATGGAGTAACAGTTCATGCAATGGTCCAGTTCAATGTGAGAGAGGAAGGGGAGGGGGAGAGGGAGAGAAGATGGGGGAGGGAAGAAGATGGGAAGAGAAAGAGAGAGAAGAGAATTGGGGATGGGGATGAGGAGGAGTAGGAGCAGAATATAGGAGTATATTCTGTAGTATATTTGTAGTATATATTCTGGAGTATATTATGTAGCTGTATAAGGAAGAGTCTTGCAACTCATATGAGAATTCTAAACTGTATCCTAAGAGCAACTGGCAACTGTTTACAGAATGTTAAGCATGGCAACAGGTGATCAAATGTACTAGCCTACAGTCAGCTCTTCTGCTATTCCACTCTATGCTCCAACCCCAGTGCTTGGGTCCCTAGTCTAGTCTCTGGAGTTCCTGGTATGGTCTTCTGCCAAATTTTCTTAAGATAAGTGATTTTGCAATTTTTTTTTTGTCCGTATCACCATCCCTTCCCTAATGTATGGAGTCTTGCTCTTAAACCTGAGCTCATTTACCTCCTCTCCTGATTTTGCCTGTTTTAGGACTCTCAGTCACCCTCCTACCCCTCCTGCCCCTCCCCATATACCATTATGGTTGCCCCTGGTGCTGTTTGATTGAACTACCTCTCTGTCACCCTGCCAATACTAGGGAAAATCCACTAAATGGTCATCTCCCCATTAACCTGCAGCAACTGTGTCTGAACCAACCAACTACTTGCCCAGGAACTGATCCACTCCATAGAAGTTGTCTCATATCAAGTTCTGTTCATCTGAGTGGTGAAGCAAGAAATCCATCTAACTCATTAGCCTCTTTAAAATAGTGGTTAAGGGCCCAAACCCTGGAGTCACCTTCCCTTGAGGTGAAACCTGGCCTATATCAAGACTTAGCTGTGTGATCTTCGGCAAGTTAGTTCATCTCTCTGAGCAATGGTTTCATCATCCTTATGTGAAGATATTCACACACACCTCATGGGGGTTGTTATGAAGATTGAAAGAGACTATGGAGAGAAAAAAACTTAGAATAGCACCTTGCACATACTAGGAAGAAAATGAATATTCCTCTTCACTATTCCTCTGAAAGTACATTATCTACTTACATTTCTGGTTTTGATCCTTACAATGACTTCCTAAGATTGAAGGATTAAAGGAGATTACACATATAAAGCACCAGGTACATAATAAACACAAGATAAATATTAGCTATTATTATTAATTATCATTAATGAAGCAGAATATCCTCTGAGAGATTAACTGTGTCTTATTTTCTGGAATACAGGCTCATAGTAAATGAACAAGTCTTCACCACCCACCAGGACTATCCTTTTTGTGTATTCACATATACCGCCTACAAGAGGCAGCATATGTCCTTTAAGGGCTCTTCTCAATCTTTGCAAAAGGCCAGCAACTTCTTTGGTTTCAGAGGCCATCCTACAAATGACTCTATCCAGGGAGGTTAGCAGAATGGCTGCACTGCACAACTCCATGGGTTCCATTCTCACCTTAGTCTAGAAGAATGGCATCTTGTGCAGCAGTTGATAATGCTAATGACTGTTATGTATGCTGAATTGTGTCCCCCCAAATGCATATGTTGAAATTCTAACCCCTGGTACCTCAGAATGTGACTGCATTTGGAAACAGAACCTTTAAAGAAGTAAGCTAAAATGAGGCTGTAGGGTGGGCCCTAATCCAGTCTGACTGGGGTCTTTATAAGAAGAAATTTGGGCACACAAAATGACATCAATGATGTGTGGTCACAGAGAAAAGAGCTTTTGAGGACAAAGCAAGAAATTGGGCATCTGCTGACCAAGGAAAGAGGCCTCAGAAGAAACCAAATCCACCAACACCTTGATCTAGGACTTCTAACCTCCAAAACTGTGAGAATTTCTGTTGCTTAAGCTGCCTAGTCTGTAGTAAACACAGTGTCCATCAAAGGATCAGACTGCAGTGACTGTGGAGGTAGGAGAGAATGAGAAGATAGAACAAGATGCTACAGTGGCTTGGATTTCCTGGGATGAGACTGCACCTTGCTTCCCCATGGGGAACTGGATCTTTGATGCAATGGCCGGCCTAGATGCCTTGAAGAATGGACACACAGTGTGTGACCTTGAGGGAAGTAGCCAGGACACCTTGTGAAGACCCTGAGTTCTTCTGAGTGACCTCAGTATGACCCTCTGGATAAGAAGTAAGCAGAAGTCCTCCACGGCATCTCCAGATGATAGCTGCAAGGTAGTGGTCAGTAGAGACCAGAGACCAGATCTCTGCCTCATTTTCCTGGGATGATAAGTGTGCAGAATGAATGCAGGATTCAAAAGAGGATTGGAGGGAAGTTCATTAATGAGTGTGATGGTCATCCTGGTAATGAGGATGGTAACAACTCAGAAACATATAATTTAAAAAGAAAGAAATAGAACATTTCTAGCATCTGTTAATTTATAGAATAAACTAATATCCTTTATATGTAAGTAGGCAGAATAGCTATGAAGTTACAGTATTAGCCTCAGGGGCATTTTTATCTTGATCTCTGTTGCATCCGTAGTACTAGCACAGCTCATGGTACCACTTGTGTGCTCAGCATTTGTTGAATGAAAAGATGGACTACCCATGTGCTATTTACTTTATTTCAGAACTGCAGAAAAGCCCTGAGCAGTAAAAGGGACCTAGCCAAGGTCACATAGTGACCATATGTCATTTCACACACAAGGTGTCTTAGTCAGTTTGGGCTTCTAAAACAAAATACCTTAAAATCTGTGGCTTAAATAGCATTTATTTCTCACAGTTCTAGAGGTCAAGAAGTCCAAGATCAAGATGCCAGTGATTCAGTTCCTGGTGAAAGCCTTCTTGGTTTGTAGATGGCTTCTTGTGTCTTCATGTGGAGGAAAGTGAGAACTCTAGACACTTCCTATTTTTATAAGGACACTAATCCCATTTTGGGGGCTCCACTTCATGACCTCATCTAAACCTAATTACCTTTCAAAAGCCTCACCTTTAAATACCATCACTACATTGAGTTATACAGGGTTTCGAGATTTGAATTAGGGTAGGGGGCACATATACATTCCACCCATCATACAAGGAAAGAATGAAAACAACTACTTCCATTCCAGTGCTCTGCTCAAAGCCTATGTAGATATTTAACATTCTTTCTCCAGAAGCATCTGGTTCAGAATTCTGCCTGGGCCATGCCAATGGATGAGCAGAATGATGTAGTATGACAAATCCTCTTTCCCTCTGTCCCCTTGTGAAAGGAATTCGCCATCCTCTGTGATCATCAAGCTGGCAACATCAATCTGGATGTTCGTTAATGACACTGACCTCAATCTGTCATGTTTTAAGGAACCCTTCACAGCAGCTAGGATTTGCTGCCATATAGGGCTTTATTGTACATGGAACTCTCTAATAAGCTGATTAAAAATATTTTTGAAGCCTTGATGTGTACTTTTCAGACATCTGATAAGAAGCAAAGTGAATGGACACATGCTGAGTGTAGAACACAGGAATCCTGCTGAATTAGAAGATGCTCATACTTGAATTGCGGTGCATTTCTCATGGTTGACAGAGCAAAGGTCTGGCATGATGATACCCTCATTTAAACCTTTCCTTGTTTCTTTTTTTTTCTTTTTAAAATTAAACAGTTTATTGAAACTAAGAAGATAACAACAACAACAACAACAACAACAACAATAAAAAAAAAAAAACTTCACCCATTTCTTCCATTCCTAACTCCCTACCTCTGGCAATCACTAATCTATTTTCTGTATCTCTGAGTTTGGTTTTTGGTTGCTGAGTTGCTTTTTTTTCCCCCTGTTTTTGTTTGTGTGTGTGTTTGTTTAAGATTCCACATATTAGAGAGATTATACATTATGTCTTTCTCTGTCTGCCTGAGTTCACTTAGTATAATGCCCTTAAGGTCCATCCATGCTGTAACAAATAGCAAGATTTCACTCTTTTCTATGACTGAAAAATATCCCTGTGTGTGTGTGTGTGTGTGTGTGTGTGTGTGTGTGTGTGTATCTATATATATATCACAGTTTCTTTATTCATTCATCCATAGATGGACACTTAGGTTGTTTGCATATCTTGGCTATTGTGAATAATGCTGCAGTGAGCATGGGGTACGTATGTCTTTTTGAGTAAGTGTTTTTTCTTCAGATAAATACTCCAGAAGTGGAATTGATAAATCATATGATAGTTCCATTTTTAAATTTTTGAGGAACCTCAATCCTGTTTTTCCATAGTGGCTGAACCAATTTATATTCCCAGTGTACAAGGGGTCTCCTTTTTCCACATCCTTGCCATCATTTGTTATTTCTTGTCTTTTTGATACTAGCCATTTTAACAGGTGTGAGGTGATAACTCATCATGGTTTTGATTTGCATTTCCCTGATGATAAGTGATGTTGAGCACCTTTTCATGTACCCAATAGCCATCTGTATGTCTTCTTGGGAAAAATAACTATTCAGATCTTCTGCCTATTTTGTAATAAGATTATTTGCTTTTTGGTGTTGAGTTGTATGAGTTCTTTATATTTTTTTAATATAAGCCATTTATCAGATACATGATTTGCAAATATTTTATTTAGGAGGTTGTCTTTTCATTTTTGTTAATCGTTTCCTTTGCTGTGTGGAAGCATTTTAGTATAATGTATTCCCACTTATTTATTTTTGTTTTTGTTGCTTTAGGTTTTGGTATCACATTAAAAAAATTCTTGCCAAGACCTATGTCAAGGAGCTTACCACCTATGTTTTCTTCTAGAAGTTTTATGGGGTATTTCAGGTCTGACAAGTCTTTAATCCATTTTGAGTTAATTTTTGTGGATGGCATAAGGTAGTGGTTGAGTTTTATTCTTTTGCATGTGGCTATCCAGTTTTCACAACACCATTTTTGAAGAGACTGTTCTTCCCCCATTGCATATTCTTGGCTCTTTTGTTATAAATTAATCCAAATTAATCTGGGTTTATTGCTGGGTTCTATTCTGTTCCATTGATCAATGTGTTTGTTTTCATGCCAATATCATACTATTTCAATTATTATAACTTTCTAATATAGTTTGAAATCAGAGAATGTGATACCTCCAGCTTTGTTCTTTCTCAAGACTGCTTTGGCTATTCAGGGGTTTTTGTGGTTCCATACAAATTTTAGGGTTATTTGTTCTATTTCTTTGGAAAATACCATTGGAATTTTGATAGAGATGACATTGAATTTGTAGATTGCTCTGGATAGTGTGGACAATTTAACAATATTGGTTCTTCTAATCCATGAGCACAAAATATCTTTCCATTTATTTGTGTCTTCTTTAATTTCTTCCATTAATGTATTATAGTTTTCAATATACAGGTCTTTTACCTCCTTGGTTAAATTTATTCCTAGGTATTTTATTATTTTTGATACAATTGTAAATGGAATTGTTTTCTTCATTTCTCTTTCTGATAGTTCATTGTTAGTCTATAGAAATACAACAGATTTTTGTGTACTGATTTTGTATCCTATAACTTTATAAATTTGTTTATTAATTCTAACAGTTATTTGGTGGTTTTTCTATATATAATATTGTGTTATTTGCAAATAGTCATAGTTCTACTTCTTTTTCAATTTGGATGACTTTTATTTCTTTTTCTTGCCTAACTGCTCTGGCTATGACTTCCAATACTATGTTAAATAAAAGCGGTAAGAGTGGGCATCCTTGTCTTGTTCCTGATCTTAGAGGAAAGGCTTTCACCTTTCCATCATTGAGTGTGATGTTAGCTATGGGCTTGTCATATATGGTCTTTATTATGTTGAGATATGTTTCCTCTATACCTACTTTGTTGAGAGCTTTTATTATAAATGGATGTTGAATTTTGTTAAATGTTTTTTCTGCATCTATTGAGATCATCATATTATTTTTATCCTTCATTCTGTTAATGTAGTATATCACATTGGCTGATTTGGGGGTGCTGAATCATCTTTGCATCTTTGGAATAAATCTCACTTGATCCCTGGTTTGTTTTAATGCCAGTTCAGCACAGGAGGGATAAAGTCATGGGTAAGCAATGGGCCTCCCTAGGATGGATTGACTTCTGACTGTGCCTCATGAAGCAGGACCATTTTATTACTTGTATGCCTGGCACCAAGCTGAAGGTTCATATTTCTAATTCTCCAAAAGACTGAAAAAAGGACGGGCATAGTCATCCTCATTTTACAGAAGAAACTGAGTCTCAGAAAATGTCTTTAGCTTTAGGGCTTTGGAGGAGCAGGATTCACATCAGCTCTGCCTAATACCCATGCTCATATTATTAGAATCATTCATTTCTTCTTTCATCTAGCAGATCTTGAGCACCTCCTATGTGCTTTGTACTGTATTTAAATGCCTTGATGCCTCAAAAGGAAATGGTGGATCCTCCCTGGTCAAAGCGCTTTCACAGTATTCTTTAGTGTAGCAGTCTTCTAGGTGAAATATAGGCCTTATTCTTATTGGTACTTCACCATCATATTAAGAAAACTAACCTTACAGTTGAGTACAGTACTATGTGACTGACCATTATGCAAGAAAGGATTGACTTAGCAGACCTGGGTTGTTCAAACCATGCACATTCTAAGAAATTCTTAGGTCTGCCTTTAAGACTGGCTCTTGGCCAACTCCTAGGAGATGAGCTCTGAACTTTTGGAATTCTACCTGATAAGAGTGTTCATGTATACCTAGGGCCTTGAGCCATTTGACCAGATCATGCTAACAAATGTAATTTACAGGGAATGTCTGTTTTTTGCTCTAAGGACGTAAAGTCAGAGTAGCTGAGGCCAATCACATAGACACTGCATGCCCACATAACTGACCTGCAATAATAACTTTGGACACCAAACTTGGGTGAGCTTTGCTGGGTGGCAACAATTCACATGTGTTGTCACACATCTTTGCTGAGAGAATTCAGGGTATCCATGCAACTCCACAGGGAACAGACAACTGGAAGCTTGCATTTGGTTTCTCTTGGACTTCACCCTCTCACACTTGCCCTTTGCTGATTTTAATCAGTGTCCTTTAGCTATCATAAACTATAACAGTGAGTATAACAACTTCTAAGTTCTATGAGTTCTTCTAGTGAGTCAAGGAGCCTCAGAGTGGTCTTGGGCACCCCTGAAACAACCATCCGCTTCTCCACCCATCATCTTCTTTATTCCTTATCACAGTTCAGAGGGCACTTGCATTGGCATATCCATTCCATGAATGATGAGAGGACAAGTGCCTTTCTTAACAATGTTTTAGGGGGCCCAATGTCACGGGCATTCTAAACCAGTAGAGATTCAGAGAGATTAAGCAGTGAAAAATCTAAATATCACCATCACATGGATAAAGGAAACATTCAGGTAAGCACCACAGCTGACTCCCTAATACCACACCCCAAAATTACAAATATCCCCACCCAAACGCAGAGAGCATTGGAAAACCAGAGGTTTCTCTCCTTGAAAATAAAGCTTCCATCCCAAACGTATGGTCTGTTGGGGAGAAAACCAGTGAACTACTTTCCAAGTAGGCAGATTTCAGAGAAGAAAGGTGATTTGCTCTTCCTAAACACAACTGTTGGGAGTAAGTAAGAGGTGAAGTGTGGCCTGGATATGCTTCTAATAAATGGATGTCCTTTTGCCTGGAATCAGCCAGGAGAAAGTTTTTTGCATGTTGCAAGAAGTCAGTGATACTCTCAGGACTAGAATTCCCAGTGGTCACAGAGCCATGACGCATCCCCAGGCGTCATTCTACATTGAGTTCAAGGCAAACACCGTGCTTTTTATTGTTGATTTACAACTCTCAAGGTCTCAATGGTGTAAGGTACTGCAGATATTTAAAATGCAAAAAGCCTTAAGTAACCTTCATTGAACTTAATTAACATCACCTATTTAAGGAAACAATTCCCCTCCCTTCAGACCCAGGGCTGTTTCCCAAAGCCTATCCCTGATACTTAAGAGAAGCATAAACCTTTGTGCACAAATTGCTTCACATCATATCAGAATCCAGCCAGTTATTCAGACCTGGCTATGTCTCCACTCCTTAGGCCTATTTCATCTCTCCCTCCTTTTATGGACTAAAAGAGTGGTTCTGAGACACAGGGGTTCTGTGTCTCACTTTCATTCCTCCATTTGTTCATGTAATGAACAACTGTTAAGCATTAGGTATGTATTAGATGCTGCTCTATTTTCTGGGGATATGACAACAACCAGGTCTTTGCCTCAAAGGATTTATTCCCAGTTTTAGGAAGTGGAGCATGCTCACAAATAGTGCAAATATGTATCTCGAGGACAATGACAGGAGTATTTGCAGGATAAACGAAGGCATAGATGAGGGAGTGGTCCATCTCCTGGGTCAATCCCCTTTTATGTGCACTGCAAAAACACTTCTCTTCTGACTTCTCATCACCTCCTCTTCCTCTCTCTGGCCTTTGTTTGCCCCTTTTGCTCCACTCCCCAACTACTCCCAACAATCATTTGTGGTTTGGCTATGGTCCATAGTATCTAGATCCCTCACCAACAATATTTTGGATCAGATGT
The DNA here is from genome assembly GCF_004348235.1 of Phoca vitulina. NCBI lineage: Eukaryota > Metazoa > Chordata > Mammalia > Carnivora > Phocidae > Phoca > Phoca vitulina. The sequence goes on along the minus strand of NW_022589724.1, from coordinate 18,650,550 downwards.
TCCACTGACCACTGGCCTGGTGCTCAATCCAAAATTCTAGTGCCATTCAGATTTGCACTAGGCCTGCCTTGCAGCCTGCCTTAGCATCTTTTGCTGCAAGGCTCTTGCTGACAGAGCCCAAATTGTACCTCCAGAGACCTAGAGCCTGTGGGGTACTTTCTATGGCGTGCCCTAGAATTGCTTATCCATGCTGAAACACAATCCACTCACCTCCCGGTTACGAGGCAAGATTTAAAGCCTTAATGGTGTCTCATTGATTTCTTAAGGTCTGCTTAGAGCTGGTGCTCCGCTGTTGCATATTTTAATTGTTACCGTTTTGTTCTTGCATCCTGAGGTGATTTTACCAGGAGGAACACATGCTTAAAGAAGCTGAATTAAATGCAGGCAAATCTCATTAATTCAGACTCCACTAATTCAGGCCAGACTAAAATATAACTCTGTGTTATCTAGAAGTAAAAAGATTTTCTACATAAATTAACAGTGGAAATAAGACTGCAGGGGAGAAGGCTCACCTGTTTAAAAGGCAGTGTTCCCAAACACTTCCAAGGCATTCCAGAAGGGCCATCAACATATAAACAACTTCCTTTGTGTTTGTTCATTAAAGCTAAAGACTGGTTCTTCAAAGAATAACCTCTTATTTGGTGAACTTTTTCTTTAATTTGTTAATCTGTAAATTTAAGGCTTATATATCTTTCTAAAATATTCACCAAATCCACCCCCCTCCATAATGCCAAGTATATTACAGACATATTGTACCTACACATAAACATATGTGCATATGCATTAAAAATACAATGAAAGCATCTTAAAATGAAATAGCGTATTTATGGTTGGTAGGATTAAAGGTGATTTTTGTTTTCAACTTCATATTTATAAGTATTTTCTGTAATGAACTCTGATTTTTATCATCAACATAAAAAATGTAAATCAACATTTTCTAATATTTAACAGATCTTTTCCCCCAAGTAGTTTATATGGGATAGAATTGAATCATATCCAGCATTTTTTAATAAAAAGACTTGGTAGGGAGAGTGAGAAGGTGGCTTAAGTGAAGGCCAAAATTTATCTTCATGTCACCCTTGTTGGAGGTGACTTGGTCATGAAATCAGTTTAGAATATGAAGTGAGCCTGACGTAGGAAAGATGTTAGGGTTCAAAGCCGATGGCTAAGAAAGAATTCTTGAGACATCTTCGGTACAAAAAGGTGGTGTTATTAAAGCATGCGACAGAACCCATGGGCAGAGAAGCTGCACTGGGGTCATGAGGAGTGGCCCACTATATACTTCCAAGTTGGGAGGGGGTTAGGTGTAGCACAAGTTTCTAAGGAATTTTGGAAGAGAGGTTTCCAAGACCTTGAGGGGACTAGCTATTGTTGGGAAAAGGTCATTTATTACTGTCTAATAAAACCTTAGTCATGAGACCCTTCAGATGTATATCAGTGGGTCACATGCTTGGGGGATGGTTGCCAACATGTATCTTTGGCGGGGGGTGGGGATAGAGATAAAGGAAGTTTCCAAAAGAATTTTTATAGGTTGAAGTAGATTTACAGGATCCTGGGGGTCGGGCTAAGATTGCCTTTTGCCCTTAGCGCAGTGCACAGTAGACCGCGGGGACTACTCAATGTTATACAAACCATGAACTAACTACCTCCAGTAGCATTCCACCAAGTGCTCCTGGCGACCAGTACAGTTACTGCAAGTATATTGAGTATCTCATTTGCGCCAGATAATTTTCCAGGCAGAATTTACTTTTTTTGTTACAAATAATCACAGACGGATGCTCAGGGATATCCAAAATTGCTCGGGTTCCCCCAGATAATACATGATAGAAGTAATGTTCAAACTCAGCTAGACAACGCAAAGCCCCTGATACATGTTTTTAGTATCAGAGAAAATGCATTGTACAGAAGAGACATTGGATTAGTGGTTAGACATTTTGAATTTTGAGCCCGGCTTCTGCTACTAATTAAATGGATGACCTTGAGCTTTGTGCTTAACCTCTATAAACCTCAGTTTTCTGTAAAATGATCAACATATACAGCTGAGGAGGAGAATAAATGAGAAAAAATGTTTTATAATACCTCAGAATCTTTTCTTTTTATTCATATAATTTCTAATTAATAGCATCTTCCTCTCATGATCCTCCCTGCTCTAAGCATGCAGTGTAGATGGTGCAAGTGAGCTTTTATTTAATAGAGGCTTCAGTAGGCCTTTCAGGAAGGAAAGGTACCATCTTAAACAAGTCGTCCTATCTGAGTCCAGGTCCCAGTGGGGCAGGTGGCAGTCATTTTTTCTCTTGCTCCTGCCCTAACTTTCTGAAGCCAAAATTTGAGCTCAGATATTTTAATATTGATGGAATATTGCCTTGATGAACAACCATTAGGAAGGCTGCACTAACTGTAATGATCCCCAAATTTCAGTGTCATAACATAATACAATTCTATTTATCTCTCATATGATACTTCAATGTGGATGGGGTAGTTCTTCTTGGAGGCTCCCCTCTAGGTAGAAACTTGAAAATCCAGGCTCCTTTCTTCCTGTAATGTCCCTATCCTACAGGTGTGCCCTCTGGGGGTCTCTGCAGAAGAAGAAAGGGAGGATCTGGCTGAAGATTTTCGGAGCCAGTCCTGGCTATGTCGTGTATCCCTTTAGCCCATCCTATTACTGCCCAGAATGAGCAACATGGTTTCGGCCTACTGCAAGTCTTATTATATGCTCAGGGAGAGAAAATGAAGTCTGAGAATATTGTGGCTTCTTTTCTGGAAGCAGAGCTGAAATGGAGCCTCTGTGCATCAGTATGCCCAGAGTCTGTTCTTACTGCATGGAAATATCAGAATCGTTAGCCCATATACCCATGGGAACCAACTTTATCAACCAGAGTACAGCGTTTATGTGCAGTTTCTTGGCCTTTTGTCTTACAGGCTATTCATTTCAAAGTTACTCAGGTGTGCATTTCCCTCCCCACCACCACCTACACTGAGACTGCTTCATACATTTGTAATATAGTCAGATCCTCCTGTCACGGTGTACATTCCTCCCTGGGATCCCCCAGCCTCCTTAATGATTTTTTAAAATTTGCATCTATTACAGTTTGCTCTTCGTGCTATAAAGTTCCATGGGTATGACTGATGCATAATGTCATGTATCCACCATTACAATATAATACAGAATGGACTCACCCTTCTAAAAATCCTCTGTGCTTTACCTATTCAACCCTTCCTCTTTCATTCTCCCACTAGAAACCACTAATATTTTGTTGACTCTAGTTTTGCCTTTTCCAGAGTGGCATATAATTGAAATCATACAGTATGTAGCCTTTTGAGACTGGATTTTTCATTTAGCAGTATGTGTTTAAGGGTAATCTATGTCTTTGATGGTTTAACAGCTTATTTCTTTTTTTAAAAAAATTAATTCCAGTATAGTAGATAGTGTTCTATTCATTTCAGGCATACAATACAGTGATTCAACAATTCTACACATGAGTCAGTGCTCATCATAATTAAGTGTACTCTTCACCCCCTCACCTATTTCACCCATCCTCCCACCCACCTCCCCACATAGCTTATTTCTTTTAAATGCTCCATTTTATTGATATACCACAACTTGTTTATGCATTCACCTGTTGAATTGTTGCATTCACCTATTGAAGGACATCTGAAATGTTTTTGGTGATTATAATACAGCTGCTGTAAACATTCACATGCAGGTTTTATATGGACACGTGTTTTCAAACCAGTTGAGAAAAAACCTAGGTGCACAAATGTTCAATCGCATGGTAAGACTATATTTGGTGTGTAAGAAACAACCAAACTGTCTTGTAAAGAGGCTATTGCCATTGGCATTCTTAGCAGCAACAAAAGGGAGTTCTGGCTGCTGCATATTCTTACCAAAGCACTTGGTATCGCCAGCTCTTTGTAGCAGCTATTCTGAAAGGTGTGTAGTGGGTAGGCATCCTTTCGTAGCCTCGACTACTCTGGCGTCACAATGCGAAGAGCTAGCAGTGGTTCAGCAGATACTCATGGAACACCCATTATTTGCTCTGGGCAGGGGTGTCGCAGGTAACTGGTAAGGCGATGATGTCAGGGAAGAGATGATTTTCCCCAAGGTGACTGAATGAGCAATTACACAGAGTTATGCTATAGAAAATCTTCATGCACTGGAAGTCTGGAAGATCAGCTGGTTGAAAACTACTCCCTGACTCTATTCTTAAGGCACTGCAACCATGCCTTTTGCAGGGGTCTTGTCTGAATTCACCTCCTGCATACCTCTTCGAATCATAGGTTTGCTGCTGGATCATCTCTGTGATCTTTCGCATGGCACAATTAGCTGCGTAAAGATAAACAGATCTAAATCATCACCTAGAAAACCATAATCATATAAGGATTCCAGGGAAACACAAGAGACTTATTCTTGCAGGAACAGTGACATTGATCACTAAGGAGAGGAATGACCCCAAGGAAGAGGTTATAACAAATAATTAGAAAAGAATAAACAAATAGTTACAATTTCATTATAGAAATCAAATCATCATGAGAAGTAAAAAAAAAAAAGAGAGAGAGAAGAAAGAGAAAGAGTTACAGTCTTATGGAGACAGGTTTAGAAAAATAATATAAAATAACATGAATAAGAATAAAGACTAAAAATGATCAGAAAGAAAAATGTAGCTACATATTCTAGAAGAGAGCAAACATATGGATGATTAATGTTCCTGAAAAAGAGAACAAATTAGACCAAAAAACACACCAATATTCTTATAATGTGACAGAAAAAAGACTGAATTAAAGAAACACCTACATGAACAAAGTGAAAGGGTACAACTTGTCTTGGGAAAGCTGATTAACAAACAAAGCCAGGCGAGCAAAATAATATCAAATATGAGACACAGCTATGTCGGTTCTTAATTTTCAAAGACAAAGAATGACTCCTGAAGGCACTTGAACACACACAGGATCCCCTACAGAGAAGGGAATGAGGAACACACTGGCTTCTGTTTCTGTCTAGGCAACATTCAGTGCGAGCAGACAGTGAATTAAAAAAAATTAAATGTGTACAAACAATGTGTACAAGCAATGTCTACTCTGGTCCAAGGGAAGGGAAGTGTGACCCAAGAATTATACCATGCCAAATTGGTGTTCAAGCATAAACACACCCGAAAGCCATTTTTATACATGGTAATATTCAGAGGAAATGTCACCCATGAGCCTTTCTTGAAAAAAGACATGGTCATAAAATCCAGTCAACCAATAAATGAAGCAAAATAAAATGCATAGAAAGGAGGAGTACGGAAGCAAAGTTCTTATGCACTAACTTTATTTTAATGTAGAACTAAGTTTAAAGAATTGTGAGAATTTTGGTTGCAGTGCAAAATATAACTGCTATAAACCATGAAAATATATATGAAAATGAAACTAACAAAAATTGAAGTAGAAACATGGGAGGTGTAAAGAAGTGTGTGTCTGTGTGTTCATACGTGTGAGCTCATTTTTCTTATTTTTCACTGTGGTGGGTGGATTCTAAAAATATTACTTATACTTGTTAAAATCGAGAAAAACATATTTAGGCATATTATTACTGACTATAAATGTAACCAAATAAGGTGTTTTTAAAAAATTTTTCAAAGAATCTTCCAACTTCTCAGCAGAAATGAGAAATACAAAATGAATCAAAGAAGCACACATCCAAAAGCAAAACATAGAAAATTTAATGGGCACAAAAATAAGAAATTAACAAAATGATAGACCTGAAATAAAACCCACACATATTATTTAATTACAATGGGATAAACCCACAAATTATTCAAAAAGACCTTAATATTGATTCATAAAAACAACATGGAGTTCGAAGTAGTTAGAACAAGTACCTTTGAAAGATTACAGTATCAATAAAGACTTACCATTCAAGCAAAAATGTACCAGGGATTAAGTTGCAAGCAGAAAAAAAATTAAAACCAGGGGGAAAAAGAACTAAATAAGAAAAAGAAAGGGGGTTTTCTAATGACACAACAATGGGGATCTCAAAATCATGGCTTTTTATGTTCCTAATATCACAGCATCGATATTAAGAAAAAAATGTAGAAAATGTCAAAATTACATAAAACAACATAGGTAGGGCTTTTTAACTGAACTCTCAGCTTCAGAAAGACAGTTCAAGTAGAAGAAAAGAGATGAGATAAATATAGTAACCAGCGAGGCAGATATTATTAATTCTATACCAGAGGAGATATAGTATATTAATTCTATACCATTCTTTACAAGTGCCCATTGAACATTTGCATATCTCAGTCTTGTATTTGTTTGCTATTAAAATGTCAATAATTGATCAAAGGTAGAAAAATCACTATAACATTAAAAACTCATAGAAATGACTTAAATTATAAAAAGTAAGATAATCTATAAGATAATTGGTCAGAAGTGTTAGTAAAATTCAGTAACACAAGTAATTATATTGTTAATGTAAATTTAATGTAAGAAAATATCTATTATGAAAGTAATAATGAAGATTAATTTCCTAGAAATAAACTTAACAAGATGTGTACAAGGCTTATATGAAAAAACAAAACTGTAAAACTTTACTCATAACCACAAAAGAGTATACTAAATAAAAAGACATTTCTTTTTTTTTTTAAGATTTTATTTACTTATTTTAGAGGTGGGGGAGGGGCAGAGAGGGAGAATCTTCAAGCAGACTTCCCGCTGAGCCTGAAGCCCTGCTTGGGGCTCCATCTCACCACTCAGGAGATCATGACTTGAGCTGAAACCAAGAGTGCGATGCTTAACCGACTGAGCCACCCAGGTGCCCCTAGACATCCCTTTTTCTTATACAAGAAGGTGTAAATGGCTTAAATAGATCACATTTTCTGATCACAATAAAATCATAATGGGTTTGTAAGGACAGGGACAAAATCAAAATCCTCACGATCCTACCCTCTTCTTTGAATGACCCCCAGAACAAAGAGAAAAGCACAGCTAAAAGTGCTGAATATCTGGCAAATAGCAATAATGAAAGCGCATATATAGGGCCTTACGTCATAAAGTTATAATTACGCTCAGGGAACAAGCCATAGCTGTATACACATTACCATATTTAAAAAGCATGAGGATAAATGAATTAATTATTCAACTAAAATGTTAGAAAATGAAAAATAAAAGGATGGCAAAAGGTGGGAATTAATAAGTAAAAATCAAAATTAATGATTTTGAAAACAGAAACACAGTAGAATTAATAAATAAAAATGAAAGGTGGTTGTTTGGGGAAAAAATTAGACCATCCATTAACTATCTACTTTAAAAACAGTGCTTGTGTATGTTGAGCAAGCAGGGAGTGGCTGGAAAAAGACAACACTGATTCCCAAACTAAGTAATTAGGACAAAATAGAGAAATGTAGACATATCCCAGCTCTGAATATTGATTTAAAAACCTTAAATTCTTAGCAAATAGAGTCCACTTTCACATGAATTAACACATTAACACATTATAACCCAGTAGATTTTTTTTTTTTCACTTAGGAAGGAAAGAACTATTCAAGATAAGTATGAATCAATATTATTCAATATTTTATTAAATCAAGGGGAAAAGACTCAGCATGTGATTATCTCAATAAACACCAATACAGAAAAGTGATAAAATTCGTCTCTACCTGATTTTTTTGGTGCTTAATAAAATAGGAAATAGATGGATACTTCCTTAACCCTTTGTCAAACAAAAGGTTGATTTTTTTTTGAAATAATAGAAGAATAAGGAAGGAACATACCTCATTGACTATTATTTAATATTGTTCTGGAAGTATCAGCCATTGCATTTAGAGAAGAAAATGAGATACATAAAAAAGGAAATATAGAAAATTATTATCAACACATAAAATGACTTTATATCATTAAAAATTCAGAGAAATGATTTAAATTATTAGAAGTTAAGATAATTTCTAAGATAATTGGTTAGAATTGTTAACAAAATTTCAATAACACTTATATATTGTATTAATATAAATTTAATGTAAGAACATACCTCATTTATAAAAGTAATAAGGATTAATTTCCCAGAAATAAATTTAAGATAGGTACAAAGCATATATGAAAAAAAAAACAAAACTATAAAACTCCACTGATAACCATAAAAGATGACCATAGTACATAAAAAGGCATACTTTATTCTTGGATAAGAAGGTGTAAATGGTTTAAAAAATCAATTATATTAATCTAAATATTGACGGCAACCCCAACAAATATTTTAATATTTCACCTTAGAACTTGAATATGTAACTCCAAAATCCATCTGGAAAATAAGCATGAGGTAATTGTGAGGCCCATTATGGACAGCAAGAGGACATGAGAGGGGCCTAGCACCACCAGATATTAAAATGCATTACAAGGATATAGTAGTAAAAACTATGTTCTACTGTAGCAGGAAAAGACTAACAAATTAATGGAACATAATAGAAATTCTCCAAATAGGACCAAATGTACATTGATCAAGAGGATTATTATAGAGTTTCAAAAGTGAGGGAAAGATGGTTTACTGAATAGATTTTCTTGGACAAGAGGCTAGCCATTTGGAGCCAGCAGAGAAGTGAAAGCTAAATCCCCTTGTTATTTTTCACACCAAAATAAATTCTAGATGGAACAAAGATTTAAGGTTGAGTGGGAAACCTCAAACATAAAGAGAAAAATACCATTAAAAAAAAGTCTTGAGTTGGGAAGGTCTTAACATATTTTACCTAAAACCACAAACTACCAAAATATAGACTACTTTTTTTTAAAGATTTTATTTTTAAGTAATCCCTACAGCCAACATGGGGCTCAAACTTGGCAACCCCGAGATCAACATTCACATGCTCTACTGAGTGAAACAGCCAGGCATCCCTAGATTATTCACTATACATACATAAATACTCTGTGTAGTATTTAGAATCATAACCAAAATAAAAAGGCAGGACAAGAGAATCTGATATGCAACATAGGAAAAATAGCTAATTCCCTTAATATTTAAGGAACTGTTGAAAAAAAATAACTATTGCCCAAAGTGAAAAGGCATAAAAAAAGCAGTTCATAGAAAATTTCATTCATGCACAGACACACACAAATAGCCAGTGAACATGTATAGAAGATTGCCAAAATTTCTCATTATTAAAGGAAAGCAAATTAAAATAATAAGTAGACACCATTTTTATTTATCATTTTGCCAAAGATCAAAAAGTGTTAGCAAGTATAAAGGGAAACAGGCATTCTCATGTATTGCTGATGGAAATATATATGTATACAGTCAATTTGTCCACCTCAATTAAAATTAAATACGTACAGATTCTTTTATCTAGTAATTTAATCTCTATACTATTGGTCAGATACATGTAAGAATTGTTTTGAATATCTATAAAAGACCGATCGAATTAATTAAGGTACACCCATGCAATTCTTGATACCATTCGAAAGACTGAGATTTTCTTTTTTTATTGAAGTATAGTTGATACACAATGTTACATTAATTTCAGATGTATAGCATAGTGATTGGACAAATCTATAGGTTATGCTATGCTCACCATGAGTGTAGCTACCATCTGTCACCATATAATGCTATTACAATACCATTGATGATATTCCCTACATTGCACCTTTTATCCCCATGACTTATTCATTCCATAAGTGGAAGCCTGTATCTCCTATTCCCTTTTACCCATTTTGTCCATCTCCCCACTCCCCAACCCCCCGGCCACCATCAGTTTGTTCTCTGTATTTATGGGTCTGTTTCTGCTTTTTGTTTCATTTTTGAGAGTCTACAAAAAGATTGAGAATTTTCTTATGTGCAATTATAGAAGAATCTCTAATCCACATTTAGAGAAAAACAACAAATTCAATGTACAAAACAGTATATAGTATGACCTCATCTGTTTTTAACGAATTAAATAATGGATACATACGGATATATATGCTTGCTTGTGCTTTCAACATTTCTGGAAAGATTCTTACACACATACACACATACAAACAGCCCACAGTAGTGTTCTTTGGGGTGTAAATGTGAAGCTGACTTTTCAGGGAGACTCTCTTTTTCATTATTTTATTATTTACATGATTTAAATTTGTACCATATGCATGAATTTCTTTTGTAATAAAAGTTTAAAAAGAGACAAAATGGCCATTTTTTTCTGTGAACAAGTGAGAGCTAGATAACAATATTATTTGTAACAAATGTTTTATAGCCTATGTGAATCAGTTTTCGAATACGTACAATGTATTTTACAATTGACTCCTGAACAATGCGGGGGTTAGGGCACCAAGCCCCACACAACAGAAAATCCACATATAACTTTTGACTCCCTCAAAACTTTACTAATAGACTACGGTTGACCATAAGATTTACCAATAACATAAACAGTCAATTAACACTCATGTTATCTGTATTATATACTGCATTCTTACAACAGAATAAGCTTGAGAAAAGAAAATGTTATTAAGAAAATCTCAAGGAAGAAAAAATATATTTTCAGTACTGTACTGTATTTATTTTTAAAAAATCCACAAATAAGTGGACCCATGTGGTTTAAACCTATTTTGTTCAAGCTGTATTTTGACTCAAATAAACTGAGATGAATTATAAAATATTACATAGTGGTTAAAAGATTAATCCATGGAGGCATGCAGGCATGAGTTGGGGTTTTCCCCTTACCACTAAAATATATACAATCTGCATTCATCCATTCAACTATGTATTCAGAGCATAGTTGCTCTAGGCAAGTTGCTTGCTTTCCATAAAATGTGATTTCACAGTAAGATAAGGATAATAAGAATAATGATAGTGATTATGATAGTTATATTAATATCTACCTCATGATACCATTATAATTATTAAATAAGCAAATGGTCATAAAGCTCTTAGCATAGCTCCTGATACAGGAATTACTTAAAATGTATTAGCTATAACCAAAAAAAGCAGGAAAAAAAAATGCCACTCATCCTCTCACTCCAGGATTATCTATGAAGACATCACAGAGACAGACAGACAGACACACACACACATACACACAGAGGGAGAGAGAGAGACGCATATAAAGATACAGATATTATCTCTTTATCTTCTGAACACAGAGTGGGATTCATATTGTTTAGAAGCTTGTTTTTACTCATTGACAATATATTGCTTTTATAATAAGTATACTTCCATCCCCACTGCCCTGCCTTCATTCAAGCTACTCTATTTTCCTGCCTGAATTTTTGCAACAATCCCCAACCTATCTCCCCCTGCCTCGGTTCGTTCTCACATTCCTGTTTCTTAACTTCACAAACTCCTTAAGCATTCCACATTACCACAGGGTCTGACTACACCATATGGCACACTAGGCTTCGTGGGATCTAATCCTTGTCTGTGTGGATGGCTTCATCTCCTACCACATTCCTCCACGAACTTCGTGCTCTTGTCACACCTTTCCTAGCAAAGCAAAGTACTCTAGCACATGCCTTTCCAGAAGGCAGTGTGGTAGAACACACGAGTGGAAAGCACATAAACTTTGGATCCAGACCAACCTACATTCCTTCTTTTTTTATCATTTTATTTTGTTTTATTTTTTCATCATGACAAATATACTCTTTAATCCCCATCCCCTATTTCACTCATTCCCACCACCTCCCCACTGGTAACCATCAGTTTTGTTCTCTATACTTAAGAGTTTGTTTCTTGGTTTGTCTTTCTCTCTCTTTCTTTTCCTTTGTTCATTTGTTTTGTTTCTTAAATTCCACATAGGAGTGAAATCATAAGGTATTTGTCTTTCTCTAACTTATTTCACTCACCATTATACTCTCTAGCTAAATCCATGTCATTGCAAATGGCAAGATTTCATTATTTTTTTTTAAATTTTTTAAAATTTATTTGACAGAGAGAGAGAGAGAGAGAGCAAGCACACAAGCAGGGGGAGCAGCAGAGGGAAAGAGAGAAGCAGGCTCTCCACTGAGCAGGGAGCCTGATGTGGGGCTCGATCCCAGGACCCTGGGATCACGACCTGAGCCGAAGGCAGACACTTAACCAACTGAGCCACCCAGGCACCCCGGGATTTCATTACTTTTTATGGCTGAATATTATTCCATTATATACCACATCTTCTTTATCCATCTATGTACCAATGGATACTTGGGCTGCTTCCATAGTTTGGCTATCATAGATCATGCTGCAGTAAACATCACAGTGCAGGTATCACTTGAATTAGTGTTTTTGTATTTCTTGGGTAAATATTCAGTAGTGCAATTCCTGGATTGCAGGGTAGTTCTATTTTTTTTAACCAATCTACGTTCTAATCTTGGTTCCAACATCTACTGTAGTGTGGCCATAGAAAATTCACCTGACCCTATTTGCTAACAAAATTTGCTTTGGATGAGACAAATTTTCTTGTCTAAACATCAAAATAATTATTGGGTTTACAAGCCAGAACACAGCAATAATTAACAAAAAGTACAGTGTTCCCCACATAGTAATAATTGACTAAATGTTCATTCCCTAAGAGCAGCTGCAGTCTTTCTCACATTTGGACTTTTCTTTTTATTTCCATTATAAGCACCTCAGTTCCCTTGTTAACTCTTACCTGGATTATTACAAGAGCCTCTAACTGAGCTCCAAATTTTCCTCTGGTCTCTCCCCTATCCTTTCTTTCAGATTTATCTGTCTAAGCATGTCTCTGACCATGTTGCTCTGCTGTTCAAGACTCTTCAGTGATCTCCATCACCTCCAGACTAAGCGCCTACCCTCCTGCCAATGCCCTTCCAGCCCTGTGGCATCCCATACCGCTACCCTTGCCTGGGCTCCAGTAGTCTCCAGGAAATATAAGTTCCTTTTTCTGTGGCATAGCAATGATATACCAGCTATTGTGTCTGGCCCCTTCCATCCATTTCTCCTCCTCATTATGCTCATTTTAGGACACAGGATTCCAATAAGTTAAATGGTTTTCTCAAGGCCATTCACCAAGTGAAGAAACAAAAAAACATTAAAACTCATACATATCTGTCTGGCTCGAAACCTTCCATGCCATTTTTTTGGACTATACAATTGCATTGAAATACATGCCATAAATTGTTTTATTCTGCCAAATGAGATATGTTCATAAATTTGTTAGGCTGCTTCCTGAGGTTCACGTGGGAGCAAGTTTAGAGACAAAGCACATACGAACCAGATTGCCAGGGGCTTGGCATACATACGGTACAGTTTGGATTCACTGCTGTAGCACGGGAGAGATTGGCGCTAAATAATTATGGCAGGGGAGCAAACACACTGGAGAGATACCCATTGGGAAGCTGTCTCCGTAGTGCCAACGGAAGGAGGTGGTGGCTAAGGCAGAGATGATGGAGAGGAGATGACTGCATGAACAGATACTTAGAAGGTTGTCTGTTTAACAAGTTTAGCAATTGCCTCTTGAGCAAACTCCATGCACCTGTGTGAAGTTCATTACAGCCTCCAATGTAACTGTTACAACCAAAGTGAAATTTGTGGTTACTATTGCCCATAGGCCTCCAGTTTATTCCGTCACCATTAGTGGGGATACGAGGCCTCCCAATCAGGAAAATGATCATTTTGCTTCACCGCATTAGTGTATCAGTTGAAAAGGTACCAAGGTACAGCACCCACGTGGGTATGAGAGGGTCAGGCTTCCCATTGTAAAGGGATCAATAGCTATTCTACCAGCAGTGACTACAAAGCACCTTTTTTTTTTTTTTTTTTTTTTTTTAAAAGATTTTATTTATTTATTTGACAGAGAGAGACACAGCGAGAGAGGGAACACAAGCAGGGGGAGTGGGAGAAGGAGAAGCAGGCTTCCCGCGGAGCAGGGAGCCCGATGTGGGGCTCGATCCCAGGACGCTGGGATCATGACCTGAACCGAAGGCAGACGCTTAACGACTGAGCCACCCAGGCGCCCCTACAAAGCACCTTTTAAAACTAATAATTGTGGAAGGGCTGAGTCCCTCATAATAAAATCTTTAAAACCTGTATAAAATTCCTCTGTAAAGCCATTTTCCTGGGGAGACCTATAATTATCGAAAGGCAAGATGAGAGCCCTGGCCCATTTCACATAAACATGGATGGTACGAGCCTTAGCCAGGAATGCTGAGAGCAGAGAAATAAAACCCAGATGAGAAAATGAACCACGGTCAAGTTTTCTTCCCCATGTATTTTATTGTATACAAATGATAAAGCATAAACAGCCTCTGATTTCCCACCAGACTCTGATGATTTTTTTTTCTGAAAAGACTGCCTAACATTGAATCTCAAATCCTATCATTCATTCAAATATACCTACCACATTCACCTCAGCAAATTCTGCTGCAGTTAACCCTATTTTCGTGTGACTGCTTCTTATTTTTCTTGAATTTTAAATTCAGGCATTTAGTTGGCATTCAGAATCTTCTTTTTTCTTTGATCTCCTGAAAACCAGCGTGGCAGGGGTAATTATACCCCTCCAATCTCTCTGCTCAATATACTAGAGTATACTTTGTTGTTCAAAAAAGCAGAAAAAGAGAAAGAGAAGCTGGTTAGGAGAAAAAGGGAAGAGAATCTGGTGAAGCTCAAGTTCACCCCAGCACCCTTCTAAGTCCTGCTTCTAGCAACCCTTTTTCAAGGCTTCACTTCCACAGGACTTGGACAAACTTCATTAATTCACACCACAGGGGCAGGAGAAGAAACAAGAGTCCAGAAAGCCAAAATGCTGTGCGGCCTGGGCAATCCGTTTCATCATCTGGTTCTCAGTTTCCTTTTCTCTGTAAATGAAGGCGTTGGACCAGAACTCGGAGACCAAATAATTGTAATCTCTTGTTACAACCCTATTCAATCAGTAGTGACTGCTTCATGTGCTCCTGGATCCTGAGGTGGATTCCAGGCTCAGGAGGAAAGAGTATCAAGGTTGATTAGTGATGTCTGCCAAGGGAGTAGGATGTGGGAATTACAACATTAGTATTTTTTTTTTAAAGATTTTATTTATTTATTTGAGAGAGAATGAGACAGAGAGAGAGCACATGAGAGAGGGGAGGGTCAGAGGGAGAAGCAGTCTCCCTGCTGAGCAGGGAGCACGATGCAGGACTTGATCCTGGGACTCCAGGATCATGACCTGAGCTGAAGGCAGTCGCTTAACCAACTGAGCCACCCAGGTGCCCCCCCCCCTTTTTTTTTACATCCTTGAGATATGATGCTTTTAGTTCTTGTGTGATTCCTATTCCTTTAGAGAAGAGGAGACCGATTGTCTTATGGGAAGGTGAACTCAATACTACAGAATGAGATGACTGAGGGGGTTTAAAATAGAAGATAATCAAGAGGCAAATCATTGAATACAAGACAGGAGAACCAGAGAGATGAAAGTGGAGATAAATATGTGCAGGCAAGTGAATGGGCTGAACATTGAGATGAGATCTGTTGCTGACAGTTGGTTTCTCCCTGCTGTGACGCTTGAGGGACAGCTGTGTATAAAGGATCAGGGGGGACAAACTCCTGATGTCATTAAATAAAGAATTCTATAATTCTACCACTCTAACAAATAGATATTTCATGGAATTCAGAAAATACTCAATAAAGGAATATGACATCAAACCAGGGGCAATCCCCTCCACCACTATCCCCGGACAAATGGAAATATTTGAAGATTTTTTTTATTGACATGACTGGGGTGGGAGGGAGTGCTACTGTGATGTAAAGAGAGAGGCCAGGATGCTGGGAAATATCCTCCAAGGCACTGAATAACCCTGAATAACAAAGGATTGTCCAGCCTAAGAGTGTCAGGGTTGAGAAATCCTGTCTTAAAGGAATGAACCAAAGAACAAATGATCGAAAGCCCTAACCTACATGTGCTCCATTGTGCGAGAGACTCCAGTGTTCGCCAACATATTTGATTTCCTCTTCTTTAACCCAAATCTAGGCTGTGTTTCCTACCCTTCTTTTAAAGTTGGGTGTGGCCATATGACTAAGTTTGGTTCAATAGGATGTGAATGGAAGTTACATACGACACTTCTGGAACTGCCCCATTAATAAACCTCCCAATGTCTCTTATTCCTCTTGCACTAGCTGGATGGAGAGTTCTCCTATGACCTAACAGAGGGAGAAGACACAAAATTAAGGGAGTCTAGGACCTTGAATGAAGCAGAGCAGGCCCTCAACTTCTGACTCTCCACATTGGATCATACTGTGCAGGAAAAATAACTTTAAGCTTTTTTTTTTTTTTAAAGATTTTATCTATTCATTTGACAGAGAGAGACACAGCGAGAGAGGGAACACAAGCAGGGGGAGTGGGAGAGGGAGAAGCAGGCTTCCCGAGGAGCAGGGAGCCCGATGCGGGGCTCGATCCCAGGACCCTGGGATTATGACGTGAGCCGAAGGCAGACGCTTAACGACTGAGCCACCCAGGCGCCCCTAACTTTAAGCTTTTATTTCATCAAGCCATTGAAAGTTGAAGATTGTACATTATAGGAATTAGCCTACTTTGAGTAATACATCTAAAATCGGATCAATTGGACTGTGTGCTATTCCCTAGCATGAACAGCAAATCAGCATTTTTCAACCTCTGTCTTCCTCTGTCTCTGTCTCTCAGCTGTCTTGTACATGGATACATGTTTTATTAACTTCTCTTTCATGGCCTCTATTCCAAGTCTAACCTTCCCTATTCTTAGGAACTCTTTTTTTTTTTTTCCATCTATTTTCCCCCTCTGTCCAGAGCTGTTGACAGTCTACATTAGTAGCTATAATATCACAAATGCAGAAGCAAAGGGATAAGTGTCTCCCTTTTATATATCCAAATTTCTTTTTTTTTTTTAAGATTTTATTTATTTATTTGACAGAGAGAGACACAGCGAGAGAGGGAACACAAGCTGGGGGAGTGGGAGAGGGAGAAGCAGGCTTCCTGCTGAGCAGGGAGCCCCATGTGGGGCTCGATCCCAGGACCCTGGGATCATGACCTGAGCTGAAGGCAGATGCTTAATGACTGAGCCACCCAGGCGCCCCTGTATATGCCAGTTATTCTAGGGGGAGCAAGAAGTCCAGTTGGCCAGAGTCTAGAGCAGCAGCATCCAATAGAAATCTAGAGCCACAACATGAGAGCCAGCTGCAATTTTTTTTCAAGTGGCCACATTAGAAAAGTAAAAAAGAAAAAGAATAAATTAATTTAAACAATATATTTTAACTCAATATATCCAACACACTATTATTTCAATATGTAATAGATAAAAATATTAAGAAGATATTTCACATTTTTTTTCATTGGACATCTTTGAAGTCTGGAGTGTCTCTTACATTTATAGCACATCTCAATTTGGATTAGTCACATTTTAAGTGCTCCTTAGCCCCACGTGTCTAGTGGTTATTGTATTGGGCAATGCAGGACTAGAAGCCATGTCAGTAAAAGGCCTGGACTTTGTTCTTGAAATCACCCACCTTGCCCAGTGTACAATCATTTGTACAATGGTACTCAATGCAGTCTATTTGGGAAGAATTGTTTCAGTAAACGCTTCCATGGAAGACAGAGGTTTATGAAGCTTCAAAGACAGAGTTTTCTGCTGTGATGTGAAAGAATATGATGTACTATGAAGGAAAGTCTTAATTGGTTACCCCCACTCACCTTTCCTGAATGCCAGTCTCTGATACTCAACTTTGACATTTTAATGCCTATTTTTCTGTCTTCTTAGCTACATGAGATATACTGCAGCAAAATCACCAACAGTACCCTGGGATAGGAGGTCTTAACATTCTCAGACTTGTCACCAATGTCACCAACTCTAGGCCCTGAATGATGTGTGGGTCTTCTGGAGTAAATCCAGTTGCCCGAAGGGTTGTTTTGGGTAATTTCAGAACTTTTGGAAATTCAGAATTGATTTTTATTAAAACCAATGTCTGAATTTTATTTTTATGATTTTCAGTTTTTCTTCTGCCATCACTTTTTTTTTCCTTTTTGAATCCAGTGCTTGTCCAATCACCCTCATCTTCTTGAATTTTCTGCAACTCCTTGTTCAGGGGCTCACTGCTTGCCTGATTTCAAAAACCTTCAGAATTACCCCCTGACTTAAGTTTCAGCTCCCTTCACCCATTCTCCCCAGTGTTGCTTGAGTGATATTTCCAAAAATAAATTGGGGTCTGCTCTTTCTAAAAATATCATCACTGCTTCTACAGAGGTCTCACGGGGCTGCTTTTGACTCCTAATGAGGTTTTGTTTTATCTAGTCATGAACTGTGTTTAATAATAATGATAAAAAATAATACCTAACACTTGACATACCCTGTTGAGCTCACCTCAAAAACCACAGTTCCCCAGAATCTCCTCCCTTGTGCACTCAGCCCCCTTTATGTGAGTCTGAAACAGAGTCTAGGCTTCTCTCGTTCACTACTTACAGCAAACTGATGCCAGATTACTTTTCACAGACTTGTATCATGCCAGATTTCTTTGGTGATATGCTTCCTATACTTACTGTTCCTAAATTGGAAGGAGTGACAGCTGAAAAAATTTCAGTGATTACTGTGTACCAGGTACTGAGCTTCAAATGCAAAGTTTACTTAATTCCTCATACAACCCAGGGGGGAAATTAGGGCTGAGATCTTAATCATAGAGTCACAGAACTGGTACGTATCAGGATGGGATCCCAACTCTTAAGCACTATCAGATTCTACAGCTCAAGCTGTTAAGCACTCAACTGATGGCTTTCCCAAAACTCTAGTCTCCAGGTAGCAATACCTTTCTCATCCCAGCAGGCCCAGACCAAATGCTGCTGCTTTATCCATGAGGCCTTCTCTGACATGTCCTGATAAATCATGCCAATCTTTCAATCCTACAGAGGGATTTAGCAAATACTTCACTAACACTGTCTTTTATATTGGTTGCTGTTTACAAGTATTTCGCCTACTGGCTCTTGGTGAATCACTATTTCCTTGCATCTCAAGTTCTTTTTTTTAAAAATGAAGATTCTAGTAGAACTTATAGTGTTGTGAGAAAGAAATGCTGATGGGATAATGCATGTGGAGTCCTTAGAATAGGGCCCAGAACATGGGAAATGATCAATAGTGGTTAGCACATGAGCTATTATTAACCTCACCATTATTGTCATTGAGTATAAAGGAATTTGCCTTACATATTTCTATACACCTAGTTCCTAGTATCATATCACACCTTTTACCAAGTAAGGGTTCTATAAGAGTCTGGTGAGCTGAATCATGGTGAACTGCTATTTTTTCTATCCCTCTTGGACTTGGGCTCTGTAGAGCTTCTTATAACTATCAGCATTCTGCTTCTTTGACCTCACATGGATCTTTATGTTTTAGAATTCTTTTAGAATAGCTCTGTATGCTTATTTTGAATATGCTAGTTTCTTTTCTTTTTCTTTCTTTCTTTCTTTCTTTCTTTCTTTCTTTCTTCTTTTTTTTTCTTTCTTTCTTTCTCTTCCTTCCTTCTTTCCTTCCTTCCTTCCTTTCTTTTTTTCCTTCTTTACTCCCTCTGCTCTGCTTCTGTTCTAACAACTGAAATGAAGTAAGGAATAAGAGAGGTTAGTTTCCATTTACATGTAGTCTTACTTTCTAGTGGATAAAAAAAAAAAAAAAAGACCACAAGGCTACAAGTAAATGCTCTGAGGAAAATCAAACAGTGCAAGGTAATAGAGATTACAAATTAATTGGGGAAGATGGCTCTTTTAATAAGGTAGAAGACTTCTCCGGTGAGATCTGTAATGATAGAAGAAATCAAAGAGGCAGATAAGAGTGTTTCCTGGTAAAATAGCACGTTAATGGGTCCTGATTTGGGGATATGTTTGGAGTTGACCATGAAGAGTAAGAAGAGGCTGTTGCAGAGAGTGTTAGAAAATGAAGTCCATGAGCTTGGGGGATGCCAGTTCACTTACTGTCATGTTGTAGACTAAAGTGTGGAATTTTTTCAAAGAATTTTAGGGTTTCCACTGGAGATTTTAATACACAGTGACATGATTCAATTTACATTTTAAAGGGATCACTTGGCTTAAGTATAGTGAGAAGAGGGTAGGAGGACAAGCGAGGATGCTGGAAGTATGGTTAGAAGCCATTGAAGTATTCCAGGTGATGGTGATGTTTGCATTACGGTAAAACACGGCTACATTTAAGATACATAAAAAAATATTATAGAATTCTTCAAATATTTATAAAAGTAGAGAGACTAGAAAAATAAATTTGTGTGTGTCATTACCCAGTTTATCAACATTCTATGGTTCTCTCTTTCCTTTTTCCTCCTGTACTCTTTCTTCTCTTCTTCCTTCCCTGAGTCTTCATTTCCTTCCTTCCTTCTTTCCTTCCTTCTTTCCTTCCTTCCTTCCTTCCTTCCTCTTTTCTTTTTTTTTCTTCTGTCACTCAGTCCTCACTGCAGGGGTTGGTAAACTTTCCATAAAGGCCAGATAGTTAATATCTTCAGTCTTGAAGACAGAAATTACTATTACAATTATACAATTCTGCTATTGTGATGCCAAAGCATCCCTAGACAATATGGAAATGAACGGGAATGGGTGAGTTCTATTAACACTTTATTGACAAAAACAGGTGGAAGGTTGATTTAACTTATGGACTATATATAGTTTTTTTGGCCCTTGCCCTAAAGTCCTATGAGGTAAATATCACACATCCTATCGTGTTTACCAGTAATTAATTCAGTAGGTATCTCTAACAGACCATGACTATTTCTTCCTCTTCTTTGTCTATCTCGTCATTGTTATTTTTGTTACTATATTACTATTAGCACACATAACAGAATTACAAGGTTCCTAATGTTATATAATGTCTAATCTGTGTTCAATATGCCCCCATTGTATCAAAAAATGTGCTTTACAAGTTTTTTTCCCCAAATCAGAATCCAAACAAGATTTGCACATTGAACTAGACTGACATGTCTCTTAAGTCTACTTTAATCTGTAATAGTCTTCTCTCCCTCTTTATATAAATTAAAGTTTTTGTTTGAGGTATAATTTACATAAATCTGAAGCATACAGTTCAATAAATTTTGCATAGCCATATAAGAACCTCACAGATTATGAACCAGGTAATTTTGAACTGCATGACCCTTTCTAGTCAGTATTCCCTGAAAGCAACCACCACTCTATCTTTTGTAGTACAGATTGGTTTTGACTCCTTTTAAATTACTTATAAAAGGAAACTCTTCCATCTCTTATAAAAAATTAACATTATTTTTATTTTTTTTTTTAAAACTAGGGTTTTTGTCACATAGACCTTCCCATATTCTGTAGTTGTCTGATTGTATATTTGTGGTATCATCATACATGTTCCTCTATCCCTTGTATTTCCTAAGATCTGAAAGCTATATCTAGAGAATTGATTACACTCAGGTGCATAGATGGTGACTGGGAATTCCTGTTACATCCCAGGGGACACATGGTCTAGTGGTCACTCTTTAGTGATGTTAAGATTGATCAGTGCATTAGGGTGCCATTTTTCTGACTCATTCTCTATGAAGTTCCCCTATTAACTTCTTACCTAATAGTTTTTAATAGCCATAGATGTATGGTGCCTTGATCTGCATTGTTTCATTAGAGTATAGAATATTTTGGGGAGCAGTTAGATGGCACCAGAGAGTAAGAGTAAAGATTTCTAAGCTGAGCCAGCTTAGGTGAATGTTGGCCCCATTAATTGATTAGGGGATGACAGGGCTTTGAGGAGGAAAAAAATAAAGATTTTTATTTTAGAGGTGTTACATTTGAAATATCTACTAGATATTCAAATTTATTTTCTGAGTTTAATAGATGAGTCTCAAACTAGAAAGAATTTGTGACTAAGTACATTTGGGAGTCTTTAGTGATCTTTCAAGCCTTGGGATAAAATACAATCCTCAAGGAAAGGATAGAAATAGTGACGAGACCCCAAATGGAGACCTGTAGGCAACTGCTCCATCAATTATGAAAGTTTTTAACATTCAAGGTAAAACACACCTGAAAACACTAGACTAATCCCTGGGATTTTACAGCTGGAAACACTGAGGTCTAAGATGGGAAGGAAGGAAGGAAGGAAGGAAGGAAGGAAGGAAGGAAGGAAGAAAGAGAGAAAGAGAGAAAGAGAAAGAAAGAAAGAAAGAAAGAAAGAAAGAAAGAAAGAAAGAAAGA
>NW_022589724.1:18445479-18628479 GCF_004348235.1 Phoca vitulina | reverse complement strand
AGAAAGAAAGAAAGAAAGAAAGAAAGAAAGAAAGAAAGAAAGAAAGAAAGAAAGAAGAAAGAAAGAAAGAAAGAAAAGAAAGAAAAGAAAGAAAGAAAAAGAAAGATTTGGATTAGGTGGAGAGAGTTTCGAGTGGAGCAATCCAGCTTGGCCAGTTAGTGCCTGCAGGACCCTGGGCAGCATGCAGTTGCTCTAGGCTCCAGCTTCCTAGTAGAATAACGCTGCTCAAACCTAGTAAAATAACAAATGCTCATTCATTTGGCCAATTCCCAACTGTATTTTAGGATCCACAAAATTCTCCTATCTTGGGAGAAGCTTTCTATAACTTTCTTGAACCTCCTTGTTGCTGAACTGTGCTCCCTTGGCATCTTGGTGTACCCTTCACCATAACTTTTTATTGTGAATTATTTCTCCTCTAGACTGAAATCACCTTCAGGGCTTGATCAATGCCTAAGACATTCTTGAAAAAAACAAGAACCTAGTGCTTTGTCTGGCATGAGAGAGACACTCAGTAAATAATGAAGGAAGGAAGAAAGGAAGGAATGGCAAGCGGAAAAAGGATTGGAAAGAAGGACAGAGGAAGAAAAGAAGGAAGGAAGGAGGGGAAGGAACGAAGGAAGGAGGGAGGGTGGAAAGGATGTGGGAATCTCTTACTAGATGAAATTTCTTAAGGTGAGGGGCATTTTTGTATTCATTTCTGTATCTCCAGCTCTTACCAGAGTAATAATAATGAAAATAACTGTATCACCAAAGCACCCCAAATTATTACAGGGCCATTATTATATGCCAGTATTTTCTTTTATTGTACACACTATTTACAGAAAATTTAAAAACTGGGTACTTTTTCTAAACAAATTTTTTCAGATGAATAAAATGAGACCCAAAAAGGTGAAGTCACATGCTCCTGGTCATTAATTAAAGGTGTCAGAACTAGAATTTCTTTTCTGTAAGTGTTGGGTCAAAACTGTGAAATGTTTGTCCAATGAGTGAAAGAAGTTACAACTCAAGTGACTGGAACATGGTAACTGCTCCATAAATGTTAGCTAATGTCATCCTTAATTTTCTATTCATTCCCTAGTAAGGCCTCCCATATACCAGTTTATATGGGTCTTGCAGTTGTCCATACTTATGTACTTGTCATATCTTACTCACTGAAGAGTTCATACATTTCTCTCTTGCTTTTAGACTCAATGATAGGCACCTTGTGCACTGGGACAGTACCTAAAAATACTGTTATGTCTGTCACTGTTTCAACTCTAATGCAAGTAAACAGTAAGTGCTCCCTAAATGTCTCTGAATAGTTGTTTGGGTGGTTGTTAATAGAGAGGCAGCTTTGTGCAGAAGAGGGAACATGAGATTGACTCATGAAGGTTCTAGTTCTGGTTCAATTACCAGCTGCACATTGGAAGGGGGCCACTTAAACTCTCCATGCTTTCACTTACGATCTATAAAATCGGGATGATAGTCTCTGTCCCCATAACTCTCAGAGGTATAGTGAGGTTCAAATAGGATAATGCAAACCATAAATTGCAGTGCAGATACAAGGTTTTATTATCCTAGTTATATTATATCCCTCTCTGTCTACTTGCCGCACATTACCACCTTCTCATTTAGGTGAGCACTCAATATTCACCAAATGATTTTCCCTAAATCAATAATATAAACAAAGGAAACAAGATGATCTAGTAAAAGAAGCTCAGGAAATTGACTCTTGGAGTGTGTGTACAGTATTGTCTTGGAAAGGTAGGCTGATATAATATGCCACTAACTTTCTATGTCAGAGAAGAATTTACCAGAAAGCTTGCAAGTAAATCCATTTTCTACGATTCACTCTAGCGCAGCAGTTCTCGGGAGATAACACCATTAATACTCCATTTCAAATTAAAAAACATATGCTTTTTCCTCTCTTAAAAAAAAAAAAAAACAAGGGAACATGGCCCATTTTCTTTCCCTTACAAAAACAAAAGCTTTTAAAATGATAAAAATTGCCTCTGCTTGATAAAACCATCTGCATCTGATTTAGTTAAGTGTTATTCTTGTATCTTTTTATATTATTATTATTGCTGGTTGGAGAAAAATGCATAAATACAAAGAGAGGTCTTTGCAAAGGTCACACAATTTCTACTTCAATTATCCTTAAAACTTTGCCTCACCTTCGAGTTGACCCTAAAATTGAATCTTAACCCTTAATGGAAGAATTTGAAATAAAGCTTAAGGAAACATTCCTAATTATTTATGTATAATATCTTGTCTTCCCCCTCCTCCACTTTTATGATGTCGGTCGAGAGCAGGTATTAAGAAACTTTAGAATGAAGAATAGCTATTGCATTTGGCATTTATATGACCCTCTATTATTGTAATCATTTTTAATAGTTATTTCTCATGTCGGTTCTGAGAGAAAGATTGGATAAGCTTAGTATTCAGAGTGGGTGAGCTCCCCATATGCTGTTAACTCCAGTATGATGGTCATAAACACCAAATGGCATGCCATATGAAACAGACACAGGACGGGTTTCCCAAATATGCAATTAAGAAAACTGGAGATGGCATCGTCTATCTGCATGCTACCGCCGTTTCAGAATTAATCTCATGAAGATGGTTCCTTTGAGCTTAGGACAAAGGAAGCAGGAGAGGAGGCTTGTTGATAATGCTCTTAAATGGGCTGTGCTGATATTACCGGCTGAAGTCTGAAGATAATGCAGCTGGGAGAAAGGGGTTGGGTGCAGTTTTGGCTATACATATTTATGCTTGGATGGAATGGTGAAAATAGTGAATATTATGACACCAGACCAAGAATTTGATCAGAAGAGGTGGGTTTCAGTCACCTGCTCTACAACCTCCAAACTTCATGACTTGGGTCTTGTCTTTTACAGCTTTGATCCTCTTTTTGGTCACCCAAGAAATGGGTGCAATGACTCTGGCCTCTCCGAATAGTATTGGAGGAGAAGGGAGGATTGCCAAAACAGGGCCGACTGGACGCAGAGTTAACAGAGAGCATTCTAAGCAGAAGGAGTAGTATGGGCAAAGACAGTGGGACGTGTAAGATGCAGAGGCTCAGTGCGGTAGAATCCAATAGGCCTGACAGCAGTGAGATCTCAGTCAGACCAGATCACGGAAGGATGGAGATAGTGTACCAGGGGCTTTGCAACAAAGAGCTGAAAAGCCATGCCTCGATTTCTTTTCATTATCATTCTTTATTGGTTTGTTTGTTCATCTTTTGATAGCAGAGAAGTGAAATGTTCAGCGGCTTAGGAAAAAAATTAATCCAATTAAGAAAAATGGATTGGAGGGGGGAAGAGAAAAAGCAGGGAGACCCGTTGGGAGACTCTTAAAAAATGTGGTTCAAACCAGTGCAATTGGAAAAGAAATGGAAGGCAGCGGAGAAGTACAGGGGATGGGGTAGAATTCTGCATGCAGCTCTTGTCTGCATGACGGATATATTCAGGCGGTGTGTGTTATCTGTTATAATTTCCTCCGCTGTGCTGTCCTTTGCAATTTGGAGATGACCCCTCTGATGGTGATTACTGTGTTGTGTGCAGCTGTGGCTGAAGAAAGTGACTTGAGGGAGCAGGATTTATCACATGAGTCAGAAGGCAGCCTTGTGGGGACGAGTCTGTAAGGCAGATCCAGACTTCCATTTAATAACCGCCCTTTCCTTTCAGAGCCCCCCACCCCCGCTCTTGCTTCCTGTGTCCAGTATCTCTGTCCCCATGAATGAGGGAATCCTAGAAGGTTGGAGTTCCAATGGATGGGCTCCTAAATGGAGAATGACAGAGTTATTGGCAGACGTTGGACTAAAACAAAACGAGTTTATAGTGGCAGAGGACTGGGTTCAAATTGTGTTTCTATGTTATACTCACTGCTTGAATGCAAGAGTTTCTGACCTTAGGCAAGAACAAAATATCTCTTGGCTTCAGTTTCCTTATTTGTAAAATCGATATACAAATGCATAAATTACATGTGTTATTGTGAATTAAATAAGATAATGCAGATTAAGCACTCGGCACAATGCCTGTTCACAGAATGGAAGCCAAGCAAATGGTAACTATTCCAGGAGTATGGAGAACTCCGCTTGCTACCACACTTCGTATTTTTTCCCCTCTCATTGCTCTACCCTTCTCTGTGTCTCTGTCTCTATCTCTGTCTCTGTCTCTCTACTTATAGTGACATCAACAACCCTGGAACAGGTTGCCCTCCTCAGAGAACACCTTTCCAATTTGGACATTGAAGAGGCACGATACTAGAGAGTGGCATAGTCAGTGTGAGCTAAAATTAGGGAGACAGGTGACATGTAGCCCTTGTAGACTCTACTTTCTGACTTTTAGAAGCAAAAATCACAGACTAGATTGTGCATGGACATACCATGGCAAAGATCTTGTAAGTGAACCATTTATTTTAAAATAAAACATAAACTTCAAAGGTTTATTCCTCAAAGGAGAAAATCTGTGAAGAGAGGGATAGTTAATTATGACTGACACTGTGGTTGATTCTCAAATACTCTAGTTGATTGGTCTAAGTCAGTAGTTCTCAACCTGGAGGAGACTTTCTCTCCAAGGGGGTGTATAGCAATGTGTGGAGATATTTTTGTTTGTCACAACTGGGGAGGGATGCTACTGACATCTAGTGACCCAGGATGCTGCTCCTTTAATACAGAGGAGAGTGTTTTCAGGACAAGGAATTATCTGGCCTTAAAATCTCAATAGTGCCACAGTTGAGACACTTTGGTCTTAGCCAATCGGGAGAAGTTTTCCCTTTCTGCCCCTCACGGTTTTAGGAATCTAGCCACAAGCCGGTGAGTGTATCACACCCTGTTGGTACCTATTGTTCATCTTGGGGTCAACATAAATTGGCTAACGGGAAGAACATTTCAAGGTTAGGAATCTTGTTTCCCCACTTAATGTGAATAAGGAAGCACAATACTCCAGTTGCTGCTGGCTACAAGCTTGTGACCTTCAGAAGAATGAGTCTGAGGGTGGAGTGTATATTCCAAAGACAGCAGAGAAGAGAGATGGAAAAAAACTCAGGTTCTTGAAGACATTGAAACTATTCACCCTCAAATCTACCTTAGTTGTTGAATTTCATGCTGTGAAATAATAAATACCATTTTTGTTTATGTCAGTTGACATTATGTCAGTTGTCAGTTTCTTTTTTCACCTGCCAATGTGACTGTACAAGCTAAAACTCTGAACAAGTGTCTCACACTTTTCCAGGAGTTTTACCCTCTTTTAGGGATTCTCTTACTAGGAATTCAATAGTTTCCGGGCAATCTATTTCCAGGCAATCAATTTCATATCCTGGCCTACCCATGATCAGACAGTTCTCCTTCCTTCAGTTTTCATTAATAGAGCTTAGACCAATTAGGATTATTCTCCTACCTTCAGTTTTTATTAATAGAGTTTAGACCAGTTAGGATTAAACAACAACAAAAAAGTTTTTTTAATGCCAAACAAGAACAAAAGGCAAATAAACACAGGAGAAAAAAAAAGTAATATTTTCAAATGAAAGTTGTTATAAAGTCTCTGATCCCAAAGGCTGTCACAATTCAACTCAATTAAAAAGTATTCAGCATCTATGAAGAAATACTGGCAACTCTGCTAGGCGCTAAGGGTACACGGATTAGAAAAGGCAGAATTATTTTTTCATAAGGAGCTCACAGTCTTGTTTCAGGAGACAGATGAGTAAGGAGTTAATGAGAGTATGGAGGGATGGGTCCAGTCATAGCAGAGGGAATAAGGAAGAGAGGCAGCCCAGAGGAAGGAGTGATTTAGCAGGTTACCTCCCTGGCTTTTCCCTCTATCTTCTGATCTATTTTTAAGGGTACAGTTCCATCATATAATTCACCTCATAGAATTATCTCCCAGCCACCTTGACCTCTCCATGATCAAGAACACAAAAGATAAATTTTCATCGTGCCTCCCACCTATAGCTCATTGTTTTGGTTGCTTTCTCGTTTGAGAAACATCGTAGACAATGACACCCCGAATGACTGCATGTCTCAGGGAAGAACACCGACGCCACACCCACCTGGGTGAGGAAGGATGAGCAGGGCGACCATGCTCTGCATTCATTACAATTCAGTGCAAAACGACAGTTGATATGTGGTGGAAGAAAATGTGATCGAGATAGCGAAAATCTTATAAACACGGATGCAAGAGAGTCACCCCCTCATAGACCCCCACACTAGGGGCACACGGTAGAAATGCAAAGAGAGAGAAACAAAAAAATCTATTTCTAAGGAAGAATTAATAAAAGTTAATGACACGAGAAATGAAAAAGAGGGTGGAGGAAGATGGAATCCAGCATTTGAATCTCCAGATAACTTGGAGAGAGTAACTGTCCTAGCAATGGGTGGGAAGCTGGGTGAGGAGGAGCCGGTTTAAGACAGTAATGACAAATTTGTTCTGATCACAATGCCTTCAAAAATCTACTAGGATTGCAGCCTACTTTGGAAGTATTGTCACATTCCAGGACTAATTAAAGGAAGAACACATGAGACCAGACTTAAGGAGGGAAACTTAAGAAAAAACAAAGAAAAAATAAGTCTTTTCCAAACTCTATCAACCAGTGGTCAAAGATATGGTGAGTTAATATGTTTCTCCTGTTTCCCACCCCTACCATTTCTGTCAAGCATAAAAAATAGACCAATTTGTCACTGCGTCTGCATAATGTCAGGATGAGTGTACTGTTCCCTTCCCTTAGCAGAGGTCACTCGAAAGAGTGTCTCCAAGATTGTCGGAAGGAAAACAAATGAGCAAGCCCAGAAATTGGAGGCGAGGTGCTCTGCTGTGGCGGGGGAAATGCCGAGATGATGACTTTTGGAAAATTGCATCGGGTTTATCCAACTCAGAACTGTTTTAATCACTGCACCGGGGGACCCACTTCAAGGACGGATGGATAATGCATGTTTCAGAGAGGCTGATAGGGAGATAGTGCGGATCCTCAAACGTCTTGAACAGGCCATTAAGTGAGCAAATGTCCTTGCACATCTGCTTGGGGGTATGGGACTCAGAGTTTCAAAGGAAACTTCAAGGTTTCCCGATGGGCTCAAAGGAGCACCTGGGGAGGCAGACTCTAGCGGGACTCTGGGAAGAAAAAGGAGGCATGTTCTGCAAAGTCAAGTCCGGTCAGGGCGTAGCATCCCCTCACCCCCCACCCCTATCCACTGGGAGTAACTGTTAGATGAATGACTGAGACACAGACGGAACAGACACTCGGATACATACACTGACCTTGCTACATTCTCATCTCCAAACTTCCCGAATCTTTCTTAGGAAGCTGACTGAGGTGCCAAGAGTTTAGGGAGGCACAAGGGGATGGGGTGAATTTAATGGAATGGGGAGAGGCTTTGGCATTAAATTATCCAGGTTCATATCCCAGCTTTGCTATGAATTACTTCTGCAACCTTGGGCATGTCACTTAATTGCTCCAAGTCTGGGTCTCCTCTTGCAAAGTAGGAATAAGTGCTCCTATCTGATGACACTTGCCGATCTATAATGTTACACAAATATCAGTTTCTGTGATTGTTACAGTGAAGGAGTTGCTCATGTGACCAGAGAAATGTCACATCACCTCCCTGGGTCTTAGTTTTCTTCGTTAAATGAGGTAGCACTCTGATTAATCATATGCACAATAGTAACAATATTTAAGGAGCTTTGACTATATGCCAAAACTGTTCTAAACACTATACCTCTATTAAGTCAAAAATTAGATTATGTTCTAGGCACCAGTGTCTCCATTTTGAAGTTGAGCAAAACCACGGAGAGAGAGTGAGCTTCTCATCCCAGGGCACAGCGCTGGCAGAGCTGAGATGGGTTTTCAGAAGTTGTAACCTCAGGGCTCCTTGTCTCCCTTCCCCAGCACCTTGCCTGATGATCCATGGCACCAGAATCACATGAGCCTGGAATCAGGTTCTTTGCAGGTCTATTTCTTGGTGCCAGGGATATATCTTACTCTCCAAAAAAGCCTATAATTAGCTTGTGGAGAGAAGCCCCCGATGCCATTGGCAGCTTCTCTTGGGATTTTTACCTGCAAGGCTAGAGGGGAAATTCCTTCAATTTGAGGTAAAGAATACAGCGTTTTTAGAGAAACTTCTGAGGAGGAAGCCATAGAGCCGCAGATTTTATCAAAGGTAGAAGAGAGAAGGGAGCCCACACAGATCATTTCTCTCAATGTCAAGACGGTGAAACTGAGATACAGAGAGAGGGAGAGGCGGACCCCAGCTCACACAGTGAGAAGGGAGCAGAGTAGGGACTGGAACCCTGCTGACTCCTAGGTTCATGCTCGCTCTCTCTTACACTATATGCTGGGCATTGGACACAGAACTCCGCACAGCATTGAGCACCTGCTGTGATTTTTTTATGTGTGTGGAATTAAAACACAATCATCAAAATATTGATATATTTTCATTTACAGATTGGAAAAGCTGACTTCCAAAAAGGTGGGACACCTCTATTGAAGCAAACACTTGGTTAATTGCCTAGTACAAGGTTGGGTACACAGCAGGTATTTAATCAATACTTCCTGAGTTAGACTGAATGCCTCAGATAGCAGACATATGACTCTTTCCTTCATCTCCTGTTTCCTCCACCTCAAATCCTTAGCTGAGTCTGTGCTATAAGGACACAGTTTGATGTCCCCATTATTTGTGAATCAGCAAATGGATCGTGTGCCATTTGATGAGCAACTTGGACTCAAAAAGACTGTATTGAGCTTTTCCTACACAGCCATTGAAAGGAAGCCTTAGCACAATTCCTGGCTCATAGCAACTCCCCATCAACATGAGTTATTAGCATTGCTGCTCAGAGAGCTCGTAATAGTCTCTGGGCATAAGTGATGATGAATGAAGAACACCTATTTTCTCCAGGAAGCCCCCAAATAATAGGGAGATTGTCACATTAACAAATAATTATAACATATTACAATTATTAATGGTGAAAGCAGACAGACTTGTAAAAGACACGTGGATTCTAAAAGAGGGTAATTAGTTAATTATTCAGTGCTGTTGAAGCAAGCTCAAAGCGGAGCTCACAGAGAGGAAATGATGAAGAGGGTTTTGATAGGTGAGTAGGAGCTAGGAAAGTTACTCCAGTAAAAGCAAACCAGAAAGAGAAAGCATGGGGCTTGGACTATGCAGAACTTCATGGAAACATCAGTTACTGAACAGAAGTATGCAAATGTGTCTGTGATGTGAAGGAGAGGTGTTGAGCAGAGATGAGGCTCCACTCTAAGAAGGGGCTGATTCCCGGAGATTATTTATGCCAAATTTTGAAACTTGGGTGGTAGACTGAATGCAGCAGGGAGCCTTCAATGGGTATCAGATGAGATCGTAACATGGTCAAATTTGTATTTTAGAAAGATGACGCTGCCAGCAGTGTAGATACTAGACAGGAAGGAAGAAGTTGCAGAGGAGAAGGAAGTATTGGGAGGCTATCAAAATAACATAGACATGACCCAGCAATCCCACTTGTGGGTATATATCCAAAAGAAATGAAAACAAAATATCAAAGAGATATCAGATTACCATGTTCAATGCATTATTCACAATAGCCATGATAGGGAAAAAACCTTCACAGACAAATGGATAAAGATGTGAGATAATTATATTTATATTTATACAATGGAATATTATTCAGTTATGAGAAAGAAGGAAATCCTGCCATTTGCAACAACATGGATGGACTTTGAAGGCATTATGCTAAGTGAAACGATTTTGTCAACTATACCTTAATAAAGCTGAAAAAGAAGTATTGTCTTTAGAACAGATTTAAAAAAATATATAATTTAGGTTTAGCAGTTTATCTTGTGCTTACTTTGGTGGATATT
This sequence comes from Phoca vitulina, assembly GCF_004348235.1. Classification (NCBI taxonomy): domain Eukaryota; kingdom Metazoa; phylum Chordata; class Mammalia; order Carnivora; family Phocidae; genus Phoca; species Phoca vitulina. The sequence continues at coordinate 18,618,657 of NW_022589724.1, read as the reverse complement.
GTCTTGAACATTTACATACTGAAATTAAATGATAATAAACAATAGGAAGAATCAAATTGTTTAAAAAAAAAGAAATAACATAGGCAAGAGATAACAGAGGTCCGAATAAATTGGTGGAAGAGGGGAGAGAGAGACAAACTTAAGAAACACACTCAATAGGACTTGGTGAGAGATTGGAGAAGCTGAGGGGGCATGAGTGGGACCCCACTCCCATGGTGCAATGAAACATGAATCCCAGCAGCCTCCTCACCTCTTTGTTGGGGTCACCTTCCTTCCATCAGTGGTATTCCACTGGCCCTCCTTTTGGGGGCTAAAACCTGTAAAAGCAGATTGCTCTCTTTTCAGAGCCAGCTATGAATGGGGATCCTGGCAAAAATCTTTCTCCTCCATCTCTCAAACCTGTGGTGTTTGTCACTTGAGCTATTTGTCTTTGCCGAGCGAACATGACCATCTGTTACTATAACCCAACTATGAAAAAGAGATGCTTTTATTTTTCCCGATGTCACTTTGTACTGCTTGGGTGACACCTCAAGGAAGAAAAAACGGCAGAAAGCAACAACAAACGGCATCAGTGATGAAAAGGGAGAGTCTAAGCTTCCATTCCTCACACATTTTTGCAACTAGCCATATAAAAGGACCCACAAAATGTGTGGTAATATCAGTGCAGATAGTCATCCAGCTGTCTGTACACATTGTGTCCCTCACAAGTGAATTTTTTTTTTAATTCTTTTCCTTTTTTTTTTTTTTAATCTCCTCACCTGGCAACAAATGTTGTAAAAGGAGGCCCCAAGGTCAATAACTTTTCCGACTCTCTCTTTAACACATGATGCCTTAGCCCAGATTATTTAACCTATCAACTAAACCTCTCTATAATACAAACTCAACCTACTTTTCCCTCAAAAACTTCCACTTTTCTTCCTCAGGTATTGAAAGCCTGGACCAAATGCAATTACCCGTAATTCTCAGGACAAGGTATGCTCTTGTCTATATCTATTTTCTTAAGCACAGAATATCCTTTCCTTGCGTCCCCTCTTGACTCTCAGCTCCAGCCTCGCTGACCTCGTTTCCATTCCATAAGGGGACCATGCTCCCTCTCTCTTCGGGACCTTTCCTCTACCTCACTTCCCCCCAACCCCTTAACCCAGTTAATGCAGATATCAGCACACATATCACTTCATCAAGGAAGTGAGCCTTCCCTGAACATCCTTCACCGTGCTCACTGGATTATATCAACTCACACTGTACTTTTCTTATTACGTAACAGATATAGTGATTTGTAATGACACACACACACACACACGATTATTGGATTAATAGCTATCTCTTCCATAGATGATAAGATCCATAATGCTCACCAGTGCCTGGTACATAGTAGGATCTCAATGAGCATATACTGAATAAACAAAGCACTGGAGGAATAAACAGATTAATAAATCAATGTGAAAATCTTATTCCCTCCTCAAGGACCATCTCTAACACCATCTCCCCTATACAGCTTCATCTTGTGCTTCTTGTCACCCACAATTTTAAAACAAAAGTGCTGAAAGTGATTTCTCAGTCATTTGAATATTTAAAACATATTTGTTGTATCTCCCTTGTGAAATGTTTGGGGGATGGCTTCTATTGCAATAGGGATGTTATTTTTTGACTTTCTGATTAATGGAAGAATCTAAAGGAAAAGCTTCCCCCCAAAAATAACCAAAAACCTGGACTTCCCTTTTATTTTGGGGGGTTAGGCAAAGATAAGGCTTCTGAAAGCTTTTCTGGTCTTATCTATTAAGTAGAGCCTTCTAAAGCACCTCTGAGGTATGCTCAGACATTGCGTACCTATTTAAGTGTTTCATTTAAAGAGATGTAATGTATGGTGATTAACATAACATAATAAAATAAAAAAAAAATAAAGAGAAGGAATCTGTGATCCTTAGAAGTCATCAGCAACTTAATGGCAGAGTTTGGTCCAGAACCCAGGTCTCCTGATTTTTAGTCTAATCCTTTCTTTAATATCTGTTTATTGTCATATAAAAACAAATAGGAATGGCTGAGAGAAAAAAAAGACAGCTTATGTATTTCCCTCAATTGGAACATATTCTTAAAATGGAACAGACATAGACATTATTTATCCTGGACGGTGGATTCCAAGTTTAATAAAGCAAACCTTCTTGCCAAAAACTGGCAGGATGATTCTCCATAAAGTTGCAAAGAATCACTAAATTAGCCACATCTGTCACACATTGACATGTTCCTGGGATGACACAACACCAAGAACAAGAGGCCCTTAATTTAGATGTCATTAATAACCCAAACAGATCTTATGACACAGAATATTAATGCAGAGATTCTCACAATTTTAGAGCTCGAACTTGCTTTGGAATCAGTGCATATTTTACTTTAATATATATGTGTAGAAGAGATGGCAATTGAGGCTGTCTTAGATTCAATCCATTTTTGCAAGACAGCATAGTTTCTTGGGAAGACGTCTGCTCTGCCACAAGTTTGCTGTGTAAACTTGGACAAGTCAACCCTCTTCTCAGTTTCACCATTCATAAAATAAACTCTTGGATTTCAGCTTAATGGATAGTTTCTCCATAAATAACCCAAAGTCTGTGCAGTTCACTTGAGCACACAGTCGGGTCCTACAATGTGAAAGACACTGTACTTGGTGTTTTAGACATAAGTGAACAAAGCATAATTCCCGACCTCAAGGTGTTCAGAGCCTAAAGAACAGGGCTGATATATAAATAGCCAACTTAAATGAGTATAACAGAAAACAAGAGAAACTCGAGTAAGTCATGCTAGGAAACAGAAAGAACTTATAACTATGGATAGAGAGGAGTCATTTAAGTGGCTGAAAGAATACAATGTGGAACTCTTTGCTAATAAACTTTAAAATATCTAGAAAATTATTTTCCAAATAAATATAAATTATCAAGATAGATGGAGGCATATGTTGAAAGTCTGACATGCATAGTGATCATAGATGAAATGTGAAAATCATCCAAGTAATACAGAGACAGGACAGAGCCCAGAGTGTTTAATGGAAAGATTTTTAAATCTTTAAGAAACACGGTTTCTATGTAACTTCTATACTTCCTAAGTACATAAAAAAAAAAGGGATGCTTTTTCATTTATTTTACTAACTTGTAATAAAAACTATACTTATTCCAAAATGTGAGAAATGTAGTATATAATTTTATCTACACTTAGCAATGGAAACTTGCATGAAGAAAATGCTATGAAATAAATCAGGACCATGACTTCCAGTCATGGCCACATGATGAGGACAGGTGGTTTCTTAGAAGATGATAATGATAAAAACTAGGCAAAATCAATAAAAACAACCATTTAGAGACACTACAAGCTAGTACAGAGCAGGTCAGAACTGGAGAAGAGGTTATATTTAAAAGACTGCCACTGAACCAAAAAAAAAAAAAACTGTGATGCCAGTTCTTATTTTCTTACCTAAAGGTGCTGCCCAACCCACAAAGAGCTCCAGTGGCAGAAAAGTGGAAGCCCTCTTGGCTTGAGGTGTTACAGGGCAGGAATGAGAACTGTTTGAGGCACCAGAAAATTAAGGGGAAAACCTTAATTCATGAAAACTGCAGAGCAAGTGAGCCCCCAAAATCTAAGTATAAAGTCTGCCCAAACCTTAGCTGACCACTAAGAAGCTACATGTCTAAAAAAGCAATAGCTTGAATCCAAAAAGAAACTGAGCAAAGATAGGAGCTGCTGCAACCACAGGGAGAGAGAATTCAGCTCGAGAAAAGCCAAGTTAACAGTGGATTAGAACTGACAGTACTCAGAAGAAGAACACAACAGATTCCACAACCCCTATAACCAAATTTTCAACCAAAAATTACCAAACATGCAAAGAACCAAAAATATGAGCAATATGTAAGAAAACAAACAAATCCATAAAACCCAGTCAATAGAAACTGACTCTGAGTATGTCCAGCTATTGGATTATAGCAGGCAAAAGCATCCAAGAAACTAATATAAATGCCTACAAAGATTTAAAGGAAAACAAGTTTGAAGAATTAAAAGGAAATATGGTATTAATGGGTGAATAGAGAAATAGAAACTATGAAAAGGAATTTTTAAAAAAGAATCTAAATCTGCAAAGTATAACAACTAAGATGAAAAAGTAAATCACTGGATGGGCTTGGCAATAGAATCAAGATGGTAGAAGAAAGAAGTAGTAAACTTGAAGAAAGATTAATAGTTTCCAACCAAAATAACAGAGAAGAGAAATATGGAAGAAAAATATAAAAAGCCTCAGAGACTATGGACTCTGAGAAACAAACTGAGGGTTCTAGAGGGGAGGGGGGTGGGGGGATGGATTAGCCTGGTGATGGGTATTAAAGAGGGCACGTACTGAATGGAGCACTGGGTGTTATATGCAAACAATGAATCATGGAACACTACATCAAAAACTAATGATGTAATGTATGGTGATTAACATAACATAATAAAATAAAAATTAAAAAAAAAGCCTCAGAGATCTATGGTCAAATTGAGCAGGCCAACAACTGGACTCCCAGAATGAGAAGACACAATGGGGCAGAAAAGTATTTGAAGATATAATGGTCAAATTTTCCCCAAATTGTTGAAGAAAACACATTAATTTACAGATCCAAGAAGTTCAACAACCCCCAAGAAGTATACAGGTGGAAAAGACAAAACGAAATAAAACATGTAAGAACATCATAGTAAAATTGCTGAAAGCCAAAAAGAAGAACTGAAAGCAGCAAAATAAATACAACACCTTACAAGCAGAGACACAATGATGATTAACAGCTGAATTATCATCAGAAACAATGAAAGCCAGAAGATATTGGATTTAAATATTTAAAGTGTTGAAAGAAAAAAAAAAGGTGTTAAAAACATACTTTCCATAAACAAAAACTGACAGAATGTGTTGCTATCAGACACAATTTAAATAAGTGTTAAAGGAGATCTTTCAGGCTGAAAAGAAATGATATCAGATAGTGACTTATATATATAGGAAGGGATGAAGAACACTGGAAATGGTAAAATATGTATTTTTTTCTTGTTATGGCAGTTTAAGTCACCCAAGAATTAGACACCTAGATGGGTTTAGATGTGATAGATTATTTTAAGGAAATGTTTATGAAGAATTAATAAGGGGAGTACTTGAGTAGGGAGAGAGCCTTCAGACTACAGTGCAGGTCCAACATCTGTGAATAGAGAGAACAAAAGATGGATGGAAACGTAATGTAATAATTATATTAACAAAAGATGGATTGAAAAAACTCTGCCTACAGTACAGTTCTGAGAAAATCTCAGCCAGGCTGCCTGTCAATTCCACCTTGAGAAGGAATGCACCAGCACTAATATTTCCAGCTTGCTCAGTCACTGATTATGAGCAGCCTAGGGGAGGCATGACCTCAGGGTTCATGGGAACAGCACCTGGAAGTATCAGTTAACTATGATTCCCCTCAGTATGTAGTCTTAAAGGAGATCAAATCAATCTCCACAGTCATCATGCTTGATTTCTTTAAAGATATATGGCTATTTAAAGCAAAAATCTTACCACAAGTGTTGTGGAATATAACATAACTGTGTAATATATAGATATAGATGTAGATACAGGTATAGAGAGCTACAGATAGGTGTTATAGGTAATATAGGTATATAGATAGGTATTATAGGTAATACAGGTATTTATCTATTGATTGATCTATTTATAAGGCAATATATATGGTAAAATAGTACAAAGAATGGAAGGGGGTAATTGGAAATTAAATGTACTCAGAATCATTTGTTTTTGTTTTAGTCAGAAGAAATTCAGTATTAATTTTAAGTAAATTGGGACCATTTAAATAGGCATATTGTAATTCCTAGATCAAGCAAGAATAACAATGAAAGGAAATACAGCCAAAAATTCAGTTGTGGAATTCAAATGGTATACTAGAAAGTATTTGCTTAATGAAAAAGGATGAACAATAAAACAACAAAAAAGAGATACTGGAAAACAAATAATAAAAGTGTTAGACCTAAATCCAAATATTTTAATAATTACATTAAGTGTAAATGAATTAAATATTCCAATCAAAAGCTAGATTGTCAAATTCAATACAAATGTGACATTCAACTATATGCTGCCTACAAGAGATAGTCTTTAAGAAAAACACAAATAAGTGGAAATTAAATTTACAGAAATAGGATTATGCACACAATAAGCATAAGAAATCTATAACAGTTATATTAATATCAAAGTAGACATTAAAACAAATATATTTCTAGAGAAAAGGAGAGATGTTTTCTACTAATAAAAGGGTGACTACAATAGGATAATACAAAAATATTTATACATGTTTAACAACAAGGCTACAAAATGCATGAAGCAAAAACTGACAAAGTTGAAAGGAGAAATAGACAAAAATTATATTTGAGATTGCAATACTTGTCTCTCATTAACTGATAGAACAAATGGAAAGAAATTCACCAAGAATATAGAAGAACATTACTACTAAACTAATTAAACATTACTAATCAATTGAACTTATTTGATGTTTCTAGAATATTAGACCCCCAAACAAGAGATTACACTCTCTTTCAAGCATACGTGGAACATTCACCAACACAGATAATTGCTTAGACCGTAAGAAGTCTCAATAAATTTAAAATGAATAAATTTATTCAAAGCATGTTCTTGGATCATAATTATATTTGAGGTCAACAGCAGAAAAAAAATCTGGAAGCTATATATTTGGAAACTTAAATAACACACTTTTAAACAACCAATGGATGAAAGAATAAATTACACAAAAAATTTGAAAATATTTGGAATTCAAATATATATGAGAACACAATATATCAAAAGATATATAGCTATTTAAAGCAAAAGTTATGCCACAAGCATTTTTGAGTATAACATAGCTGTGCAACATAAAGAGACAGATGTGGATATAGGCATAGATGATATAGGTCGGTATTACAGGTGATATATTACCTGTAGTAATAACATTGAAAATTGGTGCCTATAGGGAAATTTATACCTTTAGATGGTTTATTAAATCAGAGGAAAAGTCTAAAAACATTATCTAATCTTCTTCTTTAAGAGGTTAGAAGACAAGAAGAAAAGTAAGCTTAAGGTAAGTAGAAATAAATAACACAGGGATAATGAAATGTTTAAAAAGTGAACAAGTAGTAGAGGAAGTCACTGCAATCAAAAGCTGTTTTGTTTTGTTTGCTTGGAAAGACTACAAAATTGACAAACTTCTAGCTTGACCAAGAAAAAAAGGAGGGAATGCCCTAATTACCACTATCAGGAGCAAAAGAAGGGCATCATTTTGAAACTACAAACATTGCAAAATAGTAAGTAAAGCATATGAACGACTTCAAACCAATAAATTTGATGATATAAATAAAATGGTCAAATGTCTTGAAAGTCAAATCATATACAAAAAGAATTCCTCTGAGGCTACGAGGTAGCAGCTTGTGTGTAAGTCCAGTCTCCCACAAAGAACAAAATAGAAAAAGAAAAAAAAAGAAGAAAATTTAAGATAAATTTTAAAAAGACGCAAGAGAACTACTTAGGGAAATGAGACTGAGATTCTTTTTTTTAAAAAAAAGATTTTATTTATTTGAGAGAGAGAGAGTGCACGAGCAGGGGGGAGGGGCAGATGGAGAGAGAGAGCAGCAGACTCCCCACTGAGCAGGGAGCTCGCAGCTCCATGGGGCTCAATCCATCCTAGGACCCTGAGGTCATGACCTGAGCCAAAGGCAGATGCTTAATCTGGAGGAGCCACCCAGGCGCCCTGGAGACTGAGACTCCAAGAGTCAGAGTGAAGAGAATCATGGAGAGGGTAGCTCAAGGACAGTACTCACCCGCATTACTCCCCAGGGCATTTGCCAATTACTGGAACATGGAGCTAGGTGGCCATTGCTGAGTGGTAAAGAATCCAGCAGAACTGTTGGCAAACTCATAAATCTGAGGAGAAAAAAAATGCTTTTGTGACTGCCAAGGCAGCCAAGACCTAGGGAGCCAAAATTCTAATAAAAAGGACAGAATGAATATAATTGTTGGTTTCTCCTTGAGACATTTACTAAATTATTGAACTATAGAGGTCAGGGGAAGAGCAAGCAAGGCAGAAACCTTTTAAGTGTAGAACAGTTTTCCAAGTCTCTCAGAGCTGAACAGACAAAAATTGGAGATGAGAAATTAACAAAAGGTTGTGGAGCAGCAGAGGGGTGAGGGAAGGTGGGGTGATGGGCACCTAATAAACATCCAGATATCTCAGTTGGGAACCCACGGAGAGCTTGAGGTAACCAGTTGAAACTTTGTAAGAACTGCAACTCTGCTTCACATCAGCCTCATTTCCGGTCAGATTAAGGTGATCTACCACCAGTCTATTTTCCACCCAAGGATGGTGTAAACATCTCTGGAGGAAAATAACATGGTGGCATTCAATTAAAAGTTGCCTGGCATGTTAAAAAGGTGGCCAAAAGAAAGCATAAAACAGAAAGATACCCACTAGTGAGTCAGTGTTCAGAGGTACCAGAAATACAATTAAGAAGAGCTAATTTTTGAGGAAGTCCCTTGGGTATATACAGATGTAAAATTATAGTAAATTGGATATTTAAGACTTGTGTACAGCTGAGAGAACTTACAAAAACCTAAGTAAATGGAGACGTATACCAGTTTCATGGACAATAGGATTCAATATTCTTCCCCTATTGATCTATAGCTTCATTGCAATCCCAATCAGACTCCCAGAAATCATTTTTAACAGAAATTTCCAAGTTATCTCTAAAATGTATGTGGGAGTACAAAGGACCTAGAATAATTAAAATGATTTTTGAAAGCAATGAAAAAAGTTAAAAACTTTTTACACTATCTGATTTCAGGTAGTGTATGTAAAAGATTTACTGTAGAGCTCTTCAAATAATCCAGGCAGTGTGATATTAGCAAAAGAATAGACTTATAGGTCAAGGAACAGGAGAACAGGTTTAGAAATAGAACCCTGTTTTTATATACCTAATTGATTTTAGAGAAAGTTTTCAAGGTAATTCAATGGAGACGGAGTTTTTCAATAAATGATTCTTGAACAATTGTATATCTCTATAGAGAAGACTAAACCTTGACATAACTCAGAGGAGTCACAACATTCATTATGTGATCAAATAGATCATAAAAGCTAAAAATATCAAAGTTTTAGAAGAAGCAGGAAAATTCTTTATGATCACAGGGTGAGCATTTACCATAATGGAAAAAAGTGGATTAATTAGACATCACCAAAATTAAAACCCTTTTTTTTAATTTTTCAGAAAATAAGTGTTGAAAAATAGCAAACACAGGGAAAATATTATGTATATGTACATATATAAAAAATATGACACATTGAACACCACATCAAAACTAATGATGTACTATATGGTGGCTAACTGAACATAATAATAAAGAAAGAAAATAAAATAAAATATGAGAAAGGATTAGTATAAGAATAAAGGACCCTTCAACTCAATAATAAGACAAATAACATAATTTAAAAACAAAAAAAGGATTGAACAGACATTTCATAATAGAAGATGTACAAATAGCCAAAAGGGACATGAAAAGACACTTGATAACATAAAGGTAAATGTTTAAAGAATCCCAAACCAAGTGAAACTAGTCTGTGGTCTGGAAGTCAGGACAGGGCTTATCTGTGGGGCATAGAAACAATGGAAGAAAGCAAAATGGGGCCTTGGATGTACTGATACATTTCTTGGTCTGGGTGTGGGTTACCCATGTTTGCTCACTTACGGTGCATGGACGTATGTATGTTATACCACAGTAAAGAGTCTACTAAAAAGATTCAAAGGCTGGCTTTATAAAGTTAATAAAGTTATTTTTAAGTTTATTTCCAAGAGTAAGTCATCTGAGAATAGGCACAAAATACTTTGAAGATGAATAAAGAGTAAGTATTTCTATGAATTTGAGTTTGTAGGTTTGGTGCCAAGACAACTTAAGTTTTAATCTCAATTCTACTAGACAATAAATGATACATGTTTGAGTTTCCTTGGCTGAAACATGTACATAATAATTATACCTATATCACAGAGTCATTTGAAAGAATAAACCAGATATATTTTGTAAAAGTACTATGCATCACATGCTGAAATATTAAATGTGAATCAGGATCAGTAAATAGTAGCTATTAAAATAATAGTGTTAATAATCATAATAACAATAAAAATAATATTGATATGAACCAAAATAACTTAAAAAATAGAATAGAGGTAGAGGAACAGGTTGATGGATTATTTTTAAATGTTCATAAACTGATCTGAGTGTATATATATCTATATCTATATATATCTATATATATTAATCAATATATAACACCAGTAGCATTTCAAATCAATGGGGATTGGATGAAATGTATCATAAATCAATTCTCAAATTCAAAGGTAGACAGCAAAAAGAGATAAAATTTTTGTGAGGCATACATGACAAAGGATGATATATAAAACCAATGAAAAAATGAGACAAACATTGCAGTTGAAAGAATCAGAAGACCCAATTAAGAAAATCACAAAAGAAACATATATATACATGAGTTTAGTATGCAAAGAAAATATATTATACTTCACAGCGGGATTATATTAAAACAAGTCATACTTTTTGCTTATTCAATTGCTATTAAATATCATATATTTATATTACTTTTGTGAGGAAATGGACATATATTGCTTTTGGGAGTGCAAGTTAATAGGATGTTTTTGGAAGACAATTTGGAAATGTGTATCAAAAGGCTTAAACTTGTACATCCTCATTGATCCAGAAATTACTCCTGTTGAATTTGTCAAACAGAAATAATCATGATCACACTCAAAAGATTTGGCTAGAAAGAGAGAAATTGCTTTGTTTGTAATAAAAACTTTTAGACATAACTGTAGTTCAAACTATAGAAAATTATTTCATTCATCCAAGGAAATACTTTTGAGCATTGACAATGGTATTAGGAAGTAATTTTAAAGGCAGAAGATATTTTTATAATATATTCTTGCATTTCAAAAAGCCGATTATAAAACAATATGGATAGTATAATTTTATTTTTGCAAAATAAATGGTTATGTACATTTGGAGAAAAGACTAGAGGTAGAGTCCACCAAAATGCTAACAATAATTGCATCAGAGTGACAAAATTATGATTTTAATTTTTTCATTCTGCTTATCCTTATTTTCTCAAGATCTTACAAGGTGCATCTATTACTTTACAATAGAAAGGAAAGTAATAATATTTCAATGCAATCCACATAAAGGTAACAGTACCCATAAAGTACTCTAGTAGTAAAAAAGGGGTGACAGATATTCTTTGCTGGGATGAAGGTTATCTTTGAGTTTCACAGTTAAAAAAAAGACAATAGGTATACAAAAATTGTGGAGACTCTTCAAGCAGGCAAGAAAGACAGCATGGAAAAAGGACAAGAAGTTTTAAGCCTTTTTGCACAGTGGAAAAAATTAAAAGTCGAGAGTTACTATATCTCTATATCTTTTTAGTTGGTCTGGGTTAGAGGCAGAGTTGGAAACAAGCAGAAGTCAGATCATGCTAGGTCAGTCCATCATGTCATGGTAAGGAGACAGAATCCTTTAACAGGGGGGAAGCCACTGAATTAGCAGAGAGCATGATCAGATCTGGGTTTTAGAAACATCCCTCTGGCAACATTGGTGGGCAGGAATGGCACTGCCGGAAAGCAAATGGAGATCAGATCCTTAAGACGTTGTTGCAACGGTCCGTGTGCTGCTGACAGCTCGAATAAGGCAGTGACTAAGGCTGGTCAGAGAGAGATGAGTATGAGAGAAATTTAGGGTGTAGCAGTAACAAGACTTGGTGACTATCAAGATGCAGAAATGAAAGTGAGGAAAACATCAAGGAAGCCCTAATGTGCTGTTTTGAACATATAATATGCAGATTAAGTATTGTTTGCCTTGTTTTGCCTACTTACTAGACATATATGGAGTGCACGTGTGTGCACACACACACACACACAATTAATTAAAAACATCAATACATCTGTAAACTTCACCAAACCCAACCAAAACAAACAAATGACAAAGAAGCTCAAAGTAAATAAGAGAGTGAGAAATGAGAAGAACTGAGAAATACCAAATTAACAAAGAAAATATAGAAGAGGTCAAGCTTGTTAAGGTACCAAGTAAGACCTTTTGGCCAAGAGAAAAATATTAGGGACTCTAAGATTCAGACCATTAAGAAAGCACTTTTGTGCTGTAGATTCTGGTCTTCATGTAGGACCACACCATTCTCCTAAAAAAACAAAACAAAACAAAACAAAAATAAAAAGTATTACTTTTTCATATTGGAGAATGCAACTTGATTTGTTCCATTCTTTGTTTCATTTGTATTTAAAGGTCTTTTCGTGATTGTTGCTGCTTGCTCAGAGCATAACTATGGCATTATATAAGCTTTCACTGTAATCGTGACTTTTTTTGTGCTGGTGTGGAAGAAATAAGTGTGGGCAGGAAGGCACCTTGGGTGGATCAGAATGTACCATTTTGCCAGTAATGAGAGCTTTTCTCAGTGCCACCCTTATCACAGCTCCTGACGCAACAGACAGGAAGTAGTTGCTTTCATCTCTTTCTCCTTCATTTGATGAAGCAGGGGCTTTGTTACGTGGGTAGAGGGAGAGATGGAGACAAGGAGAGAGGGAGAGGGAGGGAGGGAGAGATGAGTAGACAGGTGTATGAATTCATTCGTTCAATAAATGTTTAGTGAGTGCCCACCTTGTGCCAGAGAGAAACATGGTCCAGTTCCCAATATGATGAAACACACATGTCCCAGCCTCCCACACGAGTGCCTAACCCAGGCCATGACAATTAGCAGGAGCTCAAAGATAAGCAATCATCTAGACGTTATCTGGATTTGGGCCTTGATTCTTTGTCTCTTCTGGGACCCTGCACAAGGTGCTTTACCTCTGAGCATTCTGTTTTCAGATGCAAAAGTTGTACGTGCTGAGGGTGGGTGAAGGGAGTGGGGTGGCTGCAGGGCAGATTTTCTCCACAGAGTGAATGACGGTGGGAGGCAGCTTGTCCTATGTCTCCAGTCTGATGGTCATGTGGCCTGCAGAGTTGTCAAGTATGTGGATCCGATAATGACAGTGAGGGAGGGCTCGGAGGTGGAAGTGTTCCTTACTCCTGGGCGAAGCCAAATGCCTGGCAATCAAGAGCACAGACTGTGGGGTCATCGAACTCAAAATTCGGATGCTGAAAGTTCTTGCCCCACTCATCGTTCAACTAGTCAAATTACTTAGTCTCTTTCTCCCTTTATAAAGTGGAGATCACAAAAACTAGCATTTACCGAGTCTGCCCCATTTTCTAGGCACTGTGAGGTAAACTCATTCCATCTTCAAACTGTCTCCATGGAAGACCTAGTGCCCTAATCTCCCCGTTCTACACAAGAACACGGAGACACAGAGCGGTGCGCAGGCAGGTGCCAGGACTGAGCTCCCACGCGCCTCGCTGCACCTGCTTCTCTCTGGAGCTGTAACAGAATACTCAGGTATAAATATGAAAAAGTGCTATGGGAATTGTTTAGGCTAAGAAGCAGTAGAAGTGAGTTGCTGGCACAAGAAAAACATCATTATTATAATGATAACTACCATTCCTGAGTATATATAATAGAGTAGGCAGTAACTTGGGTGCTTTATATACTTCATTCCATTAAATCTTCACACATCCCTCGCCAGGTAGTTATTACTATTCTTATTTTATGGGTGAAGAAAGGGAGAGGTAAATAACTTGTCAAATGTCCCACTAGTTAGGAAGTGGCAAAGCCAGCATTCCGACCTGCCTGCCGGACAGCCCGGCACCCGCCTCTACGCCACAGCTTCTGTCCACAGGTGAGGGACCAGAGGCAGAAAATGAAACGCATGTGAGGGGCTGGCTCCTCGTCTGTGGTCACACAGTGAGGAAATGGTGGGTAATAAAGCTGAAGCATAAGCTAGCTCAATGCAATCTGCAAACTAAGACTCTACCTTGTAGAAAATGGTGAGCCATTAATATGAAAGCAAGAGTATGACTAGAAATCCTCCCACCAACACGTCTTGCAAGCTTCTGTCTCTGTTGGTGCTGGCATGCTAACCACCCCAACCCCCAGATGCATCCCCTAAATCCTGGCAAAAGGGTTCTCTGAATACAGAGTCTATAGTACTTCTATCTTCCTCTGAATTTTTACAGGATTTACCGACAGTGCTTCTCACGGAATATCAAGCAGTATTTATGTTTTACTGCCTACTACTTGTCTTTTCATCTAGGTTACAATTTCCTAGAAAACTGACATTGTGTCGAAGGTTTCTGTGTGTTAAGTGCTTGTCCTCGTGATGGTACATAGCTGGTACTTTAGGAATGCTAACTATTGGTCATGTAATGGATGTGGCATCATTTGAAAAAGCCTGCTTCATCTCCAAAGAAGCAAGCTACACGAGAAAGTTTGTTCTTAGTCAAGAGTCAGAAGATCTAAACAAAACCCAAGGTGATCAACGGTGACCAACTGAGAGAAATTCCTCCCTACCTTGAGCCCCAATTTCCTCCTCTATCCAAAGGAGCCAACACTTCCTCCTATATGTAAAAAGGGAGCGCAAACACCAGGCACTCTGCTGAGCACACAGTAGGGCTTGACTAATGGTTTGACGGTGGAAGTATGATGTGGGTTTGGAATCAGAACATCTTATATTTAAATCCATGCTCCTTCTGGGTGGAGGCTACTTATTATAGGCTGAATCGTGTTCCCTCAAAATTTATATGTTGAACCTCTAACCCCCACTGCCTCAGAATGTGACTGTATTTGGAGACATGGCCTTTAAAGAGGTAATAAAGGTAAAATGAGTTCCTATGGGTAGGCCTTAATTCAAAATGAGTGGTGTCCTTAGGGAGGAGATTAGGACACAGATACACACGGAGGGAAAACAATGTGAAGACAGGAAGAAGACCACCGTGCACAAGCCAAGGACAGAGCTTCAGAAGAAACCAACCCTGATGACACCTGTCTTCAACTTCCAGCTTCTAGAAGCTTGAGAGAATAAATTTCCATTGTTTAACCCCCACCCCTACCCTCCCACCCCCCAGTCTGTGGAACTCTGCTATAACAGCCCTAGCTGACTGATACACTATTTAACTTCTTTGAGACTCAGTTTGCTGTTGTACCAAAAGGGAGAACCATACCTATCTTCAGGGAACTGTTGTGAGGCTGAGACATGATTTATGTAAAGCAGGAATGGGTACTCTTATGAACGACGTCTGGACGTTGTAATGATGACAGTAATGGAAGCAAGAGGGTTGGTGACAGGAAAAACGTTGTTGGCTCTAGCCCACAGGGCTATTGAGGGGATCAACTGGGATGATCATTTTGATGTGAAATATAAACAACCTCTGGAATCAAAGTGGCTGAATGTGAACCTTGGCTTCACCATTGACAGTGTATATGATCTGGACGATTCTCAATCTCCCCAGGCCTTGCTTCCCAACCGATCAAACAGAACTCAGAGCCTACTTCATTGAATTGTTACAAAGAATATTTAACATCACGGGATACTCATCAGTACATGCCAGGAACTGTCCTAAGCCCTGTATTAACTTTTTAATATGCACAAATGTTGGGCGATTTGGAATTTTGTTATCCCCACTTTTATAAAGTAAGGAAGTGTGGCATAGAGTGAGAAAGCCTACAAATCACAGAGTTAGCAAAGGTGTAGCCAGGATTCAAACTTGGACAGAAAAACAGAAATGAAGAGGAAAAGGTAGGATGTTAGCTCATTAAACATTATCTATCTGATTTTATTGTTCCTTCCCATGCTTTGTTATTGGTTTCCTCTGCAACGCTGAGGAAGCATGTGTCACATTCCTACCAGGCCTAGAATCTTAATCAGAGAGTGTTTGGAGACCTGTCCACTTCTGAGACAATATACTGGCATAAGCACCTCTGAGGGGCTCTCCTTCCATTGCCAGGTTCCCTGGAGTTGGCATCAGTGTGCTCTGACCCCCGTGCACATGGCTCTGGCCCTCTGGGGAGGGTGGGGCCAGGTGCAGTATGGGCAAAACTTATAGGTGTCACTATTAGGTTCTGAGCATTTAACTGCTTGTGTGAGACCCTTCTGAACTCAGCTTCCCATTGACGTGGGGGACCAGCAGTGGTTGTGAGGCTGCCTTCTCTGCCACCCGGATTCTTGAATGATGGCAATGGCCACAACATCCTTCTGACTCACGATAGACAGGCACCTTAAATGGGAAATAAATTCTTGTTGATTTAAGCCAGTGAGATTTCAGAGTCGTTTGTTACTACAACATAACGGTCCACCCTGACTGATGTGTCCATCCCATTAGTTCATTTTAACGTCCTGTCTTTTCCTCTTGGGAATCTTGCCTGCCTGATCATACTCTCAACCCCCTAGGTCTTCTTTCTCCTCCTCTGTTACTTCCTCTCTCTTTTTACCTGCAATTCTGCCTTTCTGTCCTATACAATTCCTTTCTGCAGTCTTCCTTCCGTGGGGCTGTCTCCCTGGGGAAACGTAAGTATAACTGAATATAGGGACAGAATCACTCTGTCTGCCCTCCTTCTGTTTCAAATTAGGCTCAGAATG
The DNA here is from genome assembly GCF_004348235.1 of Phoca vitulina. Taxonomy (NCBI): domain Eukaryota; kingdom Metazoa; phylum Chordata; class Mammalia; order Carnivora; family Phocidae; genus Phoca; species Phoca vitulina. The sequence continues at coordinate 18,602,055 of NW_022589724.1, read as the reverse complement.
TGAGCCTAATTTGAACCATCCTAGGTTCTGCTCACGAAATGCGGCCACTAAAGCCTGATTTCTTTTTCTTTCTTTTTTTTAAAGCCTGATTTCTGAAGTTGTAGGCACAGTCTGGGTAACTGCAGCCAAATCAAGCACTTTAGACCTTCTCTCCCCAATGATAAGGCTGTGTCCAGCCATGACTGCATGGAGTACGTCCACTTAACAAGGACGAGAGAAGCTGATTTGTCCCTAAAGGGCCTTGAAATTCACTTCACTAGCATGAAATGGGTCAATAAAAACAAGAAATGAAATTGAGGTCAGAGACTTTCTCAGGAGAGATAGTAAATAGCATCTGAGGCCCCCTCCATGCCCCTGTCCCCATGGTACTGCTGCAGAATCATTGGCAAGGTGCTGATTAATAGCCAGAGGAAATGTCACTGCTGCCTGGTGCCCTGGGAACCATGGTCCCCTTTTCCCAGGAGGAAATAGGGAGCTGTGAGGAAATCTTGCCAGCCAGACTGCAGCCACAACAGGCAAGACTGTTTGCTCCAATCGCTAGTTCTATATTTGTAGCTAAAATCCCAGGGCTATGTTCACTCATTATGACTGGGGATTTGGCTAGGGTATAAGTATTTTAGGGGCAGGGATTAGATCTTGTTCAAGATTATATTTCAGTACCTTGCATGGTCCATGCCATATAATAAATGCTTATGATTTTTGATGAATTATTTAGTGGATATATGGATGTCTTAGTCTATTTGGGCTATTATAACAAAAACATAGGGTGGCTTATAAATCACAAGCATTTATTTCTTACAGTTCTGGAGGCTGGAAAATCCAAGATCATGGCTTTGAGAGATTCGGTGTCTGGTGAGAACCTGCTCCCTAGATGGCTGTCTTTTTGCTGTAACTTCACATGGCAGGAGGGACAAGGGAGCTCTGTTGGGCCTATTTTATAAGAGCACTAATCTCACTCATGAGGGCTCTGTCCTCATGTCTTAGTCACCTCCCAAAGGCCCCTACCTCCTAATACGGATGACCTTGGGATGTTTTTAACATATGAATTGGGGGGGGCACAAATGGATAAATAAGTTATTCATTGGCTGCATCTTCTATTAAATTATACCTATTCTATCATGTTTACAGCAGTATCCCCTGCGTCTGTCACAGTGTCCTGCTCAGAATACCCCAATAAGTGTTTGTGCAATTAAAGATTAGCCATATTTCACACTAGGAAAGGAGAACATAGCTGGGATTGAGAAAAAGCCACTCATACAATTAAACAGTTGCCGAGTGTCAACTGTGTGACTGTCCCTGCTAGCAACGGGGTTGAGGACACCACTGAGGCAAGACTCTGCTTTTCCCACTTTAGTGAAGAAGACAGGGCTTCCCACAAGGATCTCAAGGGCAGGAAGTAAAGAAAGTGTAGGGGCAAATTAAAAAGAGAAAAAATCTTCCCCAGGGACAGAAGGAGAGGAAGACATGGCCTCTGAGAGTGATGACCCTTGATGTGAGGGCTGGTTCGTTAGATGGCAGGAGTTTGCCATGTGGACCCATCAGAGGAAGAATGTTCCAGACAGAGTTTAACACCTGACCTTTCTGATAACCCTAGACATATACACAGCACAGGGACTGTGGGCCATCCTGAAAATCTTCAGGAGAAGCTACGTGAAAACTCAGGCTACCTGAATCTTAACAAGATAACACTCTTCAATATGGTTTGTTCCATCTTCTAAAGCTCTCTCCAGCCTCATCCCCTCTGGGAAGCCTTCAGATTAATCTAGCAAAGATTTCTACCCTGTGGGCTCAGAGTCTATCAGTTCTATCTCAAGCAAGCTGTGTGATCTCAGGGAAGTCGCCTTCATTTTTTTCATCTGCTAAATTAGGGTTTCAAGAATCCCCTTCCCCCGAAATCGTAGTATAACTAATGACACAGCACCTGGTAGTTCATCAACCTCTCAGTTCCTTGTTTTTTTGTTTTTCTCATCTATGAAATGTTATGATAATAAATGAGTCAATGAAGGTCAAACACCTAGAACAGTGAGGGGCACACAGCAAGCAGAGATGAGTATTAACTATTATAATTCCTACTACATCCATTCCTTAAGAGATGCTGCTTGGTATTAATTATAGTAATAGTACATGAGAGCCCTTTGTATTACCCTGCACCTTCTTCCCATACTGATCTTGATCAGTAAAGAATTGGTGGCCTGAGATCAGAGAGCTTGTCTGAAAATTCTAACTCCCGGCCCTTGGTCTTTCAGTCATGGGCACCAGCTAGCATGCTCCCTGGTTAAGAATCGAGGCTGGTGAACCATCCAAGCTGCAGGCACTCTGCTCCTCTGGGCCTCCCGCCCTCCTCCTAGTTAGAAGACACTGTGGGTGTTGCCTGCCTTTTTCCTAGCAATGCTGGCAACATAGGTTCTTATGCTGCTAAAAATATGCAGCTCAAGATTCAAGGTGAACCAGACAGATTGATTTTCAACTTGGACAAAGTTGAGAGGAAAGGAAAAATCGTATTTAGTGGCTTCTGCTTGGGGTTGAGGGGGGTGGGAGACATAAGGTTTTATTTTAAGTAAGAAAACATACATTTTTTAATCCATTGGGGTTTCCAACTGGTTTGGTCAATAGTTATTAATGTAGATTCACTAGCAGTGCCCTCTTGATGGGAAAGGGTAGGAAACTTCTCAATTTGAGAGACAGTCCCTCTGGCATTAAGGGCTTACACATCTTTCAACTTGACTTTTATCTCTGGGTTCTTCCCTGGTGATGCCTGGTCCTTGATGGTTATAGCAATTTAAGATTCAAAAACATTTACAGCCCTCTCTTCTAGGGAATTCAGTGAATCATGACTTCTGAATTAATACTATATATACAATATTTCTCCAAAAATGACAGGTAGTGTAGGTACAGGGCTTTGCTCTAATCTGTATGTTCCACAGTGGACATATAGCATATTTTTATAATTAGGAATGCAGACACTTAAGAAATGACAATATTGAAAAAAAAAATGTTGCAATGCTTGGTATATTTAATGAATACAAACATAAATAAGTATGAAGCCATGCACCATGGAAATAACCTTGATAACTTTCCAATGTTGAGAATCGGCATCTATTGAATATTTTAGCCAGACAACAGGCTAGATACTTTCCAATACAACACTCCATATAATCTTCAGCAACAGTGTGGTGACAAAGGAAGAAATAGCCTCATTTTATAGACGAAGATATTGAGGCTCAAAAGGACCAATCAGCTTGCCTAAGGCCACACAACTAGGAAATAAAGAAGGAAAGATCAGACCAAGTCTCCAACACTAATGCCCTGTATCCTACAGCAAACTCTTTCCATCCAAGGGAAACCAGAGTTCAGAGTGTGGTATAGTGGGGCTTGTCCCGGTGGAGTCCCCAGCCTGAGCCTGCAGTATCAGTGTCACATGGGAACTGATTAGAAGTGCAAATCCTCTGGCCCACTCAGACATACTGAAGCAATAACCCTGGGGGTAGAACCAAGCAATCTGGATTTTTTAGCAAGTCCTCTGTATGATTATAATGGCCACTGTGGTTTCAGTAACATTGGTGAAGAAATAGAGCCTCAGAAAGGCAAAGTAAATGGCCTACCATCCTAGAACAGAACTAGGTTTTGAAATGAGGTTTGTCTTCCCTTAAACTTACAATATTGCATGAGGTGTTTATTTATTTATTTATTTATTTTAAAGATTTTATTTATTTATTTGACAGAGAGAGACACAGAGAGAGAGGGAACACAAGCAGGGGGAGTGGGAGAGGGAGAAGCAGGCTTCCCACGGAGCAGAGAGCCCAATGTGGGGCTGAGCCGATTTTTAAAGATTTAATTTATTTATTTGAGAGAGAGAGAGCACACAAGAGAGCAAGCGAAGATGAGCAGGGGGTTGGGGGGGGAGGGCAGGGAGGAAAGGCAGAGGGAGAGGGAGAAGCAGACTCCCCAACGAACAGGAAGCCGGACGCAGGGCTCGATCCCAAGACCCTGAGATCATGACCTGAGCCAGAGGCAGACACTTAACTGACTGAGCCACCTAGGCGCCCTGTGTGAGGTGTTTTTTAATATAGAATAAATTCTTTAGTATCTGAGCTTTAGTTTTCTTAGCTGCCAAAAACAAAACAAAACAAAAACCCAAAAACAGTGGTCAAAGAAGAAAATTCTAGAAATCAATAAGCATCTCTCCTATTCACTAGCATGTGGCACAGGCAACTTATATCTTTGCGCTATAGTTCCTCATCTGCTAAATGCCTATTCAGGCTGCTGCGGCAGTCAATGAGAGACCGCCTGGTAACTGCTTTTGCACCGCGTCTGGCACAGAAAAGATGCTCAGTAATTAGGGAGTCTGTTCATTGACATTAAGAGCTCATCTTCTTTCTCTCTAAATAAAATGGAGAATATCCTACCCAGTGGTAGCATAGTAGGTGCACAGTAAATGCTCGGTCTTTTCTGTTCTAATAGATGCTTCTCTTCTTCTCCTTGACAGGCTAAGTACTTCCCAAACTGGTGTTTCACCTTCTGGATTTTCTCCCTGCAGCCAACTCCCTTAATGTCAAGCAGTGAAAGTGGATCCCGAGGAAATAAATTCCAAAGCTATTGTAATGGAAAGAGTTAGCTTCAGTCAACTTTAGCATTAAACTCTTAATAAGAGAGTCTGCCCTATAAAGGAGTCGCCTTGCAGCCCTTTCGCCCAAGAACTCAGGTTATTAACTCTAACCCCCTGGAGATGTAACACACACACACACACACACACACACACACACACACACACACACTTTCAGGGCAGCCCCTGCTTTTCCCTACTGAAGCCCTGCAGAGTTGCTGCATTCTACTTGGTAAAATAGAGATTTAATAAGATGCTTAATTATTTTTGAACCAACAATATTTTGCTGAATACTGTAATTGCATTTTCCATTTTGCTAGAAAATTGAATGCTGAGAAGCGTGTGAACTTGTCACACGCCTGGACAATCGACAGACCCAACACTTCTGCAGCCATCTGTAATTCCCCAGCTCTGAGCAACAGGTTTTGAGGACTCCCTGAACCCATCTGTGCTTATCACTCAGTTCACTGGCACACTTCTGCATTGTCTATGCTTTTGTCCCCTACATGCGGCAGATAGCACCGATGACAAATTTCTGTTTCCATGAATCACGGGCCTGTTAATCCCCACCGTGTCTCCTTAAACCACATCCCTGAATTTCGCACGATGCTGTGCTTTCTTTACAAATCTTTTAGTTGCCTAGTTACTGGGCTAATATTGGTAATAGCTGCTAGCTCGACTCTGTAGCACGGAGTGTCCCCAAAGCGCCCCGTGGGCATGCTTCTGCCCCAAACGGCTGTGGCTCATCTTCCTCAAGTGTCTTCTGCCCAGGCTTCTGCTTCTCCACTCCCCTTAACAATTCAAAAGATAGGCTCCAGCCTTCTCTGCTCTTAATACGTCACACACATCAAGACAGGGCCTATGATAAGCACCAAAGCAGTTGGGAGCCATGGATGTGTCCCAAATTGGGAATCAGGAAGTTTATAATCTTGGGGTCTCATAGAGTCTTTAATTTTTAAAAGATTCTACTTTTTCATACTAAAAACAAACCTGCTTATTATTTAAAAATTGAAAAACCTTTAAAGTTAAGAGAAGAATAAAACATTATATATCTACATACATATGTAGGTAGACATCTTTCTATCTATCTAGATAGACATAAATACACAGATATAGATATATAGATACAGATATAAAATATCACCTATGAATGTCATGACGTTTCCTTCCATTGTTTTTTCTATTCATATTCATAGTTTTTTAAAAATTTTGGTTTTTATAATATAGTACCTACTTGTCATTTTATAGTCTGATTCTTTTAAATTATCCTCTCCATAAACACGCTTTCCTGATAGATTTTCTCCATAAACAGCATTTAAATGGCTGCATAATACTCCCCTGAATAGGAAGTATCAGCTTTCTTAACTATCCCTCTAATGTTGTCCTTGTAGTGTTTTTTATTTTAAATTTCTTCTTATCATAAGTAATTCTGTGATGGGTTACATTATATGGCTCATAAAGCCGCCATTCCAGCAGAAGGCAACACATCATCCGTTCCAGCAGAAGGCAACACATCATAAATAAGAAACATAATAAATAAATGAAATAGCACATTAGGGATAAAGGGGACAGACAGCAACAGAGGGAGAGTTGCTACTTTAAATACAGTAGTCAGGGCAGGCCTCACTGAGACCGAACCCTAGTGGGAGATAAGGAAGGCAGACATGCAGGTATGTGGGAGAAGATCCTTCCAGGAATAAAAATGGAGGTTGCAAAGGCTTTGAGGTACAAGAACGAAAAAATGGAGACAAAGATAATCTAGTATAGCTGTGCAGGGTCATTCAGAAGGTCTGGGGCAGAACAGATCCAGGCTGCTAGGATTCCATCTAGAGTGCTGGACGGTCTTAACATTGCCCTCAGTCTGACTGAACCGTAGATGGGTTTCTTCCTGAACATGATGCCCCTTTCCTTAGAGCATTTACTTCAGAAAACTTCCAGTCTTAAATTCTTTCTCTGTCCCTTTGAGATGTAAATCTTCTCCCAGACTGTTGCAAGTTTTACAACCCAGAAATGTCTTTCTCAAGGGCCTGGGAGCCAGCGCTTCAAAATATGCTCATCTAAGGAGACAGTGCCCCTACTTCCTAGTCTCTGGGAGGGTAGTTGCCTGATTTCAGTGGGTGCCAATTAGCAAGCACAGATGGCTTACACTGACCTGCGCCCCCCTCCCCAAATCATCCTTCAGAGCTCTTCCACAAGCTCACCCCATTGCTTAACCTCCATCCTTTGGTTTCATCAGTGTTTAATGATTGCCCTAAATGTGTCCTTTGGAACTCTGGTCCTCAGAATTTGTCTGCAAGTGTTCACCTCGATAGTCATAGCGTGCACGAACTTCTTGAAAGCGACTTCCCCAGTCCCACAGATGCATAGACCCAAATCCTAGGAGGCATTTCTCACGCGTCTCTTTCCCCACACCCACCTTCTATCCATCAGCAAATCCTGTTGGCTCCACCCCCGTAACATCTTCCAAATCTAGATGCCTCTCTCCACTTTCATCTCCATTACTGGTAATGCCAACATTATCATCTCTCACTTGGAATATTGCAATGATTTCTTAACTAGTCCCCTACTGTTTACTCCTTATTGCTTATTCTCTGTAGAGCAGGCAGAGAGATCTTTTGAAATCAAATTGCATCCTACCTCTACTCATGAGCCTCCAGTGGTTTTCCATTACACTTTCAATAAATTCCAAAGTCTTTCAGAGCTCCCAAGGCCCTGCCTAGTTCTCTGACTCAACACTATGCACTTATGTTCTCCTTCACTCCATTCCAGCCATTTTGGCCAATAATGCACTCACTCTGAGGGTCTTGGACCCTGCTGTTGCTACCGTGCAGACTCTCTGGATGGCTTGCAGGCTCACTATTCAGCTACCTGTTGACATGTGCTTTCCTCAACCCATCCGACTGCCCCATCTGAAAATGTAAATCTTGTCATTCTCTATTGCTGCAGCTCGATTTCATAATCATACCAGGACCGGACATTATGCATTTCTTTTATTATTGCCTAATCCCTGCTTCCCACTAGAAAGTAAGTTCCATTTTGTTCACTGCTACATTTTTGTAGCCTCACAAGTAAACAGTAAGTGTTGAGAGAATGAAGGAATAAGTAAAAGGCTCTGAGGTGTCTGGTAGTTTAAAAAAATTACTCAACTTTCTGACCCACTATTCCTCAAATTTACTTATCTAGCAACTTCTTTTCCATGAAACACTTCTTAATATGGAACAAAATCAAAAGCACAGATAGTGACAGATTAAAGATGGCCGAAAGAGCTTTGATCTTGCTCTCATCAAGAAGCAAGACCTACATTGCCTCTACTTCAATTTGGGGAGTCCCTATGATTGCTTTGTACAATAAAATGTGGCAGAAATGCTGCTGTACCAGTTTCTGGATGCAGACTATGAGAGGCTGGCAGCATCTACCTCCTGGCCCTTGCAAAACTCTCTTAGAGCCCTGAGCTGCCATATTCAAGGTCTGATTATCCTGACAATGCCGTGCTGGAGAGGTGTGCAAACAGATGCTCCAGTCAACAGTCTCAGCAAAGCACAGCCTTCCAGACATACTCCCAAGGCACCAGACAAGTGAGAGAAGGTGTCTTGCATTCCCCAGACCAGCCTACCTGCCAGGTAAATACTACTGAGGGACATCCACTGAGACAGAAAAGAAAGATCTGCTACAGAGCCCATCCTCATTTCCTCACTCACAAAATCATGAGATGTAATAGAATTAAAGTTTTAAAACCACAAACCAATCTACATTTGGGTATTTTGTTTTGCAGCAATGGATTGCTGGAATACTGGTGTAACCTCCTCCCCCCCTTTTTTTCGTCTTTTCAGATGGGAAAACCAAGGCCTAGAGAAGGGAATGTCGCTGCCAAGGTCTCTTAGCTGGTTCATAGCAGAACTGGGACCAAACCCATATCTCTGACTCCAGTCTGGTGTTCTTGCCATAAGCAAATAAAGGGTTTTAGGAGTTATTTTTGAACTCTTCCTCCTTCTCTCCCATGGGCTGTCCCCTTCAGTTTAAATCAACATTTCTTGAACACACTCTTGGTGTCAAACCAGACCTAGGAACATGTACATACTCATTTCATTCAGTCCCTCCAGCCAGGGGAGTTCTTTAGAAACCAGACCGTGCGGATCAGCAAAGAGGGATGTCACCAAAGCTATAAAATGAAAGGCAAGTCCAGCCAGAGTGTAAATTGACCAGAATATATTTCATTCTCCTGGCTGTGAGGCCTCACTTTTGAATGAATATGTGCTTAACTATTTATAATTGACCTTTGCACAAAAGAACATGAAATTTTTATAGCCCAAAGCTTCATTTATTAACTTTACTGGAGTGTAAAATATTTCTGTTTGCCATAAATTTATACCAGGACAAACAATATATATGCTAATTAGTAGTCATGTCGTCGTCTGCACGCTGTTGTATTGGCTGGTCACTTCCAACAGGCAAAATAGCAGAATTCAATCGACAGATGACAATTGAATGGCTTGATACTTGCTGTTCAAACAGTGAAGTCTAGAGCGGTGAATTAATGGTGTTCATTATAACGAGTCCATTTCCTTTTCATTTCCTTTATAAATTAGTCCAGGTAACATGCTGAGTCCCTTCAAGAACGGCTCCTAGGAACCTGCTGAGATACACCTGCAAAACCCACAATTCAGCAGAATCCCTCCGGCTCTCATCCTGTGGTTTTCATGTTCCTTCTGGAGTTTCAAAAACTCACTGATGTTTCAGGCTTGGGAGGAGTCTTAGAGATCATCTCTACTTGTTTCACAGAGAAAGAGACTGAGGGTGAGAGTGGTCAAGCACGTTGCCGAGGGTCACACAGAAAGGCAGCGTTGGAGTCAGAGTTCAGAGTGGGTCTCAGTGAAAAATAAGGCTGGGAAAGCCCTGAGCAATCATCATTGTGACCTACCCATTTGAGATGGGAAAATCAAGGATCGAGGAGGACAAGTTCAAGTGCTAGATCCCTCATGAAGCCTAAGGAGAACCTGTGGCTTCATTCTATCCATTCAGGTGTCCATCAATTTAATAGATGTTTACTGAGTACCTACTATGTGCTAGGTGCTGGAGGTAAAATGGTTATCCAAGTACATGTAGTCCCTTCCCTCACAGAGTCTAAAGTCTAGAGCAAGAAATATATATTAATCGAATTGTTACGGAAGCATATACTAGCAAAATGTAATGGGCACTATGAATGCTATGAAGGTGGGATATGGTCTAGTCTACGGGGCTAGATATCATATGAGAGGTGAGATTTGAATAATGAACATGGATTGAGAGGTGAAGTGTGTTAAGGAGAAGGGTAAAACATAATTCTAGACAGAGGGAATAGCATGTGCAAAGGGCCTGAGGTAGGAAGAAGCTTGACCCATTACAGTAGTTCAAGAAAGTTTGTGATAAATGAGTGCACAGAATGAGGAAGGTGGTCCCAGTTTTGATCATTTTGAACTTTGTGGGTTTTAGTTCTTTATCCTAAGACACACAGAGAGCAAGTCAATACTTAAAGGGACATGAAAATGCAAAAATATAACACTGTTTCCACTGTATCCCATATGATATTGAATTTCAAGGTTGCTCTCATGGTTGTGTCCTTAACTGTAACCATTACTCGAACCATGTCTATTTCTATCTTATGTTTACAGCACCTAGTTCATTCTTGGTATATAAGGGAAGCTTGGAATACTGCCTGCTGGATGAAAACACAATTTTCCCATCATCATCTACAAAATATTGGCAAAGAAGGGCCTACTGTTTTGTCTTTATACCACATGGATTATTCTTTCCCTTCTCCATCATGATGTAAGTGTGAAGATGCAAAATATCTCAAAGCCATTCCCTCATCTTTGCTGAAGACAAAGAAGCCATCTTATTTCCTTCTTTCTTTTTTTTTTTTTTTTAAGATTTTATTTATTTATTTGACAGAGAGAGACATAGTGAGAGCAGGAACACAAGCAGGGGGAGTGGTAGAGGGAGAATCAGGCTTCCCGCGGGGCAGGGAGCCCGATGTGGGACTCGATCCCAGGACTCTGGGATCATGACCTGAGCCGAAGGCAGACGCTTAACGACTGAGCCACCCAGGCGCCCCGAAGCCATCTTATTTCTGAGAGCAAACTTCCGGCTAAACACATTCCCAGTTATACATAGGCTAAAGCCTGATGAAATTTTCTAGGACAACTTTTGTTCCTCAATAAAAGGGAAAAGTGAAACTGGTGTGTCTCCCCAGCTTTCTTCTTGCCTTGATTTCAAATCTGACGTCTGGAATTGAAGCAACCATCTTGCAATCACAAGGTAACAAAAGTAAGGAAATGGCAAAGACAACTATTAATATACAGACACCAGTCTCAATATTGTCAAGCTGTCAAAACAAGCCCTCACTCTGGATTCTTATTTGACCAGAAAAAAATAAACTTCTATTAGTTTTAGCTACTCTAGTTAGGTTTTCTGTTATTTGCAGCCAATTACCAGCTCTAGCTGGTACAAAGCTCTAAAATACTACCTATCACAAAATAGAAACTCAGTAATTATTCACTCTCTTCCTAATTCAGTCCACTCCCTTTTCCACCAAGATATTTTTCTTAAGCCTTTCTTCACTGTTTGCTCTCTTCACGTGGTTTATCACGTGTATCCAAATACTGGAGATAGAGATGAGATAGAGCTGGAGACAGGGATAGAAAGAGAGGGAAAGAATGGAGAATGGGGTGGGGGAGGTAAGGGAATGGGTGGCTCAGTCGGTGGAGCTTCCAACTCTTGATCTCAGGTCTTGATCTCAGGGTTGCGACTTCAAGCCCCACGTTGAGCATGGAGCCTACTTAAAAAGAGAGAGAGAGAGAGAGGGCACAAGGAGAATGATGTTACCCTAGGAAGCTTAAAATCCTGTTGGAAGATAAGAGACTCATACAGGCAAAATAATAATGCCACACACCAAGTTGTTGAGAAAACAGGCACAAGGTCTATGCTCTGAAGCCTATCCTGCCATTAACAATAGTGGAACTCTGGAAAGTCACATCACCGTTTGGGATTTCTATTTACATTTGCAAAATGAAGAGGTTTAGATAATCTCGAGTTGAGTCCTTCTCAAAAGATAGTCCACTAACAGTATACCGATACCCGTCACTGATGAGGCTTGTAAACTGTAGATCCCTGGGCTCAGACTTAGAGTCTCAAACTGAGGATGAATGATTGGCATCTTAAGCACGCTCCTGTAGTTGTTATAGCACTAAAGTTTGAGACCCATTGTCAAGTTCTATTCTCAATCTAGCATTCTCTGATTTACTTACATATATCATACTCATATGATACTACAAACTCTCTATTTTAGGTTGTACAGGTAAGACAGAAAACTGATGTTTTTAAAACATTGTTTTAATTGACTTAAGATGATTAAGAGCTAGGGCCCCAGTGCAGCTGGAGATCCCAGCTCCTCCTGAACCAGAACCAAAGTGTACTGACAATTGCTGAATTAAATTAGAGGAACCTCCACGGTGTTTGCTGCTGGAGCTGTTCAGTGTTGTCAAAACACCCTCTGTGCATATGTATCTGTGTGGCTGTATGTTTGAACACATGCATGCCTGTGCATAACTATATGCATGGCCACATATGGATGTGCACATGGGCGTGTGCATGTGCTCAAGCATACACTAATGCTCGTGCTTAGGGATCAAGTATGTACCACTGTATACAGCCACATGTGCCTACGGATGCACGTATTTCTATACATCTGTGCTTACACACTCACACGAGCTTACACAGATGTATATAAATGTACCAATTTTTGCACCATTTGTTATTGATTCCAAATTGAGTTGTGAACAGACAATAGTAAAACTTTTGACTTGACAGTCCCCGAGGTATAGGAAAATAGAAGAGACAATTGGACGATTTGCGGAGGTTAGACTCAGGATATTAATTTCATTTAGTTTCTTGAAATACCTTCTTGTAAAGGCTTTTTTGGGTTGTGTTTGTCTGTGTGTTTGTTTTTAATGATACAGAGGAGAGAACACTGGGCTTCTGGTTCCAACACTATAGAAAACACACTGGATAATCTTGGGCAAGTCATGTGATCTCCAAGGGCCTCAGTTTCCCTTTCTTTTTCTATGGTTTTAGAGCTCCTTGTTCAAACCTGAATGGCAACATTTATGGTTTGTCTGTTTTCCTTAGACTATTAGTGCCCCTTTGATAATAGGAGCTACATCTTACTCAGCTCCATATTCCTAATGCTATGAGAGCACGTAGCATATTATGATGGTGACGGTGAGGATGTGATGAGAATGACGATGAGGATGGTGATGGTGATGGTGACAACGATGAAGGTGATGCTACTGCTGACAAATGGAGCTAGTATTCATTGAACAGCATTTTTAAGCACTTTACATGGACCACTTCATTTAATTTTTACCATAAACCTTGAAGCAAGTGCCACTGACCCTTAAACAACAGGAGTTTGAATTACACACATCCACTTATACACAATTAAAAAAAAAATTTAATTCCAGTATAATTAACATACAGTGTTACATTAATTTCAGGTGTACAGTGTAGTGATTCAACAGTCCTATACAGTACTCAGTGCTCATCACGGTAAGTGTCCTCTTCATTCCCTTCACCTATTTCCCCCATCCCCCCACCCACCTCCCCTCTGGTGACTAGCAGTTTGTTCTCTATTGTAAATAGTCTGGTTTTTTTGTTTGTTTGTTTGTCTTTTTTTCTTTGTTCATTTGCTTTGTTTCTTAAATTCCACATATGAGTGAAATCATATGGTATTTGTCTTTCTCTGACTGGCTTATTTTACTTAGTATTATATCCTCTAGATCCATCATGGTGCTGCAAATGGCAAGACTTCATTCTTTTTTATGGCTGAGTAACATTCCATTGTGTATATATATCACATTGTCTTTGTCCATTTATCTATTGACGGACACTGGAGTTGCTTCCATAATTAGGCTATTGTAAATAATGCTGCAATAAACAAAGAAGTTCAAATATCTTTTCAAAGTACTGTTTTGTATCCTTTGGGTAAATACCCAGTAGTGCAATTGCTGAGTCGTAGGGTTGCTCTATTTTTAACTTCTTGAGGGCCTTCCATACTGTTTTCCAGAGTGGCTGCACCAGTTTGCATTCCCCCCAACAGTGCACGAGGGCTCCCTCTTCTCCGCATGCTCACCAACACTTTTGTTTCTTGTGTTTTTCATTTTAGCCACGCTGACAGGTGTGAGGCGATATCTCATTGTGGTTTTGATTTGCACTTCCCTAATGACGGGTGATGTTGAGCATCTTTCCATGTGTCTGTTGGCCACTTGTATGTCTTCTTTGGAGAAGTGTCCATTCATGTCTTCTGCCTGCTTTTTAATTAGATGATGACAATGATGATTACTGGTGTTGAGTTATATAAGTTCTTTATATCTTTCAGATACTAACCCTTTATTGGATATGTCATTTGCAAATATCTTCTCCCATTCAGTAGGTTGTCAGTTTGTTGATTGTATGAATTTTTTTATAAATACTTTATGGTAATTTAAATGTATTTTCTCTTCCTTATGATTTTCTTAATAACTGTTTTCCTCTATTTTATTGTAAGAATACAGTATATAATACATAAAACATACAAAATATGTGTTAATTGACTGTTTATGTTATTAGTAAGGCTTCTGGTCACAATAAGCTATTAGTAGTTGAATTTGGGAGGAGTCAAAAGTTATACGTGGATTTTCAACTGTATGGAGTGTTGACACCCTTAACCCCCTGCACTGTTCAAGGGTCAGCTGTACTACCATTCTCCCTGTTTTAGGAAGACATGGCTCAGAGAAATCAACTAACCTGCTCAGGACTCATAGGCCAGGAACTATCGTAACCTGAATTCAAATCCAAGTCTGCCTGACTCTGAGTGGTCATATGGACCACAGTGTAATACTGCTCAGTAAAGAGTTATATGATACATTATAAGAATGATATTTAGTAGAATGATGTTTATTTGGATTCCCAAAAAGCCTCACCTACAGAGAACAGAACCTGGTTTACACATATGAGAGGCACATTTTAAAGTTGGAAGGGATCACAAAGTTCCCCAGACCCAAATGGTCTCCTTATATATTAAGGAAGTTGAGGCACAGGGATGTAAAGTGACTTGTTCAAGGTGGCATGATTATAGTTACGGTAGCAACAACAAAGAGAGAATCCTACGGTGCTCATTCCCAGTCCAAGTGCATTTTCTACTATCCCCAAGGGCTTTGTATCCTTTCCTCTTTTTATACGAAAAGGCAAAAAGACTTCAAGGTTACCTTATGGTATCTGTAACAATGAAGAAAATCAATAGAAATTTCCTCCGCACAAACATGAGTTGCAATTACCGTTGTTATTATTATAATTATGCTGTTTGTGCCTCTTCTCCTTGTTAATTCCCAGAATCAGTGGACAGACACCAGGACGGGATAATTAAATACACTGAAGTACCTGTCACGACACCACATGAGTCCAGGAGACAGAGCTTTCATGGACCAATCACGTCATCCCCCCAAAGTGCTCCATCTCATAATTAAAAATTAAACCGTTTTCCAATGAAATAATTTTGTTCATTTTTCTTGCTCCCGCTCTAGTGCCTGTGGCACCAGCTAAATTTCGAATTAAATAATTCAGCTGCAATACATTTAAAATAGTTCACGTTTAGTGCTACACTTCCGATTGGCTGCAAAACCAGGCCAACTGAATAAGATTCTCATGGACGTCACCCACCCAGGGTGTGCAGGGGGTGGGATTCCATTAATGAGGGCTACCTTTCCCTGTTTTCTTATTCTCAGGCTCTCGCACAATGAAACTTTTTCTCCAACCCCCCCTTTAACCATTCTGTCTCATTTTTCTCCCTTTGTTCTCATTTTTCTCCCCTTTGATCAAAAGCTTCCTTTAAAAAACAGATTCCTCCCTTTTGCTTTCTTTTCTGGTCGTCTGCTGTCGGCTTGCTTTCCACATCTGCTTATTTGCTAAGGCAAAAGAGACAGATTACGCCTCTCCCCATGCCCTGCTCGGGGGAAGTAGAAGGCAGGATGGATTAAGGGACTGTGCTGAGTCAAATGCTCTGTCCTCCTGGGGCTGCCAGTTTTCGTCTGGCTCAGTCTGCCAGAATCTCAGAATCATTATTTCCTTTGACAGAGGATACTGTAACAATAGCCTGCTCCGCTGATGGTCCTCACCTGGGGAGCCAGCATGGCAGCAAGAGGTGCTGCGGCAAAAAACCCCCGATGGGGAGGAGGCATGGGTTTGATGTGCGGGTGTGTGATCTTGAAGGAGCCACTTAATCACTCTGGACCTCAGTTTCCTCAACTGGACTCTTCCCTGCCTAGACATAATGGTTTTATCTATTCTCAGGCTCATGAGTAAAAGGGAAATGTGAACCACAAGTGACTTTCGGAGAAGGTCAACCAGGATTATGAGTTAATGAGGTCAGCCGAACAAGAGATATCAATTACGGGGGTGGGGAGGGTGGTTGACACTCTTCTCCACAACTCCAGTATCCATGGAGGGAAGAAAATCCTATTCCACTGCAAAAGAGGGGAAAGAGACTTACTGCTTCTCTCTGGTTTCACTTTCCCTCTTCCCCAGAGGATGAGTATTCACTTACATGATTGCTGTTTGAGAGAGAGGAAAAAACAAAACAAAAAATTGGCCTGGCTCATCTCAGCCCCTTCAGAGCTGCCGCTTTGAGAGCTAGCTCCGACCACAGGACCTACACATCTGCATTTTCCCAAAGGTTAGTTTATAGAGACAGTCTGCCCAGACAGTGGTCAGGACGTGGGGAGCACTCAATGCTGCCTATGCTGACTGGATACATTTAGTTCAGAGGTGAGGTAAAATAAAGCCCTTGATGATGCTGACCTGATTTGCCTTCCACATAAGCTTTTGTCAGTAACAAATCTGGGATGTTTTATTTTCATTGGTGTGTTTCTTGAATCTCATTTCTTAATAAGCTCTGACTGTTGTAAAGGAAAAGTGGTATTGTCTATTAATGTTCTAAAACTCAGTTTTTTTTTCTTCCTGCAGGGGGCCCAGGAAAGATACAAAATGCCATTAGGTAGAAGAAGGAACAGCTTAGCTCCTTAAAGCTCTACAGAGCCACTTAGGACCAGCAGAAGCTGTTACAGAGAATCATTTCCACCCTGAAATCGTAGCGGGGAACTCTGTCGAGGTAGCGAGCTCTTCATCACAAGGGGTGTCTAAGCCTTGGTGCTACCAACCACTAACCTGTAGTTCTAGCACGCGGTGGATTGCTTTGATGTAGAAGTGGAAGATGAGATTGTGGGGGGTGTTTGGGAATATCCCTGGGTCCTGCTTCCCCTGTGCAAGTCTCTCACGTTCTTCTAAAGGGCTTCCACAGTGATGGATGCCAGGATAGCTGTGGTTGTGAATAATTAATGACTGCATTTGTCATGTGCAGAAATGTGTTTAGACAGAGAGAACACAAGTTTACAATATAGCGGTAAGGAACTAGTAAGTTCCTTTGCGTCCTGTCGATGCGCTCGGTGGGGGCCCATGCACATACCTGCACACCCAAATGCACACTCGCATATACACAAGGCACACATGCACACACAGATACAAACACAAGAATAAAAAGAAATCTATAAAAAAAGAAAAGTGTAATCTCGGTTCAGAGAGACTGCCAAGTTATGGTGCCAACAACACTCAGGCCCACCAGGCAGAGGTGCCGGCGTATGCGGGAGATAAAAAAACTGGGAACTCCATCATGTGGTGCGGCTGCCAGAAATGTGGAGGCCACCACGGTTAGAGACCTGGGGAGGAGACCGTCCAACATCAAGTTATCACAAAGTAGCTGCTGTTTGTCAACCCACTTTTAGAAGCTCATGTTTGGTCCTGGGTGTTCCTCACTGGTAAGCTCCAAAAGGACTTTCTTGATCATATCTGACTCTCATGGGACTGGATTTGGAAGGGGGGAGCCTGCCAGCTTCTCAGGGATGGAAAGGTCTGGGGCTTGGATGGGTCACTGAGAAGGGCCCCTTCATTCCCGATTTTACTCCGTTCTTGGGAGTCATGGTGGTCACCAGCATGTGAGCATTGAAGTCATCATGTACTTTCCATGTTCTGTTTTTTTTTGTTAGTGTGTGTGTGTGTGTGTGTGTGTGTGTGTGCGTGTGGTTTTTGTTTTTAAGTTAAATACTAATTAGCAATCGAGAAAGCACGGGATCCACAGTCAGTGGTGAAGGGTTGAGAGCAGGCTGGTGGCAAACCAATTCATTCACAGATTTCACATCTGAGGTGTGGAAACTGGCATGTTTTTGTTCGCAGGCTTCTAGCTGGTTCTGGGAGAAAAAAAAAAGTGCAAAGTAATTTGGAGAGAAGTACAAAAAAGGTACCAAGAAAAGTACAAAATAGAAATTATTTCCTGAATAAGACTCATTAATTTCCCATTAACCCAACCCAAAGAATAATGGGAAAAAGTCCTAGATTTGGGGGCTGAAGACCTGACTTTGAGAAAGGGCTTTATCACTTACTAGTTCTGTGCTTCTGGGTAACTGACTTAAACCCCTGTACCTTAGTTTCCCTCAACTATTAACTGGGCTAAGTCATAGTAATAGCCCTTCCCTCACATAAGAGTGGTCACAGAACTAATATTAAAATACTGTAACATTTAATATGTTAGAGTTCTTGTTGTTTCCCCATCTAGAGTTTTGTGAGATTTCTGTGGCTAAATAAATTGTATGGCATGAATATATTAAAGGCCCTGATAAGTCCTGCTGTAAGTAAACAAAAAGTACATATGAAGAAACAAAAACCTAGTTTCCAAATCTAACTTCACCCTTGAACTCGGTCTCCTGGAAGCACCATTTAACGTCCCATTTCACCTGTTTTGAGGGATGGGAAGTCATACAAAGAACTTCCATTTTGGCAGACAACTGAGCATAGGATAGGAGTGGGATCAGCCTCCAAGTCAAGGAATGCACTGACGATCATAAAGCGCCACCCACCCTCCATTCCCAAATATTTACCTTAACTATTTTGCCAAAGCCCAGTAATGGTTTGTCTCGGTGAGCCATCAAAAACATGGTGGCAACATCCCCAGAAGTTAGAGTTCAATGGAGATTCGGACAAGCTCTTTTCCTTACGGGGACCTCAATTTCCTCATCTATGCTATCCTGCAAATATCTCAAATCCCTGTGAATTACATAGACTATCAGCATCAGAATTACTCGGGCTGAAAAGCACAGATTCCTGAGCCCCAGACGTGGGACAGAAGCAGAACATCTGCACTGTCCGCTGTTCATACCGTGGGGAATTCTGTCCCCACTACAGTTCAAAAACACTGGTCGAGAAAAGCCTCAGAGTCATACCAAAGTCATCCTTGGCTTTCTTGACGTCCACATACTTGAAATATCCAAAGGAAAAATAGAGATCAGGAACCCTGAATGAAAAGCAGCCTCTCCCCACTGGGAAAACCATGTAAGACAAGGCTCCTCACCTGGGCAGTTCTCCAAAGCAAAGCAGAACCAGTCTGCTATCAAAGCTTCATGCATGCATTCACAGATCCCTCTCTGAATTGGCCCATCTGAAACCAGGACAGTTGGAGTGAAACATAAAGTATCACAGCATTGATTTAATGGCCTTTAAAAGTCCCTCCTGAGCGGCTGGGGAGCTCCTTGTCTGTATCCCTATGCACCACTGTGCTCGTAAACCTGTCACCATTAATTGCTGCCCAACATCCTGATAACATTTGGGTCACACATCAAGGGGAGGGATATGGTTTCTGAAGGGGTCTGGAACATGGTTGTGGCAGCCTTATTCCTCACCTACTTCCTCCCAAATCCTCAGCGTGGGTGTGGCACCTAGCTTCTACTAAACACCTCGCTGGACATATGGGTGCCACTTCTTTTAATTTGGAATGATCACTCTCTGAGCTGCCTGGAGCCAGAATCTAAATTTATTCCAAGTGTTTCCTTCTTCTCCTGAGCCCTGGTATTAATTAACCTATCCATATCTCTGTATTTCTTGCAATTTGTTTTTCATGGCTATCATTGTAGACCAGTATTGTCCAATGGAGACAGATGTGAGCCACAAAGGTGATCTGCATGTGAAATTTTACATTTTCTACTAGCCATGCTCCAAAGAGTGGAAAAAAGGCAAAATTAACTTTTAAAATATTTAACAAAATATTTTATTTAATCTAATATATTCAAGATACTATCATTTCAACATAGAATCAATACAAAAAATTATTAATGCAATATTTTTTTTTTTTAAAGATTTTATTTATTTATCTGACAGAGAGAGAGAGAGAGACAGGAGAGAGGGAACACAAGTAGGGGGAGTGGGAGAGGGAGAAGCAGGCTTCCCGCCGAGCAGGGAGCCCGATGCGGGGCTCGATCCCAGGACCCTGGGATCATGACCTGAGCCCAAGGCAGCCGCTTAACCGACTGAGCCACCCAGGCGCCCATATTAATGCAATATTTTACAAAATTTTTTGGACCAGGTCATTGGTGTCCAATGTGTATTTTCTACTTACAGCATGTCTCAGTCTGAATTAGCCACATTTCAAGTACTTAATAACCATGTGTGGCTACCATATTGGACAATGAAGTTCCAGACCAATAGAAATGAGACTAGCTAACGATTCTCTTATCCATACACTCAAATGTGTTCTGAGCACTGACTATGTAGATCTGGGCACTAGGCTACAGAGATAAGTCACATGACAACTCTGCTCCCCTGGAATTTATAATTAATTGGAGGTAATAGACAATAAATAGAAGAATAAATGAACAAAATAATTTCAGACTGCCAAAAAGGGTATGAAGAAGAAGAGGGAAAAAAACAAAACAAAACAAAACAAGTAGGTTGACAGGATACAGAGTAACTCAGAGAGAGGAGACGGCTGGGTTAGATCAAGTTATAAAAGACGAATATCAGAACAAAAGTCTGAATGACAAGAATTCATTTATTTACTTTTTATGGTAACAACCAAACACTCACTGTCTTAGGACCTAGGTGGTACAAAGTGCTATATGGAATATTTAACTGAGTTTCTGGTGCAGTCATAAGGATTAGACTGTAGCGAATATTAGACCATTCACCTATACAAGCAAGAAGCATATTCCCAGGGACTTGAAAAGTATCTTGTGCATGGTACCCGTTCAATATTTATTTAATGGTTGGACACGTGAAAAAAGAACAGCAATCCTCCATGAAGCTTGGTTTTGAGACTGAAAGGTGTAATGGAAGGCTAAAGATGTTAATTCTGTTTCTCATTAGTGCATATGCTTTTTGGGTTGTGAGGTACAATTTGGTCTCTATACAAAAATGTGCTCATCCCCATTCCTGCAGATGACAGTTGATCTACCAGTGATTTGAAGAAAGGAGATCTTTTTGTGTTCATCCTTCCTAAGGCATGGTGATAGATTAGGCTCAGAAAAATGTGCTCTTAAACACCAAGATAATTTGTGGAAATGCCAGGCCTTTCTTACATAAGCAATTTGCCAAGATATACAGAAATGAAATAAAATTAAAAATGTAAGTTCAGCCATTGTACTTCAAATCAGTAAGAGTTTTGGTGTGACTTTTGCTGTTGTTGTTTTTAAGAATTATAGTATTTTATAAACTTTGAGGAGAACCTGCTTCAAGAGATCAATATTTTCACAACAATAAAAAGTGATTCAGGAGAAGGGTCACCCAACAGAGTTTATTTTTATTGCAGTCAAATCTGGTTTATTAAAAAAAAGATACTTTTAGGACTTTTATTTACTGTGCTTATTCATTTTTAGTACTTTCCTTTACCTTTCTCTTTCCTCTGTGACTCTGATCTAACCAACTATAGTTCTGTCAATAATAATAGCTAACACATATTAGCACTAACCAAATGCCAAGCATTTTGCTATCTACTTTAAATGAATGATCTCATTTGATACTCAGAAAGCCCTATTATTTTGGGAAAATTGTTATCTTTACTTTACAGATGTAGAAACTGGGGCTAGTAAGATTTTAAAATATTTGCCCAGGATCACAGGAGACTGGTCCTCAAATTTTTGGCCTCAGGACTCATGTATGTATATTTTAATAATTAGTGAGGGCCCTGTATTAATTTTCAGTTTCTGGCATAACAAATTACCACAAACTTTGTGGCTTAAAATAACAACTTTGCCAAAAATCAGCAGGGCACCTTTGTGTAGTTCTTTTCTGGGTCCTCTCTTCTATGCCATTGATCTGTGTATCTATCCTTGTGCCTATAATACCATAGCAACTTAATTGATTTGGTTATTACAGTCAGTCTGAAGATCAGGTAGACTGATTACTATCATTTTATTCTTCTTTTTCAGAATTTTAGAATAATCTTGTATATCTACAAAATAACTCTGGGGGATTTTTATAGAAATTGAGTTAAAAGTATATACCAATTTATGAAAAATGGCATCTTTATTATGTTGAATTTTCCAGTTCATGAATGTCATATGTCCCTCCACTTATTTAGATCTTCTTTGACTTCTTTCCATACTGTGTAGCATTCAGCGAACAAATCTTATACATGTTTTGTTATGCTTATGCCTCTTGTCTCAGTAATTGGAAATGGTATTATATTATTAATTTTGGTGTCTATATGTTCATTGTTAGTATAAAGAAATACAATTTATTTTTTTACATTTATCTTATATTCATTCTGTGACAACTTGTTGCACTCACTCATTAGTTCTAGGGTCTTATTCTTCCTCCTCCTCCTCCTCTTCTTTTCATATTCCTTGGGATTTTCTATGCAGACAATCATGTCATCTTCAATAGGGAAATTTTTATTTATTCTTTTCTGAATTGTATGCCTTTTTATTTCATTTTCTTGCTTTATTGCACTGGCTAGAACTTCCAGTACTGTGTTGAATAAAAGTGGTGAGAGTAGATATCTTTGCCACATTACCAATCTTCGGGCAAAAAGATTCAGTCTTTTACTATTAAGTATAATGTTAGCTATGGTTTGTTTTATTTTTTTTAAATGAGTACTTCTTAGCAAGCTGAGGAAGTTCTCTGTTCCCATTTTATAAGAGTTTTTATCATGAATGTTGAATTTTGTGAATTTTTCAAATGTATTGATTGATATGATCATGTAATTTTTTTCTTTAGCTTGTAAATAGTGGATTACAATTCTGAGATCAGTTCTTCTGTTTCAACCCTAACTGTTCCAACACTAACTGGTGTGCTACAATTTAATTTTGGCACTTACCCTCCAGATTTAGCACAGACCCCCCCCCCGCAAGAATCCACAAGACCGCCTTCACTTCAGGTGCCAGCATCAAGTTCATGGCACCCCCAGGCTACTCACTTTTCTGGCTGACTGGCTACAAATTCCAGGGTTCCCATGACAAGTTCAATAATTTGCTAGAATGAGGCACAGAACTTAAGAAAGTGCTATACTTATAATTATAGTTTCATTATAATGGATACAACTCAGGAACAGCCAAATGAAGACACACAGGGTGAGGTCTGGAAGAGTCTGAAATACAGGGCTTCCATGCCCTCTCTCTGTGGAATCAGAGCACATCACCCTTCCAGAACACTGACGTGTGTGCACCAACCAGAAAGCCCCCCCCTGAGCTTTGAGTCCAGAATTTTTATCATTCTAATATGGGATACTATTGTCAAAGCTAAGACGCTATGCACAACCACTGCCAATTAACAACCATTAACTTATAACAACTCTTAATTATTAACAATAAGCATTGATTATATGTGTGTGTATGAATATATACATACACTCATATCATATGACATGTAACTGCCATTCATTAAATATTATTCAATTAACGTTCACTTGCTTCTCACTTTCTTACCAGAATAAAAGAGTTATGTCTTACTCATTTTATCACCATGTTGGTAATGGTAATAGCCACCATTTATTGATTCCCTCCCATGTGTCAGATCGATTACATATATTTAATCTTCATAAAAGCCCCATGAAATAAATATTATAATCTTTAACTACCAAGGAGGGAAACAAGTCTCAGAGAGGTGAGGTTACATATTCCAAAATCACACAGCCAGTAATTAAAACAATTTTCTCTGCTTTTAATGGTGTCCTTGTCTTACCACCTCTTTTAAAACACATTCTACATGGCTCCTGCATCTGCAGGTCTAGGATAAGTAGCTTGATTGCTCTCTGTTAAGCCAGATAAGCTAGCAGAACAGAGGTTGGTTTAGATTTTGAAAAGACCTTTGTAGAGAGAGAATCCTCTTTTCTCCCTTAACCTGTTAAACCAGGGGAAATGGGACATCTTTAGGCGCCGAAGTGATCACTTATCTTGCCTGTTAATCAGCCTTCCATTTTTTATCTTGCCCCTCTGAGGGCCATCTTGTCCTCCTAAGCCTCATAAGCATTGATCCTTCAGCTTAAGCCCTGAGAGATAGCTGCCATATCGATAAAATCCCTACTGTAATTTTTTTCCCCTGAGTTATCAAAGAGTAGGCTATCAAGATGAGAGATACAGTGAAGGCCAGAATTCACATGACTGGGTGCCTGATTAGAGGGTGAGGAAGACACTGAGGAAAATGGAAGCGCCTATGGCGACTGTGTGGTTTCGTCTATGACTAAACTAATATAACTGTAGGTGTTTTATTACCCTTTCAAAAATATTTCTTGAGTAGTTATCACGTTCCTAACCTGACATTTCTCGCTGTTTATCGTTTTAATCTTTTTTTTTTTCCCCTTAGCTTGTGTGTTTGTGTGTGTTTCTATTGGAGAGACAGGATGCATTATAATGAATAAAACCCATTCCCTACAATTTTGTCAATACGAAATTGACAATTAGCTCTCTCCAAAAATCCTTCCCTTCTTCCCTTCTAGGTTCTCTACCTGGTCTAATAATTAAATTGATACAGAACAGATGAACTGAAGACAAACAAAAGTTCGGTTACATGTATACATCCTGTATATATGGAAGGGACCCAGGGACACAAAGTCCCAGCTGTGGCTGAAGCCACCACCTTACATACCATCTTCAGCTAAAGATAAAAGATGTTGGGGTTGGGAAGTCAGGGAGCGGAAGCCACCAGGAAAAGCACAGTAAACAAGGGTAAGGTGGCGATGCAGATTTAAGCCCCTGCCGTCTCCACTGATAAGAGTTTCCACAGATTGTCGTCTCCCATCTTCTGGTACAGTGAGGGAGACACCCTTACAAGCAGAGATTTCCCTCATTAATGTAAATGTCTCTTACGCAAGGGTAACTTCTATTCCATTTTTACAGCTTCACCTCAGTCTGCTGTTTCTTAAAATTAACCAGCTTAAAATCATTCCCATGCCAAAAAGGCATATCTTGGGATGGCAAAATTTGACCCCTTCATTTTGTTCCTTGTCTTTTTTTTTATTGTAAATATGGGGTGCCTGGGTGTCTCAGTCAGTTAAGCCTCCAACTCTTGATTTCAGCTCAGGTCACAATGTCAGGGTCCTGAGTCTTCCTGTCCCTCTCCTTCCCCCTCTGCCCCTCCCCTGCTCACAGGTACCTGCTCTCACTCTCGCTCTGTCTCTAAAATAAATAAATAAATAAAATCTTTAAAAATAAATAAGTCAATAAGTAAGTAAATAAATAAAATTGTAAATATGATGTCACTATTGTCCTGCTAGTAATCTTTGTATACCTTTGCAATTATTCTTTCAGGAGAAATTCTCAGAAGTGAACTGCTGAGTTAAAGGGTCTGTGCTTTCTTGTCCTGATGAGCACCAGGCAATTTATGGAAGTGTTGAATCACTGTATTGTACACCTGAAACTAATATAATACTCTATGGATAACTATATTGGTTAAAATTTAAAAAAATCAAAAATCAAAACAGAGAAATCAAAATACATTAATAAAGGATCTGTGCTTTAAGACCTGAACATTCCTTCAGTCCACGCCATGACCTCTAAACACACCTCTAATGGTGACTCCTACAGACTTAGGACTCAAGATTCCCAGTCCAGAGTAGTTTACTGAGCTTCCCGTTGCCATACTCCCAAGTCCCCAAACCAGATTCTGGCCAGCAGGCCCCAGGCAAGTAAAATATTTTTAAATCCCTTAGAGGAACTGAGATGTTGTTGGTTGACATGTCCTCCCAGAGAAAGGACTAGAGGTTCTCTTAATTCTCCGGGGCCAAAGGAAGAGGAAAAGGGGGGGGCGGAAAAAAGACTAGCTTTTGATAAGGAAGGGCTGGTACACACACACACACACACACACACACACACACACACACACGCATGCACGCACACACACGCACACGCACATACACATGCACATATGGGTGATCTCTAAACAATCTTTTTCTTTCTTGAGTAGTAGCAAAAAGGCAGTGAAAGAGAGGGATGTGTGCATTCCTTGGGGAATTTGTGGAGGGATGAACAAAGTGTCCCCCAAACCCAGCTGAAGATGTAAACAAGGCAGAATCATGGTGATTTTAGGAGGCGTTCTGCTTGCCATCTTTAGGGGAAGGGCTGCTATAACTCACTCTGAGTGGAGGATGGGCTAGCCTACGTGCCAACTGTTTCACTTGGATCTCAAATCCTTGGGGGATTATTCGAAAGACAACAGGAGGCAGCCTAATAATACCTCTGCCAGGTCCCTGCTCGCTCTTCCAGGATCTGTGGATCTGTCTCAACTCCTCCCTCAGCCTCTGTTACTTCACTTTTCAAATGGCGGGGGGCAGTGGGAAGGTGGGAAAGTTGAGCTAGCTTTCTCCCCCATGCCCCTCTTTCCCCTTCTTGAATCTCTGAAGGCCACTGGGCTGGGGAAGCAGCAGCACCACAGGATGTGAGGTGCGGCCATCTGCCCTGGGGCTCCCATACACTGGGTTCTGGGCCTCTGGCAAATCGCCTTCAAGTAGCTAAACTTAAACCATCATACCTTCTCCGTGTATTCTGCCTACCCTTCCTCTGCTCCAGTTCTCCTCCCCCCCTCACTTCCTCCCCCAAACAAAGCATATATTTTTAAAGTGCACTTCCTGACTATGCAACTTTATGGGTCATCCAATTCTTTTCCTCAGTTTTGTGAGGGCCCCTGTGATTTCTCTTATTTCCTCGTTTAAAATATTGTGCCGTTGGCCATCAACCACAGGATAAAAACCAAACATTTTAATATGGAATAAACCCCTGTTTCCTGCTGTCTTTGTTTGCTTTTCTAGCCTCACCTTCCCTGCTGCCTCACCCCTTCATTCTGAACATCTTTCTGTTCCTGAAATGTATCATATTATTTATTCTTTCCAGACATTTGTGCAGCCCCTTTTGTTGGTAACGCCTTCTACTCCCCCTGCCCACAGCTTTTACTTGGTTCCCCTCACCCATTTGTCAGGTCTTATTATTGACCTTTTTTCTTCATTAACTCCTGCACACAGCTAGATTAATTGTACGTCCCCCAGCTGAACCGTCAGAATTCATGAGGGTAGGGACATGTCCATCTTTTACAGTGTTGCCTGGCTGGTACAGTTCCTAAGGCAGAGATTACTAATTGTTTGCCAATATCTATTCTCCCCTATTTAATCAGAGACATCCTAAATTTTCCCACAGCATGTGGCCACTGAACCGGAGACTACATATCATCACTACCCTGGTAGCCTGCTATGGCCAAGGGATTAAATTCTAGCACCAGTAAGTGAGGAGAAATAATGTATACTACATAAAAGAAATGGTTGTAGACCATGCTTCCCCCTTTCCCCTTCCCCAAGGCCTGGAAGGGGGTGAGAGCAGGAGAACTGCATTAGCCCCAGAGTGAAAGACACATTTTGAGGCTAGCAGAGCTTCCCTTGTGAGTCTTGGACAGCTTGATTCTACCTGGACACGTGGAAGAAAAATACAATTTCAATTTGTTGAAGCCATTATATTTTTGGGTCTTTTGGTTACAGTTTAGATCATGATTTCAGTAGGTAGGTAGTCAATAAATATTTTATGGAAGGATGATCAGCTGAACTTTTCTATTTTTGTTCTGATGTCTACTTTTTATCACAGTCACCATTTCTTTCTCTTTTTAAAGGGTCCTCTGTGATCAACAAAACATACAAGTTTACAGGGATTTGAACAGAGATGACAGATAAATAGATAGACAGACCTGAGAGACAGAGAGAGAAGAGAAACATGAAAAAGGACCAACCAGCAGTGGGTCATTTAAGCCTTAACATAATAGGGGCCCGCGTGAAGTGCTAGCTAGCTGTATGCCAGCACTGGCCCAGGCACTCTCTGTGCATTAATTAATTGAATGCCCACAGCCATTTGATGAATAGGTACAATTATGGTTCCCATTTTAGAGATGGGGACACTGTGGGCCATAAAGAGTAAATGGCTTGTCTGAAGTTACACAAAGTTTTGATGCCCAGTTATGAACCCAGATAGTCTGACTTAAGAGTCCACGCTCTCGATTATTGTATTATACCACCTTCTGAAGAATAAAAGTCCCCAAAGCACAGAATGTCCGTGCTGAAGAAATGTGAGAAAACATTTAATCCGGTTTCTTCATTTTACAAATGAGAAAAGTGAGACCCAGCGAGAGGAAATGACTTGTTCAGAGAGACATAAATAGAAAGAAGTTTCTTATTTGCAAGAACAACGAGCAGCATCAGGAATGGCAATTTCCATCAATTCGTACGTTGAGAATACAAAGGAAAGATTGTTCTGATGGAGGAATGATACATGCCCTGCGTGTATGGAGAGCGAATGGCAGCATACACATGTGCTGGAGTGGATATCTGGTCCAAATTCTTCATTCCCTGTTCCTCATCCACACACTTTGTCATACAACTTTGCAGTACCCTCCTACTGTGCTCATCCTTACCCTGTCCATGGTGGGTCTGGTCATGTGATTTGCTTCGGGCAATGGAATACTAACAGACATATGTGAGCAGAGGTAAAAGTGTGCTTGCACAGCTCAACTCGTTCACTTGCACTCCTATGATTTTCCATAGTAAAAATATGCCTCAATAGATGCTGATTCAAAGAGAGGGTGGAGACACATGGAGCAGACCAAGACCAAAGCTGAATCCTAGGAACATACCCATTGGATCTGTGGACTGAAGGAGAGCTCTCCCAGCCCACCCACAGTCTCCTGAGTGAGGAGAGGGATGCTTGTTACTGTCAGCCACTGGGATTTTGGGCGGTTTGTTATTAGATCACTATCATGGCAATAGCTAACCAATGCAGTATGATTCATATCTGCCAAATGCGCCTGATGCTAGACTATTTCATAATCATTCCACATTTTCTTTGTATCAGTTTACTTGCTACAGCTTCCAGAGTTGGGACATTTGAAGGGATGAGTAACATCCAATATGAACTTGCTGAAATTTGGAGGGATGGGGGAAGTAGAGATTGAGAGCCAGTTTGGAAGAGCTTCTCCTTTAAAAGGTATGTGAACATTTCTAAAGGCCATAGGACAAACAGCTGATATCCTGTAGGATCCCCAAGCATGGAACATACTAGTGCAGCCTATAAAAGCAGTAGCCTGGGAGAGTAAGACTTATTCCTTAAAATCACTCACGTAATAATGCTGGTTGGGTATACACTGATACTTCCTATCACTCTACATACTTGGCTCACTGTGATATCATTATTTGTGTTTAAGGCTGTCTCTCCTGGCAACTGAACTAGGCAAGAGCTTGGATTTGTCTCTTCTAAATCCAGGTTAAAATTTTGGTGCTCTCATATGGTGTTAGGATCAGAAATCTAGGAATGTAATACTTCTCTCGTGTTAACCACCTCCACTTCCATGGGGTCCCAGGGAGTTCCCAGATAAACAAGTCATGGTAACAGGACAGGACTAAATTATTAATAATTGTCCCCACACCTGATGCTGCAGTGCAGTATTCTAGGGAAAGGATGGGTTGGTGCACATGACTATGGTTTCACGTCTAAATGGAGCCTTTTACTTCTTCTATTGCTCACTGTCCCCACCAATGTAAATCTTGAAATTGTATAATTTCCTGTAGCTGCTTGAAGGTAATCAAATGGGGGATGGGTCATGGCATTGCCATATCCGGGAAGCAGCATGTGGCTCAGTTTACAGACTCCACACAGGGAATAGGAGGAAAAGCACAAGTGAAGAGACTTGCCTGTCCTTCATGGCCCTCTTCCTCTTTGTCTAAGTATAAGAACTATGGGATCCTGCATTTAAGGCATGGTAATCTTGTCTCTGAGGGAAATTTGGTCTCTGCTTCTGCCACTCAGATCACTTTCTGCCTTGCTGAGTGTCCCAGACACAGTTGGCATGGACAGAAGAATCTGAATTATTGCTTCTTCTACATTATGTATCACCACACCTCATCCTCTATGTTAGGTCCAAGCTGAGTACAGATGCTCAAGAGTGTTTGTTGAATAAATAAAGATTTGTGCTAGAGACAATGGCAGCCAGCAAAAGCCAAGTAATAATCCACAAACTAAAGAATTGGCAATCTATCAGGAAGAGTCAGAAATGCACAGAAATCAGTTGATCTATACATATTTATTGTGGTCTCTGTGCTAGGACGTGGGGATACAAAGGCAAAAGAGTCAGAAGATCTGTCCTCCATGAACTCATGGCCTGGGACACGACATGGTCAATTGTATTGATAACTCTGGCAAAAGCCGGAGGACTCTACAGGATCACGGAGGTTGACTAGCCTCCGATCAGACAAGCATGAACTTCCTGTGAGGTGAAATCCAAGCTGAGTTTAAAGAATGAGTGAAGGTGAGAAAGGAAGACAGGTAAGCAGAGGGAACAGCAAGACAAATCATGAAGACCCACAAAATTCTGGCATGTTTGGAGAATGAAGGTGAAATGTCTGTAATATGGATTATGTATGTGCACGTTGGGGTGTTGGTCTGGGAAGTGATCTGATAAATTTGGACAGTCAGAAAGTGACCACTGAGGCTTGACTAAAGTTCAGTGGAAGTTGAGATGAGTAGCAGGTCTGCATGGAGTTGCAGAGTGGGAAGGACATTCTTCACAAAGGAGGCAGTAGGACAAATAATTACAACAAAAACGAACAATAGCTACTACTCTTGAACCTTGTATATGTGGTAAATATGTTACACACACCTTTTCGCTGTAGCCACACGGTCTGTCTTTGGAGTAGCTTCACTCACTTCCCACTTTTTATAGATGAAGCTATAAGTGAAGCTCAGACAGGTTTAATGGTTTATCCAAATCACATGGTTGGTAAGGGACACAGCGGTGACTCCAGCCCATGTCTGTGTGCTCCCAAAACAGATGCTCTTCACTTTCAACTCATATAATTATGAAATGCACTTTAATGATAGGGAAAATGTGCTGAGGCAGGGATGGGGGCTGTACATTTTCTATAAAGACCGCACCACTGGCCACCCCCAGAGTTCTGAGGTGCTGGGCCCCATTAGAGAGCCTGAGAAGCTACAAAGATTATAAAATGGATCCCCAGGTGTCTGCACTTAGCTCCCTAATGCATTCTCCCAGAAGAACCTGCTGTCATCTATTCCAGGAGACAGATATTCACCCTGAAGTTGTAAAGAGCAATTTATAAAAAGTGCACCAAAAAAGTAAAACCTAGTACTTGAAGCTAATGGTTGGACAAACTGGGGCAGAAAATAGTTTATTATTATTATTTAATTTCCCAAAAGAGTGCACGGCTTCATCCTATTTATCATAAAAGTCACTGATATAATAAAAGCATCTCATCACATCAGCAGTCATTTCTACAAATAGAGCGTTGACGCTTTAGATATTAACATGTGTTATAAATGTCATTGATATATTAAGACTTTTCAGACTGTCTATCTAAAAATAGAGGAAAAGCCAGAGGGAGGGAGGAGGCAGACACAGAACCGACTAATTTGATCAGAAAAAGGGGAACCTATTCTTGCACGATTAAATCTTCTGTTTGTGACCAATGCAAGTAAACACCTGAATCTGATTTATGGTCTGAATTCTATTCACCAGCAGACGGTGATGCAGAGAAGAGACGGGGGCAGGAAGACAGGGAGGAAGGAAGAGAGCAAGAGAAACAAAAATATGTGGATTTAAGGGATTTTAATATCTAAAAAAATTCAAATAATGCTCTCAAACAGTCTTACTTTGCATGTGGGGAAACTGAGTCTTGGAGAGGCTATATAATTCCATCCACACCAGTGTTGCTTGGTGTTAGACAAGAAAAGCTTCAGAAATCTGGGCTCTAAATCAGATATTTAAGGAGAAAATGGGCATTTTTCTCCTAAAGAAAAGTGGGAAGCTCTGTGGGCAGGGGAAGCAGGCATTGACAAGACGTGGGCATGGAAGTCAGAAAGAAAAGAGAAGGGGAGCATGAACGGTGATTTGTACTATTTGATAGGAGTGTTACATATCTTATCTGACTTGATATTCGTGACAGCCCTGGAAAGATGGGCAATTAGACCCATTTTACTCCTGAAAGCCCAGGTTAGTTAAGTCATGAGCTCATGGATGAATACGTAGATTGCCTTTACTTATCCATGTCTCCTGAGGTGCCGTATCCACGTATCCATGTCTCAGCTGCACAGCCCAAGGACAGAGTTCCTACTGTACATTTCAACTTGAGCCTTCACCTTGGCATCTTATTGCCACGGGGTGATAGTGTCAACCAACTCACTGCAAGAAGAGCTCCCTCAAGGTCACAGGCACGCTGGGAAGGAGTTCTCTTTTATCAGCCTGGCCAAAACCTTAGCACTGCTTCCTTTCCTTCTTTTCCTTGGGCAAAACTGTAGGGCAAGGCCAATTCCTGTCCTATGTGACACACAGGGTTGCCCAGTTCAATGAAAAAGTAAGAGAAACCAGTTATCGTACAATAAAGTTTTGTATCGATGAACCATGCAGACCATACAGATAACTAGAAGCCCAATTTTAAAGCCTTAAATTCAGTTCAGCATCACAGACGGTACACAAGAGGCCATGGGGAGCATGCCATGTGCGGGTGGCAAAAGGCACATGGGAAGAGGGAAGAAAACAGAAGAGATTCTGTAGGATTCAAAAATAAATACTATGAAAATGATAGTTGTAGTTTGCTGTTGATGTTGCTGTTTTATTTTTAGGGCTCTCTTACGCTTCCCTGAAGCCTTAGAGCTATAGAGAAAGCAAAGGAGGAAGCTTCAGCTTCCCTCCTCCCCCTGCCTCCTCCTCTGCCTGCTCCTTCCCTTTCTCCCCACCCTCCTTCACTTTAATCTTCCCCTTCCTTTTCTTACTCATCTGCTCACTGAAATGGTAAATACCGCCCCCCCCCCCATGATAATGGCTTATAATAACCCCTAAGGCATTTTGCATCTGCTTTTTAAGTTTTCAAAATACAAATGATTTTATGGTAAAGACAATACTTGCTTAAAGTAAAAATAAGCTAAATAAAATGGAAATCTATAAAATAGACAGTAACTGCTCTTCAATGATCTCACCCCCAGGGATGCTACCGCTTACAGTGTGGCTAGGAAGCAGCCCCTGGTCGCCAGTGGCACCGCTCTGGCTTTCTTTTTCTTGGCTTTGGGTCCCAACTCTACCACTTCCAACCTGTGTGACTTTGGGTAAGTGACTCAACTTCTCTGGGTCTCATTTTCTTCAAGCGAAAAATTGGGACTGGATGTCACGACCTGTCTCTCGGGATGGTTTGTGAGGACTGAATGCAATGATGCACGTTAGCCCAATGTCTGACCCACACAGACAACTCCCACATGCTAGCTACTCTAGCACATTCTTCCAGATACACAAATGTGTATGAACAATTGGCTAATTCCATATATTGTAGATAGAAAAACTGTTTCCCCTTAAAATACTATGTGGGCCTCTCTTGATGTCTGCAGACACGAACTCATTTTTTGGAAACATTTAGTCCAGGTAATGGGTGTACCTACTCAGTTCTTCACTGGTAGTGATTGAGAGAGTATACTCTCTTATTTTTCTTTTGCAAGCAATGCTGCAGCAGCCATCCTAACCCATTTGTTAACCTAATCTGAAATGCTCCTCAATTGTATCACTTAAGCGGTCTGTTTGTTATATGAAAGCTTGCTGGGTGGCATGTTCCCCTTTGAAAAGATGAGGAAAAGATTTTCAATGGTCATTTTGCGTGGACTTTCTTTCCTTGGCTGCCTCCCATGGCTGTTCATTCGGCAAAGGTTTATCTGCGCCCTCTGTGTGTTCAAAGATAACCCAGCACAGTCTGTGTGTGGAGACCCCACCGTGTGATGGAAACATGAGATGTAGATATTACAGAGACAATGAGGCATTGAGCATGGCAAAACCAAACAAATTTGAAGTTGTCTCCCAGTTTTGGATAGAAAACCATTGGAATTGACATTATTACTGTTCTACAAATGTCTCTTGGGTTTTGGCTACTCTCAAGACTTTTTTGAAAAAGATAATTTGGCCCTAGCATCCCCTGGGGCCTGAGGATGACCTGGGTCTTAGGAGAGGCTGACTGGGTTTATCTATTTTTTTTCTGTGTCCTATCTCCGTGGCACCCTATTACAACCACAGCCAAAGGGCGCTATGAGAAACCTCGGATTTTCTACTTCTCAGCACTCAACTCCCTTGTGCTTAGGGAAATATTTCCTTGCAACTTTTCTGTTCCAAAATAACATAGGCAAAAACCACTGAGACTCGGGTCTGCAGCAGGACTGGGAGGAAAACCAGAGAAAACAATAAATGGGGAGAGGAAAGAAAGAGCTGACATTTTCTCCTAGACTGAATAATGTATTTGAATGTTTCATTTTGCTATAGATTGAAAGGGGCTTAAGGGTGAAAGAGGTGAGGAGGGGGGGAAGGAATGAGAAAGATAGAGGGACATGTGAGCCCCAAGAGATGGGCATTGTAATCTAGAAAGTTATTTCTCAGCTGGGCTTAGTTCTAAAGTTCACTACTGAATTATGTGTTCGATGTTGAGAGACTGTCCCTGGTGTACTCGGAACACCTGTAATAGAATGTGCTGGGTGGGGGATGATTCCTCCACCTCAGGACTTCTTGCGACCCGTTCAAACCCCTCTGAGCTTTGTTTCCTTTTTTCATTTCTTAATTCCCCATCTCTTTTTTTTCTCGTAGTTATTTATAAGTTACAGACTAGAGGCTAAGTAAATGTTTGCTTAGAACCATCTGAACGTTCCCTTCCTGCAACAGAAATGATATCAAAAACAACAGGACTAGAGCAACTCCACACTGAAAGTGCTTCAGACAATATATGAACTCTGTGGAATAAAATATGCTTTTATCCCAAATGATTGTCCTTAAAAGGTGTGTGAATTAAGTTTGTGTATACCCAGACTGATTCTCTCATACATTATGAAAATATATATGATGAAAATATATGATATACACGATGACAATGTTCTTTTAAGAAATATTCCAAGATGGATGCAAATTAGTTAAGACTTCTGTAACCTTCTGTAAAACCTTATAGTATTTAAAGAAAAATATGAACTTACCAATTAAATTTTAATGGCACTCCAGGGCGCCTGGGTGGCTCAGTTGGTTAAGCGACTGCCTTCAGCTCAGGTCGTGATCCTGGAGTCCCGGGATCGAGTCCCACATCGGGCTCCCTGCTCAGCAGGGGGTCTGCTTCTCCCTCTGACCCTCTTCCCTCTCGTGCTCTCTGTCTCTCATTCTCTCTCAAATAAATAAATAAAAAATCTTTTAAAAAAAAAAAAAATAAATAAATTTTAATGGCACTCCAAATAAGTGCAAAAAATAAATGCAAAGTAGACGGAAATCTGTATTAACATCTGGCACAAGGGGGGAAAGGCAATGACAACTAAGTAAAACAAAGAATAAAGACTTCTCATAAAATTTTGCACATGAAAGACACATACTTCAAATATGTGCTAAGGAGGGAGGGAAAAAAGAAAGGAGGAAAAAAGAGAAGGCATGAAAGAAAGAAGGGAAAGAAAGATGGATAAGGGAGGAGAAAGGAAGACAAGAAGGCAGAACTAATGGATGAAGGTAAACGATTGGCATTATTTTGTGGTATCATAGAGGATGAGAAAGCATTTCAAAGGAGCAAACATTCATTGTGACTGGGTGCTGGGGCAGGGGAGAATCCTATGGGGAGTCCGCAGGGAAATTATTTGATAATTTATAAGATCCTGGCCATGGTCAACAGCAGGGAGTGAGAGGAGTGTTGAAGTGCCTGATTTAACTAACCGGCTTCGCTATCAGACTAGACTAGTTCCTTTTCCAGATTTACTTACTTACACTTACTAAATATATGGCCTTGGACCAATTATTGAACTGTTCCTCATTTCCCTCAGATGTAAAGTAGATTATAATACCTAGGGCCATAGAAAGAATGGAATGATAAAATATGTACTGAGAGTTTAGGATAGAGTCTGGGCAGATTAAGTTCCACTTACTGCATTATTATTAGTATTAGTATCCATATTAATAACTACTATCACCCTTTTGGAAAACAATGGCTCAGAATGTAAAAGAAACCTACATATATATATTCCCTTTGCCCCAGCAATCCCCCTCCTGGAAATGGATCTCCATAAAATAATTCAACAAAAGGATAGAGCTAAGTGCTCATCACTATAGCATTAGCTGTAATTGCCCAAAAAAGGGAACAACTTAAATGTCCATCAATAGGGGAATAATTTATAGTAAATTATGATGTATCAACATAATAGGGTATTATGCAACCATTACAATGCTAATTATGACAATGTAGCATCATGAACAAACGCTTACAGTTTAATGTGAAGCGAAAAAATATAAAATGATATATACAGTACGGGTGTACACTTAAAGATTTGTTTTTCCTTTTTACAAATTGTTTTTTAACATTGCTTTGAAACCATCTATTCAATAATAAACACATGCAGCAGGAGATGACTGAAGAGAAAGCAGACTTGCTATAACTCACATCAGTGAGTTAGTGGTAAAAACAGATTTGCTTAGAGACATGCATACAAAGGCTTTGGGACATTTATGTAGGGAATATTTATAAATAATCAGCAAAGAGCTGACACTTATATAATTTTTACTATGTGCTAGGTACTCTAGACTTTGTGCTTAATGCATTTTATACATTGAATTTTCCATAATAACACTATTTTATGGATGAGAAAAGTAAGGCCCAGTGTGGTTAAGGAACTGGCCAGAAGTCATATAGCTACTAAATAGTGGGCTGGGACTTGAATCTAGGCAGTCTTATTTCCAAATCCATACTCCTAATCCATCACATACACTGCATTCAGCCAGCGGCTTTGTGGGTGCGTGACCAATGCACTTACACCACACAGAGCCTCCCCACTCAGAAAGATCCCATGTGTGGGGTTTAATGCTCCATTGTTGCTGTCTTAAAATTCTTAATAATTTTATCTTTGAATTTGTGTTTTGTAAGTGAAGTCAGATGGAAGCCTGTTTGAGGGCTTGGAGCCACTGCTTCCATGTGGTTCCACCTCCCTTAGATGTGTTCTTAGATGCTGCTTTCTACCCATGGCGTCTTGGGCCTTGCCCAGACCTCTACCTCTCCACCCCCACCTCATGGCCACTGCTACCCTTCATCCAGGGTGGTGGCCAGATCACACCGACAGAGCAAAGATCATGTTTCACCATCACCTCCTGTCCCCAGTGGGGGCCTGCATGAAGTCACAGGGCAGATTGGGGTTCAGGCATGTTCCCCATGAAAACGTGGGATAGGGCAAGGCAGTGGGTGTCTTCTTGCCATGGCTTGACACCATCATGATGCATTCAGTGGGCAACAAGGCAGTGACCTCTTGCTTACCCACTGATCCAGGTATTTAACAGACCTCTGTTGTCAATGAGATTGGTAATCTCTTAGAGTGCTGTCCCTCTGCCATGGGCTGGGGCAATGGACCTGTGGGAAGTGGAGACTGACCTTCTCACCCTTGACCAATACCCAACAATTTATTTTGCACTGGTCCCAAAAATTATGCAACTGAGCTTATGTTCTGCTATGGTTTTATTTAAAAAAAAAAAAAAAGAAAACATAAACACAAATGCAGTTAAAAGGGAGACTCTTGGCATTGGCCTGCCACACAAATCAGAGGACACAACAGGGGGGAGAATCACAGAAATGATGTTCCTGCCAGTGGCCTGAGATCATATGTTCTGCACAATTTCATTCAGATAATATGACTTAATCCAGGGGTAGAAGTTATAGCATCTTGGTTGTCTCCACAACCAGAAGTCGTAAAGGCTTTTGGCAGACGCTGCGTCATCACGGAAGGAGAGGCTATTCCATGGTTAACACACATGCTTGTCACCATTCCCTGTGGACTGGAGTCCAGGTATACCATAATTATGTCACCTGTGTGCTCTCTCACTAGTCACTTTACTCACTCAAAAAAGGAAGAACATCATGTTTTCTCAGGTTGTTCTGAGAAATAAATCAGGTAATGTCCATAAAGTAGTTATTAGTATAGCGTCTGGCACAGAGTAAGCGCTCAGCAAATTTTACTTGTTATCCGGAGCTGAGGCTTATATAGCACCCTAGGTACTGAAGTGAGAACTTTATGCTTCTGATACCATACAGGAGAGGGGACGATTAAGGATGACATTCTGCTGAGAAAGTTTAAGAACCAGATATTTTAATCTTCCAGGAGTTAAGCAGACCTGAACAGCAGGTACTTACAGGTAGAACATATATATATATATGGAATATATATGTGTGTATATATATATATGGAATATATATGTGTATATATATATGGGGAATATATATATATATGTATATGTATATATATATATATATACACATATATATTCCCCCCCTCAGAAATACACTTTGAATGTGCTCATGCACTGTTAATAAAGGTTTGGTTGAGTTCCCAAAGTTATGTGAAACACCACATGGCAGAGAGAACTTTGGTTTGACAAATCAGAGAGTGGAGGAGCAGAGGGAGAGCGACGAGCGGACTCTGAGGTCAGTGTGGAGCCTGAAACAGGGCTCGATCCCCCAACCCTGAGATCATGACCTGAGCTGAAATCAAGAGTTGGACGTTTAACCGACGGAGCCACCCAGGCGCCACTCAAATTCTTAGACTTTTAAATGGATTTTTAGATACACAGAAACTCAGAGTTGGAGGAGGGCTTTTTTTGAAGCTCTCCTTTAATTGATAAGTTACTGATATGTTAGATTGTGAGGGAAGAAACCAATACTGTTGACAATTTAATGTGATAAAATCATTGTATACAGTTTAAAAATAAACTTTACAGAAGCATAATTTACAATAATAAGACAAATGCTCCTATTTCAAGTATTCAAGTGAATGAGTTTTAACAAATATATACCTCTAACCACTATCTCAATCAAAATATAGAACATTTCCAACACCCCCAAAAGTTCCACTGGTGTCCCTTTCCAGTCAATTTCTCACCCCCTGCTCCTGGCAACCACTACTCTGATTTCTATTACAATAGATTATTTTATCTATTCTAAAACTTTAGGTAAGTGGATTCACACAGAATATACTCTTGTGTCAGGCTTCATTTGTTCAGCATATTGTTTTTTGAGATTCAGTGACTGTATTAGAGTTCTCCAGAGAAACAGTATATTTAGAAACAGTATTGTATAGCATATAGTATTTATAGAGACTTTTAATAAGGTGTGACTCACAGAATTACGTAGGCTTTAAGTCCCAAGAACTGCTATCTATAAGCTGGAGATCCAGGAAAGCTAGTGATGTTCAAAGGCCTGAGGGCCAGAGAGCGAATGGTACAAATTACAGACTGGATCTGAATGCCTGAGAACCACGAGTTTTGAGAGCCGGAGGTTGAAGTCCCAGGTGAAGAAGTCAGGCAGAGAGCAAATTCAATAGACCTCTGCCTTTTTGTTTTATTCAGATCCTCAGTGGACTGGATGAAGCTCATCCACATCCATTAAGAGCAATCTGCTTGCCTCAGTCTACCAATTCAAACGCTAATCTCATCTGGAAAACTCCTCACAGACACACCCAAATGTAATATTCAGCCAGATATCTGGGCATTCTGTCCTGTTATCAAGTTAACACATAAAATTAACCATCACACTAATGTGCTGCCTATATTAGTAGTTTCATTCTATTGCTGATTAGTATTACATACTATGGATATACCATATTTGTTAATTCAGTCACCTGTTGTTGGACATTATTCCAGCTTTTGGAATAAACTGGAATAAACTTTGTTTTTAAATAAAGCTGCACAAATATTTCTGTATAACTTTTGTGGGTTTTTTTTTTTTTTGTGAACAGGTATTTTGTTTTTGTGGGGGAGAGGGTAAAAAGATATTTTCATTTCTATTGGGAGAATTTTGGGTCATGGGGTAGATATATATTTTTATCTTTATAAGCTACCGCCCAACTATTTTCAAATACTTGTGCCATTTTGCACTTCTACCAGTAATGTCTGTTAGTTAACCTTAAAAATAAAAACTGACAGTTACTTTACCAGCAAAAATGGGTTTATTTGGTAATAAAAGGAAATTGCAATCAGGGACACTGAAGGTGCAGCAAAGCCCCAGGCAAATCCAGGGAACAAAGCAGAGGCACACCTTTTAAAGGAGAAAACGGTAAGGCCAGAAGGCTGTTACGAATTAAAAGTCCTTTGGAGTAAAGTGGAAGTTGAAAGTGTGGTGGTTTTTCATTGGCTGAGCTGTTGGGTGTGGGGGTGGGGGGGGGTTGCAGTGAGGAAAGCGTCTCTTCCTCTGGCAAGGTCAAGTACGAATAAAGTCAAGTCCATCTCTTCCTGTTGGGTCTGCAATTGACTACAAGTGTTAAGAGCGTCAGAGTGCCCCCTGTTGAAACCGCCCCACTCGGTTTTAGCAAGGTTACAAATTTTCACGTTTGATAAATATTTGTTAAATTAATAATTTAAGTAATTATTTTATTAATAATAAATAAAGGAATCAGAGGACTTCAGATTTCCATGAAATAATTCCACAACAAATTTCTCTATGAGAAATTGTTTCTTCTTTCTTAATAGGGAAACAAGAGGGGTCATTGTACATATTAAATTGATCACCAAACTGCTTTCAGAAATATGAAATCCCTAGATTTATGACTGTTGTAAAAATAAATTTCAGCACAATGCTATATACGTAGAGTGTAAAATACCATAAATCTGATGAAAAAGATTCAAAGTGAGCAATATAGGTAGTATGTTATTAAGCAAGAGACGCTATTTATATTCCAACCACAAACAACAGATTTTTGATATATATTGCTTCCCTTTCCTGTCATATAATAGTAGGATCTTATCCTATATTATAGAAAACTGTACAACTTTGCCATGGGGGCTAGCTATATTCCTTTGGGCTGCTGTAACAACAATCACAGACTGGACAGCTTATAAACAAAGAAACTGGTTGGGTGAGGGTCCTCCAGGTCACAGACTTCTTGGATCCTCACCTGGTGGAAGATGCAAGGGAGCTCGGTGGGATCACTTTTATATGAGCACTAGCCTCATTCACGAGGACTCGACTCTTATGACATCGTCACCTCCTAAAGGCCTCACCTACTTAATACCATCACCTTTGGGGGTTAAAATTTCAACACACAAATTTGGGGAGGGAACACAAACATCCAGACCATGGCAACCCCATGTTGTGGTTGTGTTCACATTGTCCGTGAAAAGCAAAAAACAGGGAATGATTACAGAATTGCAACCAGTGCTGACTAAAATTCCAAAATCTGTCTCCATAGTATCCTGGCATAGACCCAAGGAGGCAGCAAGTCCTCAGAAAATGAACTGTATTTATCTCTACACCTTCCATAGCCAATAGCACAGCAAGGATTCCTTCGGTGCTCTATGGGGACATGGCAAAGAGAACTACACTGATCTTTCTGTCCCGCAGATCATCCGGAGCTCAGATCATAGCGATATGCAAATATTCATGTTTGTAGGACTTCCCAGGCCCAAAATGGTTTGTGATTTCTGTTCTGATTTGACTGCAGGACTCTTCTTCCAAGTCTGTAAAACAGGAACTCTTACCGCCCCCACTTCCCGATGAAGAGAAGCGTATGGGCTTTCATGAGCTCGCCCAAGACCACACTGATGATATCGCTGCTGTGACTTTCGTTCTGTCCCATCCCTCAACTCCAGTGCACCATGAATGACCATCATGCTACTGATCGGTTTCATATGCTCAAAAGCCCTTCTATTTTTGCTCAATGGTAGAGGTGTTTCATGATGGGAATCCCAAGGTCACTTTTTTGAGTGTTTCTTTTTGCCTTTGTGGAGGCAGCTTGAGGTCCGTGGTGGAGCTGTGAATTGAACTTGCAACTCCTGATGACAAAATTCCCGGAGCCACGCACAGGACTGTGTTTATACATAATCATCTCATCAGGGGGTTATGAGGCCTAATTAATTACTGTTTGTAAAGCAGCCTGAGATATGAAGATGAAAGGTTTTATCAGGGTGCACAGTATTGGTGGTAGTCTAAGCACGGTGTATGGAGAACTCACAGAAATGACATACAGCCCGCGTGGCAGAGTCTGTGGGGGGGCTTCATTAGCGCAACGCCCACACACACCGAGATTCCCGGGAGGCCCAGGCTCCAGTTCCAGCGGACAAACCTCAAGGTTTTTATCCTCTGGCTGTATCCGGGTGAATGGACTCCAACCATCACCAGCTGTGGGGGTAGCTTGGACTTGGCCTTGGAAGCAGCTTGCATATGTCCTTCATTTTGAGGGACTGTGTTTATAGCAGACGGATCAATGCGGTGATAGTTCCCTGGGCATCTTCATGTGGAAGACCACATTGGATCTGTCTTCTACATTGTAAGAGGAATTTTTATTCTTCTGGAAAGAATATTTAAGCTGTTGTTTGGAATTGTGGGGTCCACAAGCTTGAGAGGTCAGATCTGGGCTCCAATTCCTTCTATTTGCTAGTTGGGTCAACTTGGCCTGGTTACTTAATTAACATCCTGAGCCCTTGTTTTCCTCATCTGAAAAATGGTTTGTTGCCAGTAGGAGATTTAAATGAGCAGTTACTAAGTTCTGTGCTTTGTGACCACTCCACAAATGAGAGCTTTAAGCATTCAGAACAAAGACCGTACACAGTGCTTGCCCCAGAAAGGGAAATGAGGAGCCCCAGAGAGGGGAAACAGTGGAGGCAGCAAGTCTAAAAATTGGTGAGTATAATTCTCAATCCACACCTTGCTTCCTATGCTATGAAAACACCAGGGTGCCCCAACACTGTAAGACCTCACAAAGAGTTTGAATTACTTTATTTTATTATATTGTCTGTCTGTCTGTCTATCTATCTATCTATCCATCTATCTATCTATCTATCTACCAGCCCTGAAATGTACCGCCTTTGGAGCCAGAGATATTGGGGCTCCAAACTCACCCTATTCCCTCACTGTGTAATTTTGGCCTATGTCAGAGCTTCAGTCTCCTGTAAGAACTGGGATCTTACATTGTTATGGACTGAATGCTTGTCCTCCCTGCCCCCCTCCACCAAATACGTATGTTAAAGCCCTTGACCCCAGTGTGATGGTACTAGGAGGTAGGACGTTGGGAGGTATTAAGTTTAGATGATTTCACGAGGGTCATGCCTCATGATGGGATTAGTATCCTTAAAGATGAGAAAGAGACTGGGACTTGCTCTCCATCCCCCATGCGAGGACATAGCAAGGAAGCAGCCTTCTGCAAGCCACGAAGAGGGCCCTTTCCAAAACGGGGACATGCTGGCATCAGTCTCAGACTTCCAGCCTCCCAAACTGTGCAACGTGAATTCCTGTTACTTAAGCCACCTAGTACACGGCATTTTGTTAGAGCAGCCTAAGCTGACTAAGATATACCTATACTTGTATCTCTACATGTCTCTATATCATCTAGATACAGATGATCTAGATACACACAGCTACATAGTGGTATTTTAATGCTCAAATAAGGCCTAACACCTAACCTAATGCTGACAAGGAGCTACTCTTAAACACTAGTTCTTCCCTCCTCTTTTGTTTTACTATAAAAGCCAGCAGTTGAGCTTTAGTTCCTTGTTGACTGTTAGCTCCTTCTTGGTTCCTGGACAACAGAACTGGATGCCTGACGATTGCTCCAGAAGCAAAGTTGTTTGGGGCTAAGGAGGGAAACCTCCAGATGAAAAATGTATTTGTATGTGCAGTTCCATTATTACTATTATTTACCTGCACTCAGAGCAACTGCTGGGGAGACAAAAGCCCCAGCAGGATAGCAGAGGGTGATTAATAGACATCTTCCCTTCTGCAGGAGCTAGAGTGCGCTCTCATTTGCCAAACATTGCCTGTATTCCTTGGAACAAAATTGCAAGAGACTGCAGCTTCCTCTATCAGGCAAGCTGAAACAGCAGGAGGGGTTAATGTATTTCATGATGATTTATAAAACATGCTTAGCCACTTATGAATATGGATATGATTTCTGCAAACAAAAGGTCATATGGCTCTCAACTGGGGGACACAATATTTAAGAATGCGATGCCATGAGGGCCTAAGGTGAGGAAAGAAGTTCAAGAGGAAAGGCCTTCAAAGGGTCCAAGAGGAGGCACACATTGGCAAAATAGATAAAGATCAAGAAGAAGGCAGGAAACAGAGGCTGCCCTGATGCCAGAGAGACTGGCCAAGGGGAGTGCCAGACGTAAACCAAGAGGGGTCAGAGGAGGTGCGAAAGGTAAAGTGGGAGCTCAAAGCAGTTAGGAAAGAGAAGAAAGGAGAAATAGGTCAAGGCCACCTTGAAGTACTAATGTCTTCAGAGAGAATGGGGAAAAAAAAAAACCCTTAATAATGGAAAAAAGTTGTGAAAGTCTTTCCTGTGGCATTTAAAGTAATAAATATGTATAACTCTTAGGGGCTGTATGGTGGGTAGTATATGGAAACATGGCTATTTTTCTGGTATTCAATTAAAGAATACTCAGTAGAATATAGTCAGGCATCCTATAGGACTGATC
Source organism: Phoca vitulina (assembly GCF_004348235.1). Taxonomy (NCBI): domain Eukaryota; kingdom Metazoa; phylum Chordata; class Mammalia; order Carnivora; family Phocidae; genus Phoca; species Phoca vitulina. Next base: position 18,557,654 of record NW_022589724.1, on the reverse strand, counting down.
TCATGACCAAGGTTAAAGAATTTCTCAAGTGCTTGGAAGTTTGATTTGTGTTATAACACTTGATACTTGGATTGATCTTTAGGTATTGCAGAATTTTCCACATGGTTTGATTGGCTCATTCAGACATAAAATAATATATGGGGAGTGAAAAAAAAAAGGAGATGATATTTCATGAGGACCTACTGTGGCCAGGACTTTCACACACTCATCTAACTCATATTTCCCAAAGAATGTTGTGTCTTTGTCTCATTTGATTTTCCACCCAAAAGAAGAGGGCATGATTCAGTAGCACATACCATGTTATTTATAACTTATTTGCATCCATTCTGATAATAGGACCTCCAATCACTCCTTTCCTACTCTTAACCCATGTAGGTAATATGGCAAGTATTTTATCTGAAGCTCCAGGGTTGGAGCATCATATCCATCTGACCATAATCAACACTGGTTAGTTCACAGATGGATAAAGGACCTGATTCTATACCCACAGAATAAAAACACTGAAGAATAACCAGAACTCAGAAACAAACAGGGACCCAGTTTTGATTACCACATGGGATCTTCTTAATATAGCATTTCCTGGAGACTTTTTAGTTAAAAGAGCAAATGCATTCTCTTTGTGTCTCTGTCTCTGTCTCTTTGAGTTGGTCTCCATCACTTGTAATCAAGGGCTCTGGTGAGCACAGATTCTATGACCAGTATTTTTGGAAGACACTGAACCCTACATATCATTTCTGGAGATTTATAATGCATATTGACATGTAAAATTCTTATAAGGTTGTACCTTAAATAAATTTGCTTAATTTTGTTTAATCCAGCAATCCGCAAATACACCTGGGCATGCCAGTTTCTTTCCCCAAAAATATCTATTTACATGCTCTATGGATAACATTTTACAGAACATTCTTAATGTTCCAATAACAAGATAACTGCTGATCCAAATAAATTTTCATAAGGATCTTATGGGTTAAAAATTTAAATATAAATATTTAAAAATTAAAGTTAAATTATTCTTTTCATATAAGTAAACCAAGTAAACCAAGGTCTCAGAATAAATGGCAAAGTTGGCAGATGGGATAGAAATGCAGGTCTACCAACTCTAAAGACCTTTGTGCAGATCCTTGAGACTGAAAGGAGCCCAAGACAAAAGTAAGAAATCAGAGCCCACACCTTATTTATTTATAGTTTCTAGAAATTCATCAAAGAGCATTTGCCAAGGTGTCTGCGGAACCACTACCAAATACTCAACTCCTACGGAAGCTAAACTCTGTGCGCTCATGGAAGTCCCCTTTTATTTAGTATTTAGTATTCATCAGACACATTCTGGCAAACTCTGGCGAAGACTTCCAGAGGCTTAAGCTCTAACTTTTTCAACATCACTCAGCAAACAAGTAAAGAAGTTGGGATTTAAATCCAGGTGTCTGAAAAGAATACACATACTTTTAACAACTCTGATCTATTTCATCTTTGCAAGTGAAATCAGAAATATATGGGTCTAATTTTTGTCCAATGAAGCATCTGAGAGGTATTCATGGAAGATGGTCAGAATGTGCTGAGAAAGATTTCAGAGAAGGAGGTGCTCTTTTTAGGCTGAAAATGATCAGTAATAAATTCACAGGGTGGTGGTCACTGAGTTGTATTTTAAGAAAGAGGTGGAATTTTGACAGATGGAGAGGGTCAGGGAGGAACATTTCAGAGCCTCTGAAATCATCTGTATATATTGCTTTATTTCTCTTGGGCCATGAACACATTGACATCAATTTTAGAACCTATTAGGTCCTCAGTTAATTGGTAAGTACTTTTTCCTAAAAGAATGGCTGGTATAAACCAATGTTTAGATAAGCTCCTAAGGAGGCTTCTCAGTCAACCAACCTTGACCCAAGGCCTTCTACAATTCTAGAGGAGAGAAGATGTACAGATGTGTAAAAATTACTTTTAAAAACCCATTTTGAATGTTCCCTGTGAGGAAAAGGGATGTGTCCTGGAGGGGTGGGTCTTCTGAAAGATAGGAGTCTCCCAACCCGTCTAGTTAATGATTCCCAACTCTGAGTTTTATTTAGCTTAGCAAACAATACCTAATGAATGTAAGAGAAATGGGATTTTCACAGGATGTAGGCATAGGTATTCATAGTAAGAGTAATATTTATGAATCAGCTCTACTGTATCGCTGATACCCGGTTATTATCTCCATAAATCTCATGACACATATGCCACTATCATCTCCCATTTTTCCAAGAAGTAAATTAATCTTCAGGGATTAATCACCATATCCAAATCCAGAGGACTTGTTTTGAATTTCTATGCTTTATTTCCTTCCAAATCCCTCTTCTTCCCCATATGCTTCTGCAGCTGACTGGCACAGAGACTTCCAGCCACCCAGCGAGTCACAAAGTTTCCAACCAGAGTTTATGCTGAGTAATGTGAAACAAATCTTTCCTATCATTTCAAATGACACTGGAGGTAGACAGGAAGGAAGAATTAATGAAAAATCAGGTTTATAGGATTTAAAAAAACAGAACTGTACTAAATACAGGTGCATTCTATGGCCATTTAAAGAGTATATAGAAAAGTCATTACTTGAATTGGGTTGACAAATTGCTATCTTAGCCAGGCCCATGAAAGACCTGCTTTAATAATGACCTAAAATAATTCGTAATTATCTTGTAGATTCAGTGAGGCTGTACCTTCCTTGGGTGTTAGTTTCTGTAGTCAGTGCTTAAGGCAAAAATTGTGTATGGTCTAAATTGCCCTTGAAAATCCCTCAAGTAATAACAATTACAACCATAAGTAGATAGTACTTACTATGTGCCAAATATTTTGTACATAAGTATAGTCAACCCTCAGAACAATCCTATGAGGAAGCCCAATTATCATCCCCATTTTATAGTACAGAAAACTGTCACAGAGAGATTGAATCATTTGTCAGTGTCCTATTGTTTAAGTGGTAGTTCTGGGAATTAGAACTAACTAATCAACCCAGCTCCAGAAACCGTGTCCTTAACCACTATACCCTACTGCCTGTTATCCATAAAATACAATACCCTTCCTCATTTCAGTAGCTGACTTGATTTAGGGGTCATGGTGTATAATCACTTCTCTAAGCACCAGAAGCACGCTCATGATGATGAGATGCTCACACTATGATGGAGCAGCCTTGGACTGAGATGCCCTCCCCGGCCTGAGAGCAGCTGATGCAGCTCGAGCATGCACACATCGGGTGGACTGCTGAGACAGTTGCCCAAATTAAATTAATATTTAGATTTCTCCCTTTGCCTCTCTCTGTCTTGCTTTCTCACAAGGTTGACATTTGAGCAAATTTAATGCATTTAGTTTTACACCTGTTTTTGCAGTGAGGACTCATCAACCTCTTCACATTGCTGTCACTGAAAGTCCCTCCAAGTTGATTGTGTTTAGGATGCAACTCAGCTCTAGGTTGTGAATTATTCTCCTCCTGCTGGAGACTAACAGAAAGTTGATTCCAAAATTCTTCTTGAAGCATTCCATTTTCCCCTCAGTGTAAACACCCTGGCTTTATCTGTGAATATGCTTAGCTTTCCCATAGACACACCTGAACTTCTGACCCACTCCCTCCCAAGTGCTAAAAATGAGCAAAGTGTGAATTAGTGAGTTAACTTTACTTGTATCTCCTGAATTATTCTTCAAGCATGTGCAGCACACATTGCCCTGAGGTGGGTGCAGCTGGGGGTAAAATGGCTCCATACCGCAGTCCTTGCCCTTAAGGACAGGCAGGATTTACAAACACGGATTAATTAGTGGATAACAAAATACATGCATTTTATGATACTGAATTTGGCATTCATAATGCAGATACTCTGTCAGCAAAGGAGGGCAATACCAACTAAATCTTGCAAGAAATACTCGTTTGAGGGGAGTAAGAAATGGAGGAAAGTAGAAATCAACTTCTTTTCCCTGAATATCTGCAGTAATAGTAATAATAGTAGGAATGGCTATAAATTTTACTGAGCATCTATATGGTCTAGACTCTCTGCCAGCTCCCTTATGTGCATAATCCCTGACAGTCATAATGATGCTGCAGTTTGGGTGTTATAACCCAATTTTGTAGATGACTACCCTGGCCTTCACAAAGTGTCACTGCTGGGATGCAAACCCAAGCAACGCCTCCTCCCTCTGACTCCTATGGCCTCTGCTGACTCAGTGGACATTGTGCTGGTTCAAAACATGACCCTTTATTTGCATTGCCCTTATCAGATGCATTATCTCCTTTGTCTCTTCTATATATCTTTTGAAATAGGTAGGAAAGGTAACATTAGTTCCATTTTGTAGATGAGAAAGGAGACAATGAGAGGAATACATGAATTGCCCAAATTCACATTCATTCCTTCAAAGGTATTTTGTGCTCTGCACTGTGTGAGCAGCTAGGGCTGTGTGGTCAGCAAACATCTGATTCCTGTACTCTCAGAGCTTGGAAGTTTAGGATTCATTAATTGTGTTGCCACAGAACTACAAGTATAATGGCAAGCTGGGGTCCTGCCATACAGGAAACGTTGGGAGTGTCACGAGCATGTACAGTACAAAGACTACCCCACTCTGAGAAACTGAGGAAGATGCTCCTGGTGCAAGGACCTGGGAACTGGTACCCACAGAGGAGTCCAGAGTTAATTAGTTGGAAGTGGGCCAAAGTATGCAGGGTAGGAGGGACTTGCCTGAGACCTTCCACCAACAGACTGAAGCAGAGAGAACAGATCACCCAAAAAGACAGAGGGGCAGGATTGCTGGTGCTCAGAGGACAAAGGGGGAGTATTGCGAAGGCAAAACAGATAGAGCCCGATCATGTGGAGACCTAGGAGCTGTGTGAAGGCCTTTGTTTTTTCCTGTAGAGAAGCCGAAGGACTGATGAGTTCTAGGCAGAGGAGTGACTTTTGCATTTTAAAAAGATCCCTGTGGCCAGAGTGGAGGATGTACTGAAGAAGAGCTGGAGTGGACACAGGGAGGCTGGAAAGGAAGCTCTTTCAGGAGTGGGGAGGGTTGGGGGGAGAGGGGAGGGGAGGAGGTAAAGGGTGAGAGGAGGGGGTGGGGGGAGGAGTGAGGGGAGGGCTGTGGGGAGGGGGTAGTGGCCTGAACTAGGATGGAAGAGAAGAGAAATTTAGAGATTTTTGACATAAAATGAACATAATTTGGAGACTGATTGGCTTGGGGGTTGAAGAGACACTAAAGAAATGGCAGAGTCAGTCACCTGGGGTCCAAGTCTAGGGCTTCACACAATGTGACAAGGCCTGCTGCCAGGGACTTGTTCTTAATTTAGATCTTAACTATATCTGGGCAATGAGCAGGGAGCATCGAGACTAGGGATACAGAAACTGGTTAAGAAATGAGGCCACTTCCCACGTTCCTCTGTGGTATTTGGGATGCTGGACTTGTGGGAATCTGTGGGGGAGTCATGTGTAGGGGTGTGTGTGTGCGTGTGTGTGTGCATGTGTGTGTGTGTCTAGGGGAAAGAGAGGGGGAGAGAGAAAGAGAGTTAACTTTTCTCTCCTGCCCCAGTTTCTATGAGCTGCTCTGTCTTTTGTGCTCTTTGCCAAGAGGAAAGAAAACAGATTGTTCTTGCTCAGAGCATTCAGCTGACTCAACTGGTGCCAAACCAAAAAAAGCCCTAAGAACATAATAATAATTGCTCATGTGTACACAGCACTTTACAGTTTACAAAGGACTCCACGTTACACTCATAAAACTGTAAACCCTGTGAGGCAAGCAACCTACTATTAATTTTCCTTCAATTTGAAAGACACAATAATGTTCTGAGAGGTGAAATGACTGGCTTAAGCCTTACAGCATATTTGCATCATCCAGATCTGACTTTGCCCCGAGTTCGAGTTCATCCTCCACTGGCTGGATCAGGCTGAGTTCAGACTGAAGGGGCCTCCTTCAATGACGTGGAGGATGGCACAGGGTCCCTCCCCATTTCCAAAGCCCTTTCACACTTGGCATCTCTCTCTCTCAGCATCAAAATGGGACTCAAGTTATCAACCTCCTATCAGATGAGGAATCAGAATTCCCAGGTGCCCAAGATCAAGCCCAAGGGCAAACAGCCCGCAAGTGGTAGAGCTAGGAATTGAACTCAGGTCTTCCCCTGCCCTTTGCCTCCTCCCAGGACTACTGTTAAGCTAAGGAGTGTGGGACCCCAGGTCCAGAGAGAGAGAGAGGCTTAAAGAATTCAAATATGTGTGTTGAGGATGCTCTCACGTACAAATCTCCAGTTCAGGTTATAGCTCTCAACAGAACGAAGGAGGCCAGGTCGGCAGCAGTGAGGAGGGGCTGGGTGGAGAGCAGCTGTCGCTGCGATCTCCTAATTGGAAATAATTGGGATTCTGTCTCAAACCACAGAGCCCTGATTTAGCCAACTCAGCCTCAACCAGGAAGCATCTGTTGCCATCTCCAATGGCAACAGTTCAATCCCCACTCCAGCCCACCATTCTTCCCTGCCAACTGGCAGGCAGTTACCACTCAGAGCCTGCAGGCTTCTTGATCCAGCCCCGAGGCCCCGGGAAGAATCAAGTTAGGTCAACTTCTCAAGTTAGGATAAGGGGAAGAGGTGGGAAGGGTGCAGAACGAGACTAAAAACTTTGGGTAAAGGGAACTAGAGTTTCTGAGGATGTGCCAGGCACTGTGCTTGGAGTTCCATACTTGCAAATTTATCTCATAACTCAATGAAGCAGGGGATAATGTCATTAGAGGAAAATACAGACTCAGAGAGGTAATATGGCCCGTCCAAGGTCACACAGCTAGTGAGTGGTGGAGCTGGGACTGGGTCTTCCGTCTCTCGGTGCTAAAACTATGCCCTTCTCCTATTTCCACTCTTCTTCATATGTTATCATCTCCGTTGTTTTAAGACTCTCTGTTGAATGTATTCCTGATGTTATGTCCATCTCTCTCTCAAGGCAAAGATCAAGAGTCACGTCCTCTTTAAAGCCCTCCCTTTCCCCTCAGGTGAAAGTGTGGGCAGAGAGTAGAGTCCCCCCAAAACTAAGGAAGCCAGGAGAAGACTGGAAAAGAAAACCACATTTGCTGAGTAGCAAATGTTGGCTGTTTTTATATCACCTTGCTTGTGAGATGCTAGTAACTGACTTCTGTTTATTATGTTAATGAATCCTCTGTGATTCTCCAATGCTTATGCATAATTAAGATGGCCTTTAAAAAAATACCTCCTCCTAGAGTTTGCGAAAACTGAAGTGTTTGTTTGGATTGGTAATAACTAATAACAGAAAATATGGCAACTGCTTCCAAAAGAGCTGCAAGGGATGAGCTGCCTGATGGTGCAAGGAGGATACTGAAAGAAAATCTGAAGTATGGGGTGGGGGGGTGGGTCAGGGTAAGGGAGGGCATTGTTCTATTCTCTTCTAGTCACCTGTTATGAGGTGTTCCCAGGGCCATGTTTCGGGAAGAATGTTGACAACAGGATCAAGAGTTCCTGGTGGCAAAAGAGCTGGAATGCTACAATGTATGGCTTGTTAAAATGAATGGACTCCTTTGTGCTTCATCTTCCTCATTTTTTTTTAATTTATTATTTTTTTTAAAGATTTTATTTATTTATTTGACAGAGAGAGAGACAGTGAGAGAGGGAACACAAGCAGGGGGAGTGGGAGAGGGAGAAGCAGGCTTCCCGCGGAGCAGGGAGCCCGATGCGGGGCTCGATCCCAGGATCCTGAGATCATGACCTGAGCCGAAGGCAGACGCTTAACGACTGAGCCATCCAGGCGCCCCATCTTCCTCATTTTAAAAATGAACAGAGGGGCGCCTGGGTGGCTGATTTGGTTGGGCATCTGACTCTTGGTTTGGGCTCAGGTCGTGATCTCACGGGTTGTGGGATAGTGCCCCATGTCGGGCTCTGCACTCAGTGGGCAGTCACCTTGAAGATTCTCTCCCTCTGCCCCTCCTCCCACTCATGCTCACGCTCTTTCTCTCTCTCTCTAACATAAATAAATGAATCTTTAAAAAATGAACAGATTCAATGCAATTAGTGTTTCTCAGTTTTACCTCTTTGCTATTTGTCTGTTTGGTGAGCATAGCATAGAGACCTGGATCATGGATCAGTTTGAGGATCTAGGCATCAAGTGTGTATTAATCACCTGCCATGTGCCCAGTGCAACTGCAGATGCTTGGACAACATCGATAAATATGGGCCTTGCTTTCATGGAGCTTACATTCTAGTCCTGTGGGGTGAGATAAGTAAACCCACATACAGAGCAAATAATTTCAGATCGTGATAGGGTTATCGCCAAAACAAAGCAGGATAATGAGGGTCATGTGATAAACAATGCTTGAGAAAGCTAATAATTGGGTGTGAAGAAGGTGCTATTTAAGATAAGACCTGAATGACCAGAAGGAACCAGACAGGCACAGATCTGTGGCAGGACAGTCCACGTGGAGGCAACAGCTGGAGCAAACTGCCTGAAGCAGCAACCAGTTTGGTGTGTTTTTGGAATAGAAAGAGGGCTGGGATAGCTGTGGTTCAGTGGGTTAAGGGGGAGAGTGGTCGGAGATGAGGCTAGAACATAAACAGGCTCAGATCATGTAGGGCCTGGTGATGAGAATGGGTTTTATTCCAAGTGCCACGGGAGGAAGCCTTTGGAGGGTTTCTGTAAAGGAGTGACCTGATCATCATGTAATGAGCACTATGGACCCTACTGTAATACAATGTACATAATCACAAAATTGATGATTGTTTTGGAGAATCCCAGCTTTCCCTAGATCCCATCCACATTCCTCCTCAATTTCCCAGAATTCTAAGGCTCCTTCTAGCTCTTACATGGCATAAGCCTATTTGAATGAATTAGGACTGCTTAGCTGAATGGCAAGATTTAACAACCACCTTTGATAATGCTGAGCAAAAGAGAGTTTGAATGAATCAAATGGTATGTGGCAGTTTGAACTACAGGACCCAGATTCTCACCCATCCCGCTTCCCCCACCAGCCCCAGGAGCATCATTGTGTTGATAGTTTACTGCTGGGTAGGAAGACAAATGTCCTAATAAGGACCAATGTTATTAGTGACAGGGAGGGCAGGCATAGCTCCTTCTATTCAAGTCCTAACATTTTTACCATCTCTTCCACAAAAGCTTTCCAAATGCTTATAATACTATTTATTTGCAAATATGTTTTATTTCTCCAATTTTAACGTAATCTTCTAAAGTGCTAAATCCCTGCCTGATTTATATTTAGATGGAAGTCTTACCTTTCCCACTGGTCTGAAAATATCTCAAAGGTGGGCACTATGTTTTCTTGTTTTTTTTTCTATCCAACACAGTGTCTATTTTCTGTGCTGAATTGTGTCCCCCCCTCCCCAACATTCACGTTGAAGTCCTCACCCCCAGTACCTCAGATTATAATTATATTCAGAGATAGGGCTTTGAAAGAGGCAATTAAGGTAAAACGAGGTCATATGGATGGCCCTAATAGAATACAATGAATGTCTTTACAAGAGGAGATTGGGACACAGGTGTGAGTGTGCCTGGAGGAGAGATCATTGAGGACCCAGTGAGAAGGTGGCCACCTGCAACCCAAGGAGAGAGGCCTCAGCAGAAACCAGCAGTGCTGACGCCTTGATTTTGGATTTCCAGACTTCATAACTGTGAGAAACTGTGAGAAAGTTTCTGTTGTTCCAGCCACCCAGTCTGTGAGGATTCTGGGATGCACTGGCAGACTACTAGCGCCTGCCACGGTCTGTATGATTTGGTTCCCTCCCCTACTGCACTGTGAGAACATCCAAGGCAGCAGCTGTTCACCTTTGTGTCCAAGGTTCCTAGCACGAGGCTTTGCACCAGGTGAATGAATCTAAACGTTAATAAACATGGCAGACCCAGAGGGTTTGAGTGATTTCCCAAGTTCACTCTGTACCAGCACAACAGCTGACCCTTCCCTGCTCTGATCTGGAGAAATCACAGAGATGGTCATGAGAGTCAGCTTCAAGGTAACAAGACTGAGGGTTTAGGAAGCACCGAGAACAGCTGTCAAGAGAAGCAGGAGTCCCTTCAAGGGGACAAGTGGTTGGGGAACAATACCCAGGCTCACACATGCTGGAACAGGTACGCTGGAAGGTGAGAGCTCCTTCCCTGGGATGGCACACGGCGCCGGTTCTGCCCCCCTCTCCGCACCAGGCTGGCCGCTCTCTACCCACTGGTAGAGAGCCTGGCTTTTTTCCAAGGCAGGAAGAGTTGTTCATCGGATTGGTCAAGTCTGAGTCACTCATGGAGCCACGATTAATAGTAGACAGGCTTACTGTGCCTTAGAAAGCTGGGACTAGATACTAGCATCTTTCTTGCATGCCCTTGACCTCTTCAAGAGGCAGAAAGCACAAGCTACCCAAGCATCCCCACTGGGAACCTGCCATGCCTTTCTCCCTGAGGCAGGCTTGAGTGTGGTAGCTCAGGTGAGACTGGAGGAGCAGAAGGATGTCTCCTTAAGCTTTGAAGCTACACATCAACTCCATCCCAGCTTTCGACCAGAGAGCTTTGCCTTATGTCCCTAGAGACTGGCACACTCAGCGCTGAGTGGGGACTTTGATTCTTATATGAGCACTATCCCTGTTTATCTTCAAAACATAGGGGGTGAGCAGGGGCAAGTTTCAGGCCCCAGTCTGTATAAACCTTCTCATTAATTACCCTATCACCTTGCGGCCCCAAACCCTCCCACAGTTACCCAAACTCTGGGATTTTTGCACAGAGACAGTTGGGCTGCACGTCTGTGGGTGGTTTAAGATCCTGTGAATTACGCAGATCCTGGCTCTTCTATCATCAATTATTCTGGTCCTTCATGTGGGCCTGCGTGGGCTGCATCTTGTGATTTCTGGTTCTCGCCCTGCAGGGACTCTTATCAGCCTGACCTTTTGAGTCACTTCGTCACTGAATTGCTTTTCTTAATTTGCAATGCCCCCCTTCTGCCTTTTTTTCCCTGACTCCCATTTTGACTAGCACACTGGTTCCTGACTTGCACAGATACATTCCCGGTTCCCATTCTCCCTTCAAGTGTGAAGTTTATCACCTGAAAAAACAAATCGAGTGTGACTTTCCCCCCTTTAGTTTCCTAATCATTTTAAAGCACTGATTTATCTCCCGAAATAATGGGAACAGTACAATGTTCTAAAAGGGTAATGAAAAAAGAAAAACTTCCCTTGCTTTGAGCATTGAATTCATTTTTACTTTTAAAATAAAAAAATCCATATATATACACACACACACACGTATATATATATGTATATATATATATCTTATATAAAGAATAGTGTTCATAATAGAAAAATTAGTTACTAAAGGTAAAACAAAAGAAAATAAAATGTATAAATGTATTTCTGGATATACATGCAATTTTATTCCACAGTCTACTGGCAGAAATAACCCCCTGAGGTCAGCTGCTCTGAAGCATTCTGTTCCCATTCTAATAAAGATCCAGTGGCATTTATGCAGGGATGTGCTGCCAGGTAATTCTGCTGCTGCTGCCTCATTTCTACAGTTCCCTGAGCCAGAATAATGTCAACTTCTCTAAAAGCTGGAATCTGGGGGAAGCAAGGTTGCTATGTACCCCTGCTCCACAAATCGTGGAGGAAATAGCCACTAGAACCATAGGGTCCTATGTAGGTCCTGTGAAACGCACTGGGTCTCCTTCCTACATATGTCTGGGGGAATCACTCTGCCCAGCCGGTAGGGTGGCACGGGCTCTGGCCTGTGCTTTACTTCCCTTACCAAGGAAAGCCTTTGCCAAATCATGGGATTCAACATCTGCATCTATATTTAATTATAATTGTCATTCTTTCTTTACCTGTTTATCTGTTGAAATCTGCAAATATCAAATAATAACAAAATGCATTAAGATAGTATTTATCTCCCAAGACTCCCTAAGTGCATTATACAGTGGAATCTATATTTAGATCTTGTTGATAAGGTCACTTCCTTGGTTAATGCACTGTGCGCTCCAGTAGCATTTTAATTTATAAATTTGGGGGGCTTTTCTAGATATCTTAAAATTATTGATTGCTAATATAATTCCATTTGATTAGAGGCTATATACTCTGTAAGATACCTATTTCTTAAAAAAATTTTGAGACCTATTTAATAGTCCAGAATCTGGTCTATCTTGGTGAACATTCTATATATACTAGAAAAGTTGGTACATTCTATAGTTTCTGGGTATAATGTGGTATAATTGTCACATATGTCAATGTGGTTGATAGTGTTATTCATAGCTATGTACTTACTGACTTCTTGTTATCTATCACTTATTGAAGAACAGTGTTAAAATCTTCAGATATGATTGAGGATTTATCTCTTTTTTTTTAATTCTATCAGTCTGCTTCATGTATTTTAAGAACTTCAGTGATGATTGTGGGTTTATATCTTTTCCCCCTTACTTCTGTCAGTTTTGCTTTATGTATTTTGAAGCTCTGTTATTGGACCTGTATACAATTATGATTACTGTGTCATCCTAATGAATTGACTATATCAATCGTTGCTCTTTATCTCTGGCTATACTCCTTGCTTTCAAATGGAAACTACCTTAGTAATAATTGTTTCAGGTAAGGATCACCAGTGAATACTAAAACCAGTAGGAAAAAGCTTGATGAGAAACAGGATATTTTCATGGTCTCAAAGAATCTTCTAATAAGATACTTATTAATGACAAATGCAAAAATAGTAACATTAGAGGAGAAAATCAGACACCACCTTGACTGAATGATCAAAGTTAATCACCAGAAACAGAATAAATAGACATTTCCTTTCTAATATTTTGCAAAGAAAGGGACACAAAATCACTCCCAAGGTACTTCTGCCAAAAATGCATAACCTGAGCCTGATCATGAGGAAACAGCAGACTGGCCCAATTTGAGGAACATTCTACCAAAGAAGACCTGTGATTTTCTAAAACCCCAAGGTCATGAAGGACAGAGGCCGAGGAGTCATTCTATGTCAAAGGAAAGTAAAGGGACATAACAATTAGGTTCAACATTTAATCCTGAATTAAATTTTTTTTTTTTTTTAAAGATTTTATTTATTTATTTGAGAGAGAGAGAATGAGAGAGAGCGAGTACATGAGAGGGGGGAGGGTCAGAGGGAGAAGCAGACTCCCTGCCGAACAGGGAGCCCGATGCGGGACTCGATCCAGGGACTCCAGGATCATGACCTGAGCCGAAGGCAGTCGCTTAACCAACTGAGCCACCCAGGCGCCCTAATCCTGAATTAAATTCTGAACTAGAAGAAAAATTACACTTGCTACAAAAAAAAAAAAAAAAAGACCTCAGTGGGATGACTGAGAACAATGAAAAATAGGATCTATAAATTAGATAATAATATAGTAGCAATGTTAATTTCCTGATTTTTATCATTGTATTCCTGCTTATGTAAGAGCATGTCCTGGTTTTGGGGGAAACACACAATGAAATATTTAAGTGTAAATGAGAATTATGTATGTGGCATATTCCCAAGTGACGCAGGAAAAAAAAAGATCTGCAGGCTTGGGTGTGTGTGTACAGATCTTCAAGCAGGGAAAGAAAGGGAGAGGGAGGGGGAGCAAGAAGAAAGAGAGATGCAGAGAGAGTGATACTGTGAAAAGTGGAGGTTAACATGCGGAGAATCTGGGTGCAAAGTTTATAGAGATTCTCAAAACTACTTCACAATTTTTCTATACATCTGAAATAATTTTAAAATGAAAGTGCTCCTTGTCTTGAACTCTATCTTGTCTGATATTAATATAGTCACTTCAACTTTCTTCATCTTAATGTTTTTGCATGGTATTTTTATTGCATCTTTTAACTTCTAAACTACCTGTGACTTCCTATTTAAAGTACTCTGCAAAGCATCGCATCTTGCTTTTTTATTTAGTTTGACAATCCCAGCCTTTTAATTGTAATGTTGAGTTCATTCAGGTTTAATATTATTATTCATATAGTTGGATTTAGGTCTACTATTTTCTTATTACTTTTCTATTTGTCCTTCACTGACTTCATCTGGGTTAATCAAATATTTTCTAGCATTTAATTCCTCTATTGGCTTTTCAACTATACCTCTTCACTTTTTTCTTTTAAATGATTGCCTTAGGGATTCCAATATGCATCCTTAAGTTATTATACTCTACTTAGAGTTAATGTCACTATTTCCAGTAAAGTGAAAGATCCTTGGAACAGTAGAGTTCTATTTACCCTTCTCTTTTTTCTTTTTATGGTGTCTCCTATCTTCTATGTGTGCAATATATATGGTATTGTAATTTTTGTTTTAAATAATCATATGCATTTAAATATTTTAAGAAAAAAAATTTAATTTTATTTATTTACTTGAGAGAGAGTGAGTGAGAGAGAGAGAGAGAGAGAGCACAAGCAGGGGGAGGAGCAGAAAGAGAGGGAGAAGCAGACTCCCCACTGAGCAGGGAGCCCAATGTGGGACTTGATCCCAGGACCGTGGGATCATGACCTGAGCTGAAGGCAGATGCTTAACTGACTGAGCCACCCAGGCACCCTTAAGAAAACTTTAAAAATTGTCTTTTCAGTTTACTCTTATGCTTACCACTATCTCTTTCTGTAGATCTGTCAATTTCCTTTAGCATGATGAACTTCCTTCAGCATTTCTTGGATTTCCAGTCTTCAGGAGACAAATTATCTCAATTTTTAAAAAAATCTAAAGATGTCTTAATTTTGCCTGCATTTTTCATGGATATTTTCACTGGATATGACTTTTAGGTTGACTATTTCTCACTGCCATCCCCAGTGCTTTAAAGATGTCATTTGATTGTCTTTGGTTCTCCACTGATTGTGATGAGGATTCACCTATTATTTACATCCTTGTTTTACTATATCTGATGTGTCATTTTCTTTGGATTCATTCAATATTTTAATTTTTGATTGTTTGACTATAATGTTCCTAGATGTTATTTTCTTTGCTTTTATCCTTTTGGGGACTTTTTTCTCCTTTTCCTTTGGATGTACTTGGATTTGTAAGTTTCTATCTTCCACCAAATTTTGGGGAAATTTCACCATATTTCTTCAATTGTTTTTCTGTCCCATCATCTCTTCTCTATACTCAAATTATATGGATGTTATAGTGCTTGATATTGTCCTACAACTCACTAAAACTTTGCTTTTTTTTTCAGTCTTTGTATTTTCTCTGTGTTTCATTTTGGCTAATTTCTAATATTATGTCTTCAAATTTGCTCACCTCTTTTAAGGCTGTTTCCAATCTGCTATTCCACTAAAGCAGTGAATTTTTCCTTTTAGATATTATATTTTTTTGTTTCTGAAATCTCCATTTGGTTCTTCTTTATAATATATTTGGTTGCTGGAGATTCACTTATTATGACCATACATTCCTTTAAATCCTTGAATTTTTATGACAGTTGCTTTAAATTCTTTTTTTTTTTTCTAATTTGAATAACTGGGTTATATCAGGTCAGTTTCCAGGACTGAGCCCACATTTTCCAGCTTCTCCACATAAATAGTAATTTTTTCATTATTATTATGTACTGAACAATGTGGATACTATACTATTGAGACTCTATTTTGATAAACTCCTTTCGAGGATATTAAGTTGTATTTTTTCTTTTCCAGAAAGGCAATTGATCTGTTACAGAAAAATTCCATTAACAGCATCCCTGTGAATTTACCACTCAGCATTTTTTGAGAACCTCTTGCAATGGTTAGCTCACTACTTCTTTGAAGAAGTCTAACTCTGACCATCAAAATCTCTGATAGCTCTATTAAAAATGTCAGTTCCTTTGTGTTTAACCATCATGTGCTATCTTTGTAATTTCACCCAAAAGCCACAGAGGTAAGTCTGTTGCCTTTACAAACGACAACCAAAATTTTCTGGGACAGGTTTTCAGATTCTCAAAGGTCTCAGTGTTTTATGTACTTCATAGTATGAGGTTATTAGAATCATCTCTTTCCTCTGGATTGTTTGAGATATTATAAATAGGGCCTGAGAGGAAACTCTGGAGCCACAATTTTTGAGTTAAAATCCTAGCTCTACTGCATAATCTTGGATAAATCACTTAACTTTTCTATGCCTTAGATTCCACATCTATAGAATAAGGATAATAATATGAATTATCTACCTATTAGACTGTTGTAAAGATCAAATCAATTGGTATATGTAAAAATAATTAACAGTGCCTGCTAAGTGATGATCTGTTATTATTATAGAACTCAAAATTTCTTTTGGAACCTTTCTGGTATATCAACGTAAGTAGATTACCTATGATCTACCTCAACAGAAGCATTTTTTAAATTGCTGTTGAGAATGAGCAGATAATCCATGTTTTAAAATGAAATCTGGGGCAATAATTAGGATGGGAGAAAGGTGTGGGGAAGGGGGCAGATGGGCTAGGACCAGAAAGTCTCATTATAATCTGTGAAAATGCAAAAATCAAAGCAAAGTTTGGCCTTCAGTGGGTCTCAAGCCTGGCTGCATCAGAACATTTGAGGAGTGTTTAAAAATTTTCCATTCCTGAGTCCCATCTCAGACCTACTAAATTAGAATCGCCGTCGGCCCTGGAATTTTCATTTCTTTGATAAGCTCCCTAACCCCCACCCCACTCCAACCCTGAGTCAATTCTCAAACATCTCGGTGGCATAAGTTCATGAAGCACTGTTTAGGACACTAGGTAGATTACTATAAGGACGATATTGCCATGAGCATAAGTGATGCTAGTAAGGTAATGATCAGCAGCTCCCTTCTTTTACTGATGGGTAAACAAAGAATGAAAAGAAGTGGCTTGACTTCATTCACCCTGATAACAAATGAAAAGGTCAGACCATCCGTTTACTGACTTCACAGCTGTGCTTTCTCTGACAGACTCGTGCCATGATTGTTTCAGTCAATTTAGAGACTGGGTGGGCCCCTATCATCTGCTAAAGAGGCCTCTGACAAATGATCCACCTTGATTTTGTCCTTTATGAGAGTCATTATCATCTCAGTTTATCTCTCTTTGAAATTGGTACAGTCCTGACCTTAAAGAAGTGGGATGTTGTGAAGTTTAATTAATGTTGGAAGTCCTCAGATGCCTCCAGATGAAAGGCACCACATTGATACACAGTATTACTATTATTACAATTTACCAGGCTCTGGTCACCTGCTGGGCTGTGTGTTATGCTGCATTTGAAAGAACAAGAATGGGGCGCCTGGGTGGCTCAGTCTTTAAGTGTCTGCCTTCGGCTCAGGTCATGATACCAGGATCCTGGGATCAAGCCCCGCATCGGGCTCCCTGCTCAGTGGGAAGCCTGCTTCTCCCTCTGCCTCTCCCTCTCCCCCTGCTTGTGATCCTGCTCTCGATGTGTCTCTCTCTGTCGGATAAATAAATAAAATCTTTAAAAAAGAAAGAAAGAACAAGAATGAAAAGCAAGCACTTCAGCTGCTGCTTGGAAATCCAACCTGACCTTAGACTTGCTCATTCCTTATACCTGAGCATCAAGCCCATCTCAGATCCCAGGGGGGAATCAGAGATTCTACAGCTCCTAGAGAAAGCTTGATGAAAAGCAATGGGATAAAGAGGAATGAACTCTGACTTCAGAGATGAAGGATGATGAGCTTAGATCCTGGGCCTCCGGCTTACTAACTACAGGAAACTCTTTACCAACTCTCAGTATAATGGAGATAATACCTAACTTTGATACAGTTGTTTAGAGGAGTAAATGAGATAATGTATGCTAACCACTTTACATAGTACATGAAACTGAGTAAAAGCTGCCAAATGATGGATTCCAGAGAAAAACTGATGCAAATATCCAGGAGAGAGAAGAACAGCATACAACACCATATCCATTCTGTAAAGATTATACAGTTACACTGAAACAATCAAGAACATAATGTTTAGCTAATGCTACTTCAAGAGGAAATAAAGGCAGGTGGACGTTCATGAACTCATTCTGTTCTTAGAGCAACACCCTGATAAGTGACTTCCACTGTCTTCATTTTACAGATGTGTAATTGAAGCTCACAGACTTGAGGTCACACAAGTCATCAAGGGTAGAGATGTGCTGTGACCAGTGTTCTCTTTGTCCCATGACAGCTGCCTTTCACATTCATGTGGTAGACAGAAAGTGTGTCACAGGTTTTGTTTTTAATCCCAACATATGGTTTTGTTTGACAAAGTTACTTTTGAGAATCTTAAGCAATACAACTCTCATTTTAACATCTCACTGTTAATTTTATTCTTTTCTTTTACTGTCATAGCTCTGTAAGGGAAACTGAGAGTGGGCATCATTATTTCCATTTTATCGACATGGAAACTGAGGCCCAGAGAGCACTAAGACCAAGAGAGCAACAATGAACATAATTTATATAAAGATCAAACGCTTCTTAGAGAGTTACATACATTCTGCTTCCTAGTTTTATTCATAATCATATCATTACCTTAAAGCAGCATTCCCTAAAAGTTGTATATTGGGCAGGGCAGAGATGTGAAAACAAGCTCTTCTTTATCCCCCAAGGGTAGATGCAGTTAACCTTTTACCTAAACTGGAAGAGGTTCTGGCTGATAAACACTTTCTCTCAAAAGAGTAACGGGAGCTCCCAGGGGGGATATTTTGTACTTGAGATATTCAACCCTCGGCTTCTCCGGTCCCCTGTTCTGTCCGAACAGCAGTAGTGTAATATCTGCTGGGGTGAATAACAGCCTCCCTCACTGTGCCTTCAGAAGCAGGAATGGCCAAGGGGTCCTGAGAGGGCTGAATCCTGCAGGGTAGGTGCAGCTGATCCTGAGACACAGTGAGTTTCACTGAGGTCTAGGATTTTATTCTGCTTTCCTCCATCCTGATTAATTTCATAGCTAATGACTCTATGGACGTGGTGATGTATGATGCTCTGTCGGGGACAAAAAAAAAATGAACTTTTACTAACAGAACATCTTCATGCAGTGAAAGGTTTTGCAAACGAATGTAACTCACACAGAATTATGTTGGCTGGGGAGTCCCAAGGAAAAATCTTCTGAAGACCCGGGAGCCAAAAAAGGGAGACCTAGTGTAGAAGACAGGGAAGGAGATTTTTTAAAGGCACAGGAAGAAGAGAATGACATAGGTATATTTAGAGAGAGAAAGACAGACACACAGAGAAACAGACTCAGCTTGAGACCGAGACTCAAGGACAAAAGACAGAGTTATAGACAAAGTCAGACGTATGTAAGGACACGTCTGGTTAATTTAGTGAGTGGACTCAGAGGCATTCAATAATATTTTGCAAACATTTTGAGTGCTTATCTCAAATAATGATATCTACTAGACATCTGCTTATTGAACAAGTGTATATACTGAGCACCTTCTCTGTGTGAGATATAGTGCCAGAACCTGGGGATGCAACACGCAAAACACATGCAAAACCTACTCGCTAAAGTCTAATCAGAAAGACATTCATTAAACAAAGAAGAATAGAAGTAAATATCCAATTTCAATATTGCAGTTACAGTGATGGATAAATCCACGGGTACAGAAAGGCACGTTTAACAACTAAATGACATCAAGGTGTGATAAATAGCAAAGATTAACAGAAGCATAAAAATCTATTTTTCTCTTCATACAATATTAAGGTTTAGAGAAGTGGAGGGGTTTGACCAAGCTCACCGAGTAAAACGTATCTAGAACTGATATCTATTGCATAAGTGGGACTTAAATTTATACATTTTTATTTAGAAGTTAAATAATGATGGGATAGTTCTAACATGCAAAAAAGTATATTTGGGCACAATGGGCATCCAGGTGCCCACCACTGTCTACCATAGTCTGTAAGTCTAAATTCGCACCACCTAGGAAGAAAAAAGGTAAACTGAGGGCCTTCCATGTCAGCTACCTTGCTTTACCTTTTGATTTTCTTGACATTCTCAGGATGCAAATTTCACACCCCTTTTATAGATGAAATCGCTGAGATTCAAAAGATTAGGTGACTTTCTCAAGTGTGAAAAGCTTATAGCTGGTGTATTCCAAAATTTCCACCCAGGTCTATTTGATCCCATGATCTTTCTGATAGGCTGCATGATCAAGGACAAAAGGCAGAGAAAAGACTGAGATTTTTCGCCACTCTGACATTTGGAAACAGGACACCAGAATACTTCTACTTTCTCTTCTAACCCCTCCCCTTCTCCTTTTTATTGGCTAGGTGATTAGGAGATTTATTTTTGTTCCTTAAGGATTATTGACATGTTCACTCCCACTTCATCTCAGGTCTAAGAAAAGTTGGCAGGAAAAGTAGCGCACCTGTCCCTCCATTTCCACATCTTCCCTTCCCATTCACATCAGCATCTGAAGCTGCCATACTTTGTTAACTCATCGCCATGATTTCTGAGGGCAATATGCTGCTAACTCCCAGCTGTTGCTATGGTGACCATGATGTCATAAAATGACATTACCTGTTCGGATGAGGGTGATGATGAATTTTTTTTAATCTAAGGTATTAACTTCACAAAAATACAGAACGTTAGATGTGAAAGTAGAAAGGAAACCGAGTGATGCAGAAACCCAAACATTAGAGCATATTTTTCTTCTTAGTAATCAAGTTGGACTCGACAACCTCCATATGGTCTTTTCCTGCTCTAAGATTTTATAATTATGGGAAAAGATGAATAATTACTTCTCTCAGAAAGAAGCAGCATCATTGCCCTAAGGTTGAGAGGACCGTGATTTAAATAGGACTCTGAGCTGAAGGGCAGGGTGGTCTTCCAGAAAAATTGTTGAGATCTGGGCTCACTTCTGTTGAGCATTTGTGAGTCTTTCCTTTCTCCTAGCCTCAGTCCCACCATCTGTTAAATAGGAATGAAAGCATGGAGCTTTCTGCAAAGAGTGAATGAGAAAACATGTTCAAAGTACTTGGCATGCAGTGGTTCTACTTAAATATTATTTTCTTAGCTTTAAATACTTGCAAGGATATGTCATTTCACAGCATGAACTCAGGCAAGTCATTCTACTTCTTTTAGGCATAACAATTTTGTTATCATTTATAAAAATGAAGAGAGTTGGAGAAAATAAAAATAAAGGAGATACAGAAGCAGATGAAAAAAAAAGGTGTATATGGTCTTACTAAAGTTCATTTAGTTCTAGACTCCAGATCTAGAACAAATATTTCTGTGAAAAGACGAGATGTGCATGTGTGTACTGTTCCTTTTAACCACACAATCAAATCCAGTCACTGTCAAATATGACAACTGATAAATGAAGCAAAACACTTAGGACTTCCTAGAGAGCACTGGTGAGTGGAATTATGCCCATGGTGGGTGGCCTGGGACTTCAAACTATCATTGGTGGTTGGACTGGAGATATTAGCCTTGGAGGGAGGGACATTACAGAGAGAGGTAGGGAGTCATTCCCAACCGTGTGATGGTGTTTTACATCCTAACGGGAGAAGACTTGCTTGATTTGGCCCTAGAAATCAGGAGAAGGGCTACTGAAAGTTAAAGAGTATGGACTTTAGGTAGAACTTTTGTAGGATCAGACTTCTCAGAGGGCAAGTGTGAAGCCTTCAGAGAGGCTGAGTTCTCCATTCCTGGAAATTCCTTCAAGGTTAAGGAACTTGTTGGGATGCTGGGCTGCATAGAGGGTCTAATGCATTAGATAAAGGTGTGCACTGGCAGGAAGAGGGACTCAGAAACAGTGAGTTAGACACTTCCATGTTCAGTAATCAGTTCTCTGATCCTAGGGGACATTTTATGGATAGATAGCTTATATATGCTCCACAGAGCCAAGTTTAAAATTTATGCACACACCAAAATGCCTGCAACGGAAATTTCTGTATAAATGTGAAATTTTCTTTTCCCCTCCAGCTTCGATTCAATTGCTAAGGTTTTACATTCTTTGGGCATGTTTAAGAAATGGGATCTCTGGTTAACTATGAGAGACAGTTGTTTATGAATGATGTAGGGGATAGTCAGGGTCACAGCTGAACAGTGCAAAAATGAAAAATAGTTTATCCTTGATTAAAAGTAGTTCCACATGAATTCATTAACTGGCTATGATCATATAAGACTTTGTTGATACCCCAAAATAGCATGGTGGTACTGTGGGCTAAAAAGGGAGATATCTAAAAAAAATGAAATCATTCCAAAAAGAATTATCCTAAGTACCTTATGACAGTACGATGGGCTTTAGAAAAGGGGGGTCGGGATAGGGAATAATATTGGTCAAATATGGTTGAATGGGAATTTCACGCCTCATCAGTCATAGACTTGCTCATCTGTGAAATGCTCTAATGTGTTTTTAAAATTTTATGGGTAGTCATTACAAAAATAAGCACACCATCTGATCATCTTGATCCATAGGCCATGAAGATTGCTGATGGACAAATAAAAGACAAACACTGCAGGACATTAGATGTTCTACTGTAACCATTCAATTTTGAGGATGAACCAAGAATTTCAGCCTAGGGCTCCATTAGGTGCATATGTCACTTCTAAGGCTCTGAACTGCGGCCAGCCTGGACTCACCCAGTGTTGTACCAGATATATGATCTTGGGCAAACTATCCCTTCTCTTGGCCTCAATTTTCCCTTTTGTACATGGTTAGGCCCATCAATATCTAGTAGAGAGCAGAGAACAGGGTTACAGGATACTAGTGTTAGTCCTAGAACCCTCTACTCCATGACCACTCTTGTGGTTGTCTTACCTTTTTGAATCTTCTGAGATTTATGATTCCTGCTTCCCTCTATGTCCTTTCACTGAAGCTTACAAGTCCTACGGCCAGATTGTTGATCGGTTATTTCTGGTCATTCTTCATTCATTCAACAAACAGATGCCAAGCATTAAGCTAGGCTGGAAAACTTTTTCTGAAAAAGGCCAGATAGTAATGTATTAGGCTTTGAAGGTCATAGGGTCTCTGTTACCAACCACTGTATTCAACTCTGCCGTTAGTACAAAAAGAGACATAGATAGTACATAAACCAATGGGAATAGCTGTGGTCCAATAAAACTTTAAGCAGGGGGAGGGCCAGATTTGGCCCATAGGTCATAGTTTGAAGACATCTAGCTAGTTGCTGGACATCAAAGGTGAATAAAGTCTGGTATTTGATATCTGAGTTCAAAACTTTATAGCCCATTCTTTTTTTGTATTAGGGCTATGAGATTGTGCCTCTTTTCCTTTTTATACATATGTATGCTTTTTTAAATTGAGATATAATCCACAAAGAACATTACATTAGTTTCAGGTGTATAACATAATGATTCGATATCCTGCAGAATGATCACCCCAGGAAGTCCAATTTCATGCTGCAGCAACAGGGTTCACAAAGACCTTATGGCCCACAAAGCTTAGAACATTTACTATCCTACCCCTTATAGAAAGTTTGCAGAACCCCAATTCAGAATAACAAAATGGTTATTATTGAATAATAATTAAGAACAGGATTTAGGAGTGAGACAGATACCATTTAAAACCCCGTAAAAATGCTATTAATAATAACAAAAATAACCAAGGGTCAACTACATGATAAGCATTTTACTAATAATTTGAAAAATGTATTTAATGTGTTAATCACAGCAATTATATAGCATAGTAATTATTGTTGCACTCAATTTACAAACTCAGAGGTAGTTTACCTAAGCCACACACCTATTAGAATATAAGAATTCAAACCCAGCTCTATGTATCTCTAAAGCTATTAGAATATAAGAATTCAAACCCAGCTCTATGTATCTCTAAAGCTAGGCTTAATTTATCTAGATCATGAAGGATGAATAGGGAATTTGCCACGTTGGGGGAAGAGCATTTGAGAAGCAGCCTCTGCAAATGCACAGAGGCATGAAAGCATGTTCAAGGAGCAGAGAGGAGGCATCTGGAAGCAGGAGGAGGCTGGACTGGGCAGGGCAATGGGGCAGCTTATGAAGAGGGTGGGGTGCCAGCGGGAGTTTGTTCTTGCAGTTTCTTTAAACAGGGATGGTTGGTGTGGATAAGCTATTTAGCCATGGTGGACAGTATGAAACCCTTGGGAGGTGGGGTTTTCTCACTTATTAAATTTTCATTGCATTATGACACCCTCCAAGATATCAGTGGTGACTTGTTATGTCATAGGCAGTCCTCGCTTATTGTTCAGATTCTTTATTGAAGCGAACAGCACTCATCCTACTTGAGATGCTGCTTTTACGACATTGCTCACCTCTGATATTTATTCAAAGAAATTAAATAGCCAAAATATTAGTCGGTAGGGCTTACTATGGAATCCAAGGCCTGGCTTATTTCAGAGGTGCTAGATGTTAAGTTATTTTTAAAGTAAGCAGAGGAATGCAGTAGGACACTGTTTAAGGACAATGCCAAGTGCTTAGAAATGGCTTAACTTTGAGCTTCTGTTCCAGAGCGATCAACGAGAGACATGAGCAGATGCAGAATCTTCCATACTCTCCAGAAAAGGAGATTGGGTCCCAGAAGGGAACGATCGTCCCTGGGTCACAGAACTGGTTGAACACAGGTTTTGTGCCAGGAAAGCCATGTGATCTAGGTTCTGGATGGGTCTGACTGGTCTAATAATCTGAATATAGGTGATGAGCCATTTGACTGCACAGATTAAAAATTGCTCTAAGACTTTGGCACAACAAAGGGAAGACGGCCTCTTCTGAAACTCATGCTTAGTAAAAGGATTGACGACTTCCATAGAGGAAATTTAATACTTAGAGCTGCAAGGAAGGGGACATCTCAATTCAAACTATGGACACACTTTCTTTGAATTAGAAATTACAGTGGGATGATACAAGTCATAGGGTATCTCAGAGCTTGCTCATCATTTTTTCCCCACCTAGGAAAATCTTATGACTATAGAGAATACAAATGTACTCATAGGAATCTAGGGAAATATAGCTCAAAATGGATTCTAAAAACACAAAATTATTTTGAAGTCTCCTGCTTTATGGTAAAATGTCATATACAGTTTGCATTAAATTCAACAATATGTCCCTCTTTGTTTTTATATAGTCTTTGGAATGCTCATTACCCTATAAAATTGGTCCGTGGCATACCCCCGCAGGTATAGATATGGTAACCTGAGAAGGAGCACCTGATACCATGTAATAATGAAGATCATAATATTTCAGAGTTGAAATAGGTTTTGGAATCACCCTTCCTGATTGCTATTCAGTGCAGAATATTTGAGTACAGGGTAATTTAAGGCCACCTGATGTGCCTCCTAATTCTGAGAATCAATGGGCTCAGGTTTCAGTGAATCTTTACACCAATACATTTCCAATGGGATGCTGTTTTCACCTCCATTACAGTAATTAGCATGGTATGCCTTTCAGATATTTTATAGTATTACATACATATACAAACACACACACACACACACACACACACACACACACACACGAGATAAAACTTTAGATTATAGGCATTGGAGTCAAGGTGACCTGGTTTCAAATTCTAGTTCTTCACATCAGGTTAGCTCTGTAAGCTTAGGTATATTTTCTAACCCCACTTAGCCTCAATGTCCTTATTGTAGAACAGGAATAAAAAGACCTTCCCGTAGGAGTTGGTGTGAGCATTAGAAGAGGTAAGAGACATAAATCTCTTACTACCATGAGTGGAATATACAACACGTGCAGAAAATGGTAGCTAGTGTGTGCATGTGTGTGCGTACATGTGACGCTCACAGTGACTGGCACAAAACACCAAGCTTAACAGCAACGGGTGAACTTGAACAGAGTTGAGTCATATGCTGGGAATAGAGGGGTTTTATGGATTCCAAGGCTAAGATGCAAACTGAAAGAACAGTCCACTGACAACACTTGTTCCTTTACTTCTTGGCTCCAGGAAGCTCCTGAGACACAAGAAATTCTGGAACTCAGTTCTGTAAAGCTGAGAGTCTGCATTTCTTCTTCTGCACTCAGACGTATGCACTGTATCCCCAGACACAACACATGGCCATCTTTCTGCACACAAACCAGCTCTGTAGAAAGGCACTGGGCATAGCAGGGGAGAAAGAACACCTCCACCAGTGTTACTCTCCTTGAATTGAAGAATAGATTCCTGTTACTTCTCTTCATTGACAATAAGGAATTGACTGGACTCTTGGGATGACTTCTAAACCCAGACTTACTAGTAGGCAGCACTGATGTTGTTCAAAGTTTCTTCATGAAAGTATTGGCTTCCTAGCTGCAGATTAAGGAGATAGAACTAATTATTTATTTTTCCCTGGGAGAAGGATGATGCCTGGGAGGTGCTGAATTTCAGAAGTCCTTTATCTACTCACGGCAATGGGAACTTCAACGAAATCATTGGGATCGCATGCAGTTCAACTCCCTAGAAATACACTGTCTCTGGGCAGCGCACAGCATGTACTAACTCATCAAAGTACAGGAAAAAATCTTTTCTCCCCATAAACTTGGTGAAATATATTAATAGGAACTGTATTCCATATGCAGAATGTACATATAAAATACAACTCTATTTATAAAATCTTTTTCCTGCTTCTTTTCCCAAGATGTCCTACTTCTCAAACTGAGCAGATGGGGTCTCTTGTTTCCCCCTTTGGCAGCTCTGGAACCCTGGGGAATTGCAAGGTTATCTTTATAAATGTGGGATCCTTGTTATATGAGTGTTCATTACTTGAATTCAGATAGTTACAGTTGCGCAAAAAAGTCTTCACTTCCTAAAAATATTTAAGACACTAGTTGTTACAAAATTAGTTTCTACCGAGGTATTCACCCTGTTTCTTCCCATTGTGTCAAAAGAGTTTTTGCTATTTAGACCATCACTGATTTTATTTTTTATTTTTTTATTTTTATTTTTTTTAAAGATTTTATTTATTTATTTGATAGAGACACAGCGAGAGAGGGAACACAATCAGGGGGAGTGGGAGAGAGAGAAGCAGGCTTCCCGCTGAGCGGGGAGCCGGATGTGGGGCTCGATCCCAGGACCCTGGGACCATGACCTGAGCCGAAGGCAGACGCTTAACGACTGAGCCACCCAGGCGCCCCGTAGACCATCACTGATTTTAAAAAAATATTTTGAGCACCCACATCACAATGAGAATACAACGCAAAAGCAAACGGCCATTCTTTCTGGAAAAGCTGCACAGTATCATGAAGTTGATGAAAGCGATGCGGGGCTTCTCTGGAATCCATTCTGAGCCACTGGTAAAGAAGGATTAGGCTGAGTTAGACCAATTAACAATTGAAAAAGAGAAAATCAACAAGGAAGATGATTAGAAGCTTCAAAAGAGAAATATTTGAATATCAAAGGATTAGGAGAAGCCTAAGGGGGAAAGGATGAATCTCTCAAATATTTTTACAAAAATTACCTTCCTCCTAATCATGATATGAAAGCGAAATGCAAAGTGAAGGAGTTCATTTCATTTGATCCTACAATTTTGTCAGAAAAATTACTGTTAAAAAATCAAGATCTGGCTCATTTTCTGATCATTTTAAGAATTAGCATGTGGTTAAAATTATCAAATTCTGACTATATAAGCTAAAATAAACTTATACTCATGCATTTTAGTTTCATTTGCCAAACTGAACTTCTTGCATGCTTTTCTCTGGAATTGTGTTTCTATTTGAGGTAGATGCACTTTTGAGTGGATCTGATTTCACAGAAGGATACTGTGTGGTAGTTAAAGCAATTAGGATTGTGTGCAGAATCTGGAGCCAGGATGCCTGGGTTTTGAATCCAAGTTCTGGTACTTATTGTAAAACATAGGAAGGTGATTTGATTTCCCTGTACTAAGGGTTCTTCATGTAGAAAACAGAATTAATAGCAGTCCTGTTTCAGCAGAGAACTGGGAGCAAGGTAGTGGATATTGTATCAAGAGGCATCCGGCCTGTCCTTTGTGATGAAGTGTGCCTGACTTCTTCCTTGGGGGTAGGGTCTGTGCTTTCTTACTTTCCTTTTTTTTTTTTTTTTAAGATTTATTTATTTGAGAGAGAGACAGTGTGCACGCACACAGTGGGGAGGGGCAGAGGGAGAGAGACAGGGAGAGAGAATCTCAAGGAGACTCCACGCTGAGCGGGGAGCCGGATGTGGGGCTCGATCTCAGGACCTGAGTTGAACCAGGAGTCAGTGGGTTAACTGACTGCGTCACTCACGAGCCCCAAGTTCTGTGCTTTCTAAATGGGCATGGCTAATTTCATTCCTTTTCAGATTCCCTTCTGGAAAAAGCAACTTCTTCCTCTTCTAGGTACCTCATTCTTTCTCTGCACAATCTTCAACTATTTCTAGAAGCCATTCCTGACCATTCCTCATGCCACACAAGGTTGGGTGTTTCTTCATGATTCCTATAAAATTAGCGAATATCACTATGGCTTCTGTGGATCAATCCTTTCTCTTTCTTTCCAGTAGGCTTCAGGGATTCATGTCTCCCTACGGTATGATGGAAAAAGCACACTCATTTCTGTATCCCTAGCACCTGGCCCAAGACACCCCTCCCTAATCATTAGCAATGAGTATTTGCTAGAGCAAGGCCAACTGGGCAAAAAGAACCTTGGGGAGAGAAGTCTGCCATTAACTGGCCCTAGGAGTTTGAGTAGCTTGTTTTTCTCTGAGCCTCATTTTCCGTAACTCTGGAGTGGAGAAGTTGGATTGGTTCAACTCTTTGGGTTCTTTCAGCTAAAATGCCCTGTAATGTGGTAACACATAAAACAGATGTGCTAAACCTGGACAGGGCTATGTTAATTTTTTTTCTCAGCTTATAAAAGGAAGCTGTTCTGAAATAATGATGAAACCTTGTTTTTCTGCTCCATCTTTGCCCACTGATGAATATTGGGGCCTGGTAGTCTCTCAGTCAACCTGGATAGACCTGAATGGATCAACCTGGATGCTCTCCACCCAATTCATAGAGCTTCAGATTACTGGGTTCATTCATCCTTATTTCAGGGCTCACTCCTCCGGCTGTGCAGCCTAATTATCACCACCACCATCACTGATACCCTTGTGGTGAGCTTCCATCTGCCAGACAATACACTAAATAACACTTTTCATGCATTATATCATATCATCCTTGCACAAAGTCGGTGGAAGAGAAATCATTGTCCTTGTTTTAAGACTGAGGCCACTGAGGCTAAGAGAGATTGGAAAAAGTCCTGGAAGTCTCCTTGGTAGTAAATTGCAGGAATTCAAACCCTGGTCTTCCTGGCTTCAGAATCCATGCTCCTAACCACTACATTTCACAGCATTCTGAATTGTGTCCACATCGATTCCATGTGCCCACTGCCTGGCAACGGCATGTGGAATGTGCATCTCTTCCTCAGGATCACAGGCTCTTCACTCCCTGCCTTTGTGTGTGTGGTGGGTGGGGCTGGGTGCAGGCTGAGTTGTTTCGAAGTCTTTCTAAAGACCTATAAACATGCAAGATGGTAGAGATAGGAGTATGGGCTTTGACCTGATAGCTCTGAAACCTGGTTCTGGCGCTTACCAACTCTGCGGTCCTGGGCAAGTTACTTAACTCCCTGATGCCTCAGTTTCCCTGTGTGTAAAATGTGAAATGATATTTACTACCTCAAAAGACTAATGAGTTAATAAAAAAAATAATGAGCTAATAAGTGTTAAATATCTAGAATGATGTCTTGTACGTATTAAATAATATATGTGTTAAATATCATTATCCTATACATTTTTGAATGCAATTCACCTGACATTTTCTCCACAAATTTTTCCAAAAATCCCCCTTTGGGTCCTTGTTCCCTGGTGTCTCATTAGGAAATTAAAACAAAATAAATTTAAAAAACACCAGCACCACCACCACTACCACAAAAGAACAATACTGATAACAAAAAATACTAGCTTCTTGATATTCAATATATTTATTAATTAAACAGCTCACTCATTTTTATGTATGATTCAGACCTACTGACATAATCTTGTTTTTTGTAGGCTTTTCACTTATGTGCAAAATCATTGTTAATTTGACTTTTTCTCCCTTCTCTTGGCTGCTAGGAAACTCACAGTCATATTTTGAATCAGATAAAAGCATAGGATCTGCATAATTTTTTTCTCTAGTCCTGAATTTCCATATACTTTTTAGATTCCCTGATCTTATTTTTAATTAATTTTTTTCTATTTTATTGTTAATCTTTGGTAAGTCCCCTCACATCTTCTATGAAATAAAACAGTATAAATGTGTTCCTACAGTAAAGACTATATTCATCTTTGAAATTCCCGAATTTCTAGCACTGCTTTACATACACAGATTTAGACTGAGACAATGTTAAAGAAAACCAGAGCTGGACAGTAATTAATTAAAGCAGTAAAAAGATATTTTAATCAGGAAATATTGTTGTAAGAGAGGAAAAAAAACCCTCAGTATAGAACTGCACTCAGTCCTGAATATAAGGAAAAGAGAGAATTTATATACAGCTAAGGAGTAGAGCAGGGGTGGGGAATTGGTGGGTGGAAAATGACTAGGAAGGTAGGATAATTCTTGCTAAATTGATCTAAGAGGGTTCTTTGCTGAAAGCAGGCCAGGGTAATGAGGCATCATTGGGGATGTTCAAGGATGAGGTGAGGGATCAGATATTGAGGGTGGGGATTCTGGCTAAATCAACCGGATTTGACAAGACTCTCACTAAAACTGGCCTCTTGGAGGACACGCCCAAGGATGGAATGTAGTTGATAAAGAGTTTAGAGAAGCCTGAGTTTGGCTGAGAGAGGTGAACATGCCAATATCCAACTATGTTTCACCTACATAAAGAGTAGTTTCTTATGGTTCAACCTAACACTGTCTCGACAAGTGTTTGTTTTAAACAACCTCAATTTTTTATTTCTTTGAAAATTAAAATGCCATTTCTTGAATGTCTGCCCCCACTCCCCCGCCCGCCCCCAGCTTGTCAGGTGTGGCCGGGTACTCAATAAATGTATGTCTGCCTCGGCTCTAAGGGGACCCACAGCTGACACAGAGCGTTGTTACTGCCCAGCACTTTCATATTTAATTCATTACATAATTCTCCATAACTGATTTTATTGATGAACTGTGCAGTGTAAAATTATTATTTGTTAAAGATTTCACAGTACTTTAAAAAAAAAAACTTTATAGCTACAAAAAAAAATCCATTCCTTCATAAAGGCATTTGAGAGAAAAAAATCCAAGATAAAGAAGTTCACAGGATTAAAGATCTACTCTGCTTTGCTGTCTTCATCCCGTTTCACATAAACTCAGTGGCCTTATTTTTCAAATAGGCTTTTATTTAGGAAACAGATAAGAGGGATTCAGTTCACTTCCACAAATACTGAGAATCCACTATTGGTTAGGCTGAGGATAAAATGTTAAAAACGAAGCATATTTCCTACACTGAAGAGCGGCCCCTGGACTGGCACCAGAGAAATCTAACAGTTTTCAGTGTGACATGATACGCTCTCAGTTTCTACTTTTTAACTGTAAGTCTGTGCTTCTCTTTGACAACTAAACATCTTCCACAATCCATCACCATTATTTGTAATTTAAACAAATAAATTAAATGCAGCAACTAAATGCCAAAGTAATGGTGATTTTATTAAAATGCATTTTTACAGTAACCCGGTCTAACAAAATTTAAATTTAAATAAATATAAATAAATAAATAAATAAATAAATAAGTAGCTTGGCCAAGGTCTCTAAGAAAGTCCCTGAACAGCAAGCCCCATCCTCCTTCCCGTACCCTTCGCCAGTTAGTGTGAGAAAAGCAAAGGCGAGAAAAGCAGAGGCGACTACTGAGGCCTTTTTGAAAGCCAGAAAAATATATGAAATGTCACATTAAAAATAACAAAGAGTAAATTCCAGAGCAACTGGTACCTGCTGTTTGAATACATTTGTTCTATCTTGAATCACGTCACCAAAAATATGTGGCCTTTGTTTTCACAAATTTGTGGACAGAATCATGGGATTTTAGATTTGTGTAAGATCCTAGAGACCACCTTATATTGAACTTTGAGTTTACAGATGAAAAACACAAAGGTTCAAAGAGCTGCCAAATCTTTTTTTTTTTTTAAGATTTTTATTGATTTGACAGAGAGAGACAGAGAGAGAGGGAACACCAGCAGGGGGAGTGGGAGAAGGAGAAGCAGGCTTCCTGCCAAGCAGTAAGCCCCATGCGGGGCTTGATTCCAGGACACGGGGATCATGACCTGAGCTGAAGGTAGACACTGAACGACTAAGCCACCCAGGTGTCCCAGAGCTGCCAAATCTTATCCAAGGTTAGGACCCAGGGCTCTGACTAAAAGTGCGCTTTCTATGGTCCCAGCACATTCCCTGAAATCCTCCATCATTCCCCTCATTGTGACTTTATCATCTGTGTTCTACTTTCATGTGAAACTTTGTGTGTGTTTTTAGAATTCTCTCTCTTTCTGTATCACAATTTTGTGGCCATTTGTTTGTCATTGAGAAATATGTGTCAAAAGTCATTACCCTGTATGATTTTTGTTTAAAGAAATAAGAATGTAGGGCTTGGGTGATTTCATCTGTCTTCACGTGCCTATTTCTTCTATTCTCTCCATTTTCCTGCTTCCATACTCCTCAAAATGGGAGGGGGTTGATGGAATATGACAAAGGAGAAATATCTCATGATTCTTTCAGTCAAAGGGCATCACAGACTAGATGGAGCTGTAAGCGGAAGGCAATGTACTGAACCGAATAGCAAGGATTATATCTGTAAGAATTTGGGCTTTCACTGAACTAGCAAGTGTGGAGATGACCGGGGTGTAGAGCACCCCCTAGGAAAGTGTGTTAGCCTATGAACTTTCAGAACATTCATTGTGCTGGTCCAAAAATAATTCTAGAGGACAATACCTTGAGTCTGTTTCCAGAAAGGGAAATGTCACAAGTCATGATAGGGATAATGCTAGAGATGAGGAAGATGAGAAAGCCAAAGAGGAAGAAGATTCTTTCTCACACATGTCCGCATTCATCATGCATGCTTCATAGTTCACTATAGCTCTTCATGGCCATTATCTTATGCAGGTTTTGCAACCAACTCATCAAGCATATGCTTTTATGCCCATAGCATGATTGAGATAGTTCAACCAGAGAGAAGTAACTGCTGGGCACCTATGTCCCTGGCAGTTGGAGAGATGCAGAACAAATAGTTTTGCAATTGCTCAGTAAATATTTATTGGGCACTGTGGTCAAGTCCCTGGAGGAACGACAGCAGACACAAGAAACAGTGTCCACCCTTGTGAAACTTACCTGTCTGACTTCAACACTAAAGCAGCCCAAGAAGAGTGACTGAGCTTTTGACAATCAGAAAAATAAGTAGCATTTCTGAAGTTGTGATCAACTTGAAGACTAGCAAAGGAACCTATTTAGAGCTAGGTACACTTCATGGTGCTTTAAATCTTTATCTAAATTGTGTATCATTAAATATAATTAGTAATTTTAGTAAACATAATATCTTAATGTCTTAAAAAAGAATTCTATTGTCATGGGAGAAAAAAAAAAAGCACAGCTCAGTAGAAAGACTCTAGTGCAGATAACCACAGTTTAGGAAAGTAAAATTATTGGGACCAAAGCAAACACAGGCACCCCCATCCATGTGGAGGCAGCTTAATCCAGTCTTTGGATATAGGGTGATAAAAATAGCATCTGAAGGGCTAATCTTTCAAACCTAAACTTATAATTATGCAAACATCTCCTCAGGACATTAGTTCACTTAAAAAAAAGATATTTTACATATGTCCTTTGACTTCTTCTGAAATGGCTTAAGGTGGCTTGGCAGTTAAAACAAGTAGGAGAAATAACATTTAAGGTTATTTGAAAAGGCATTTTTTAAAAAGTAGATAGAATTGGCACTTTCAGGCACTTGAGCTGAGAAGATTATAGTACAGGGACAATTAGTTTATTTTCTGGCAGCTAAGCTATAAAGAGAAACATTTTGAATTACACAGTAATAGAAAACATACAAATTCATCTGTAGAGAAAATTCTTTCTGGACCTTAACCCAAGAAGGAATTTAGCATGTCCACCAGTATTTAAGGAAAAAAAGAAAAAAACCAACAACGTCATTCCGTGCACTTTATCTACAACCAGGGTTTTACAAAAGATACAGAAATGCTGTTCTCCTGGGTGATTCACAGACTGGCCTTCCATAAAGGCAGAGGGTGTGACATTAAATCATAACTCAGGGCAGGCAATTTTGTGCGAGGCTGATATAATGATGTCCCAGCATTCGGTTGGCCTAACTTAATGCTTGAATAGAACTTGAAGCCTTGAGATGAATGGCTAGTTGTATGTCCACTAAGCTTCTTTTCTCACATTGAGGTGTTTTAAGCAAGCTTTGGAAAAAACTATATCTCTTTCAATTCTTTTTTTCTCTACTTTAGCTTTATTGAGATATATTTAATATACAAAAAGTTGTGCATGTATACATTTTGATGAGCTTGGACATATGCATAAATCCCTTATACCACTGTTGCAATCAAGGTAATAAACATGTCCATTGACTCCAAAAGTTTCTTTGTGCCCCCTTGTTTTAGTGTGTGCACGTGTGGTAAGAACACTTAACATGAGATCTATACTCTTGTTTTTACGTACATAACACCATATTGCTAACTATAGGCATGATGTTGTACAGAAGATCTCTAGAACTTATTCTTCCTGTATAAACCGTACCTTTATATTCATTGGACAATTCTCCATTTCCCCCAGGCCTGTCCCCTGGCAGCCACCAATCCTCTTTCTGCTTCTATGAGTTTGATTGTCTTAGATACCTCATATAAGTGGAATCATGAAGTATTTGTCTTCTGTGACTGACTTATTTCACTTAGCATTAGGGAGCGCTCATTTTGCTTCTTTCTGTGATGTTTATAAAAGAGGACATGCTGTCAATGTTTTCACTCACACATTCCAAGCATGGTTTTAAGACAAAAGCCAGGGGATGGTGATAATATTCAAATCACAGTTTACAATTCTAAAGGTGTTTATTTGCTCACAAGGAAGATAAGTCATTGACCATTAGTCATGTTTATATTGAGAAAGATTATTTATCAAGAGGGCTGTAATTATTCCCCTCCTTATGGCCACACTATTTGCAATGTAAGCTTGTAGCCCCAGCCATCAAGAGGTGGAGATCATCCCCCTACTGCTTGAAACTGGGCTTGCTTTGAGACTTAAGCTCTGACAAATATGGTATGATTGAAGTGACAGTGTGTTGGTTCTGAGCTTAGAACTTCATCTGGGTCTCTTGAAACCCCACTGATACCCTGTGAAAACAAACCGGGTCTAACCTGCTGAATGATGACAGACACCAGTCTCAGGCATACCCCTAAGGCGACCAGCCAACAGCCAGGCACCCTGAAGAAACAGACTTCCCTAGGTGATCTGCAGCTTACTGTAGGTAGATGCATGAAGGATCCCAGCCAATATCAGAACTGCTCAGCTGAATCCAGCTTAATTTATTGACCCACAGAATTGTGAGCTAAATAAATATTGTTTTAAGCCACTAGCTTTTGGACGGTTTGTTTTTTTTACCACTTGCTAACTTATATATATTAAGAAATTACCAATAATAGCATCTCATATTTGCATTTTATTGTTGAAAAGTATTTTGCACATACTATCACAGTTGCTTCCTACCCAGAGTCTTCTTATTACATAAAGAAACATACCTACATTTTCCTTATGAGGTTGTGAGGACTCATGGAGGCATGTGGACTGGAATACAGTAGGTGCTCAATGGACGTTTCATTCCTTATTCTCCATTGCCTGGTTTCTCAACTTTTGTTGTTGTTGTTATTGCCACCCCAACTGGAGAATTTTTAGACATTTTTTTTCTAATTTTACCCCCCCCCAAAACTTTAATGCTACAAACACATTATATAGCCATTTCTGTACAGTATGTAAATCTGTGCTTTATGCATAAAGAGTAAAATTTGTTTGCCCCATAATAACCAATTTTAATCTCCTTGGGGGGTTACATCATTATCACTGAGAATGCATGCTCTGTTGGTATCATGATCTGCATTCTTGTTTCATGCTGACCCTGGAATCATGAAGTGATTTGTACTAGGGTGCAGAGCTTAAGAACTTCAGGCCTGAAAGGTTAACCTGGGGCATTTGACTCGAAGCCAAGCGCTCTTGGTACTCTATCAAAGAACAGAGCCTGGGTTCAAATGTGCATTTCATCTAAGGTTGGATAAATTGAATCATCTATCTTTACAACTCTGAGGTGAAAACCAACTAATTAAACGGCTTGTAGTTGTTATAGTGAAGGAGGGAAAAGCTCTATAAATGCTTAATAATCACGTTGACAGAATTGGAAGATGTTATTTGCTTCTCTGTGTATAGAGACAGTTTTCAGATGAAGAGAATTCATTCTTTGGAGCCATCCATCCAGCCTCTCACTAAATTCACCCACACTACATTCTTTAAGGATTTATAAGACAGAAAAGAAAACAGCAGTGAGGCAGATGAAAACATTTCCTTGATATAGGCATAAAACTCTAAGGACCGAAAGTGAGGAGGGGAGCCACAGACAGGGCAAGGCTGGAGAAGATTAAATGCGTATGTGTCACTAATCACTATATTCAACCTTTAGAAATGCTCTTTGTGAGGAAAGGCGTTTGCAGAGAGAGAGAGCGTATAAAGAAATGTGAAACCGACCCGAGCCACAAAGTTCACAGGACGAAATGTGATGGTTATTAAGCTCCCGCTGGCTTGCAGCCAAATGCAGAGTGTGCCCCTGTCCGCTCAATTTAACCTGACCTTGGTTAAAGAAGCAATTTTTCTTATGCATATGAGGAAGGGGGCTTGCAAAGAACTGAAATATGAAAGCATCCAGAGTCTTCTCAACATTTAGTTTACCTATCAAGGACTTCTGAGTTTGACTGATTTCTGAGCAATTACCAACACATTTCTAAACCAAGCTCGTCTCATAGGCTCCTGGTTCTCTGAAATGTCTCTCATTTTTTCAGCCAGGTAAGAGTAATAAATGAGAGGGACGCCTGGGTGGCTCAGTCGTTAAGCGTCTGCCTTCGGCTCAGGTCATGATCTCAGGGTCCTGGGATCGAGCCCCACATCGGGCTCCCTGCTCCGCGGGAAGCCTGCTTCTCCCTCTCCCACTCCCTCTGCTTGTGCTCTGTCTCTCTCTGACAAATAAATAAAATCTTTAAAAAAAAAAAAAAAAGAGTAATAAATGAGGAGAAGTGATTTTTCTGTCCCCAGATATTTTCTGCGAGAGGAAACAATGGATGTTGTAAATATTTAAGAGAGAGAGAGAGAGAGAGAGAGGAAGAAAGAAAGAAAAGAAAAGAACAGAAAAGAACAGAAAAGAAGAATGTAGGGAGAAGCCTCAGTAGCCTAGATCTAAAGCCTTATTATTATTTTACAGATGGGGAAACTGAGGCTTCAAGGCAGGAAGTGATTTCTTTCAAATTCACAGATGGAGTTAAAAGGAGAGCATATTTACCCAGTGCTCACTGTAACACGTTAGCTCTTACCTCCTATGAAACAGTGATCTGCTGTCATCTCAAGTATTGATTTTATTCTTCTACAGTCCCTTTAGGGACACAAACTAATAAAAACTCTTCTGGAATTACCTTTTGGCTCTTTCACATTCAGGCTGATTTGAAAGATTTCTCACCCTAGAGAGTCCATTTCAGTCCCTCCCTGTTCCATCATGAGTACCTACTGAAGCCCAGATGTGGGAGAGGCATCAAGTCTGTTGTCTGTTCCCAAGAGGTCAGAAAAGCAGGCCATCCTATAGCCTGCTGACCACACCTTCTTTCACACCCTCTTAGAATGAAACCCTTTTTCAAGTAGCATTCGGACATCAGCTGTTCTTCCAAATATCTTCCTTCCACAGGAGTTCTCACTGTTGCCAAGCACGGATATTGGTCCCACTGGCTATTCGCTTTGTGTCTGATTCATTGATTCTGGAGGAACCCACAATCTCTCTCTTTTCTGCCTTTCATCCTCTTGCCCCATTCTACTCCTCCTTGATGTCCTTCTTGGCTCTCAAAAACTCAGCTTGGTAGTTTCATGGGGTTGACTTTCTTATAGCCTATATGAGGCTTCCTTGTTTAGTGCAGTCTACAGTTCCAACTATATTCCATGCCTACCTCACCTTATAAAGCACTGACCTCTTTTGGTTGATTTAAGGACTCATGCTCTCATTTTCTTTCCTGTCTCTGGGGTCTTATCATGCCTGGATTCTCTTGATTTACTTCTGAACTCACTAGCCTGGATGGAGCCTGAAGAATTTAGATGAAACACTGCCTTCATGGTTTATTATGACATAGGTGTTTTAGATGGTCCCTAACCCCTATCCCTGCCCACTGAGCCAGAACGCCTTCTAGTTCTGGTGCTGCCACTCACTTGCTAGGAAATATTAGGAAAACCTTTTCCCTTGTTGGTTCTAAGTGTACTCACTTATGAACTGAGGAGGATTGCTTCAGTAGTCATTCATTCATTCATTCATTTCTTCATTGACCCAGCATACATATCTTGAGCTGCTATTCTGTGCTAGGAAGCTTACTGGTGTCAGTTTAAGGGATCTCCAGGGTGCCTTCACATACAGGTCACATGAGGTCACCTCCCTATTTATTCCTGCAGAAGCCAGAGTGACTCATTCTAGACAGGAAGCAGATGGGTCATAGCCAGGGCCTGTGGGGCATAGAAGCACCCCTTATGGACCCAGTTGGAGGTATGTCTGCAGAAGGGGAGACTGGGTGGGGGAGGAAGAAAGGAAGCAGCAATGGATCTACCTTTTCCCAAGTCCTTCCTGCAGCCGAGGGAGGCTGCATCCTGAGGTTGAAAATAGACAGAGTAGGACAGAAATAGCAGCACCTGCTTCAGTCTGCAGTCTCACAACCTGAGCTCCCAGAACGAGATGTGCCTGCAGGCGAAAGCACTTGCCACGGGGAACTGCAGAGGAGCGATGCTGGCCCTGAACATTGTTTTAATTACCAGGTGCCTGTATTGGCC
This sequence comes from Phoca vitulina, assembly GCF_004348235.1. Lineage (NCBI taxonomy): Eukaryota > Metazoa > Chordata > Mammalia > Carnivora > Phocidae > Phoca > Phoca vitulina. The sequence goes on along the minus strand of NW_022589724.1, from coordinate 18,518,859 downwards.
CCGAGTCTCTTCTTTCCCTCCCCATCACAGATGGGGTGTCAGAGTCGACATTGGGCAGAAGACTGGGGCAGAGCTGGGCTTTGGCCTCAACTTGCTGGGGGATCCAGATTGGACTTCTATCCCACATGGGCCTCAGTTTCCCCATCTTTAAAATCAGAGAGCAGGTCTTGAAAATTCACTTAAGTTCTAACAAGCTGGACCCAGTGGTTCCCCTCTTTGCATTCCTACTTGCTCCTCCTCACCCCACCGCACAGCCCACAGTCTTTCCTTCTTCCTTCCCTCCTCAGTGTCCACGATCCCCCTCCACTGTTCTACCTCCTCTAAGGACTGCAGGAAAGGGGGCGATTTGTGTCCAAAGCACCCAGGTTGGCCACAGAGACAATAAGAGCAATGGCGGGGCTCACATCTCAGTGAGTCTCTCTCCCTGTTGTGGTACCTTCAGGACAGAAGAAACTTGGCTTTTCTGGAGGGGGCCAAGCCAGGGGATCCAAGGTTGGTGCCCAAGTGGGCCAGTTTTGTCAATCAGTTGACTTTTCACAGCTTTCAGGACTCTCCTTGGTGTCACTGCCCACCCCCACCCTTTGCTGCCCCCTTCTGCTAATTTCTTCCATATCAGACACTCCAAACCTTCAGCCCACAGGCAGCATTCTCACATTTTGTCCTTGTCACCCAGGCTCACTCTGCTGGCTACTTCACTGCCACCCTTCCTCATCCAGGAAACTTCCATTTTCTTTTCTTCTTCTTCTTCTTCTTTTTTTTTTTTTTTTTAAAGATTTTACTTATTTATTTGAGAGGGAGAGAGAGAGCAAGCAAGCACACAGAGCGAGAGGGAGACGGAGAGGGAGAAGCAGACTCCCTGCCGAGCAGGGAGCCCGACGTGGGGCTCCATCCCAGGACCCTGGGATCATGACCTGAGCCGAAGGCAGACGCTTAACCCACTGAGCCACCCAGGCGCCCCAGGAAACTTCCATTTAACTACCTTCTTTCTTCACTTGGGGTCCTTCCCCTTTACTCTTCCCTCTCCGATATGTGACCCCATTCTCTCATCTGCGGTGGATATTCCCTCCTCTGTCTCCTTCTCTTCATTCTCTATTTACCCCACATCCTGTCCCACATTCTCCTTCCATATCTCACTCTCTCATCATTCATCCCTGCCCTTCACTCCTTGCTACAGTAACTTAGTGCCCTGGAAAGACCATGCATGGTATTGGATGTAGGATGGACATGGGAGGGTTTACATTCTTTGGTCTTGAGGAAATTGCCTAAGCCTCAAATACATGATTTACTCATCTTCAAAATGGGTCAGTAAAAAAGTATGGGCAAAATTTCTATGTTGACATGAGATGACATCTGTGAAGAATCTATGTCTTAAGAGACAACAATAAACGCAGTGCCTAAAAAATAAAATGGGCTGTTATAATAATCACAATCATCTTCATGAGTGCCATCAACAACAGCAACAACCAAATGCTAGTATTTCTCCTACTTTCCTCTTTTCATTTTCCCAGTCTCTCTCTCAGTTCTAGTTCCTCCTGGATGAAGTTGTGTCCCTATTATATGCTCGCATCATCCTCCAAACGGCCCCTCTCCTAGTTCCTATAACACTGGCTTACAGTCGTCTGTTTGACCTTCCTTTGGTCCTCTCCACTTGGATCAGGGGCCCCGTCTTGATTATCCCTATGTGTCTGGGGCCTGAGACAGTGCTGTACGAGCATCAGGTACCAGGGCCAGGACTAGAGTGAGGCCAGTGAGGTACCTACGCCATGATGTGTGGGGAGCTCAGAATCGTGCCTCTATAACAGATACCCAGTAAAAATACACTGAATGGTTTGTGTGTTCCTTCCCCTATATTTTCTCAATTCTATCAGCCTGTCCATTGCTCTCTCTCTCTTTTCTCTCCCTCTCTTCCATTCGCTCCTGTCTTCACCCATGATTTTCACTCTCTGGCATGTTCCTTTAACAGCATCAGCCTTCTCTCCCCTTCTCCCCTCCTCCTCCAGTCTCCCCTGTGCTCCTTCTTCTGGATCCTCCCCAGCCCTTTCTCTGTCTACTTGCTTGAATCTGGCAAACTTTCTTCCCTTTGCCTCTTTCTTTATTGATTTGTATGGCGTTATTTTGTCCATGGAGGGAAAGGGTTTCTTTGATACTCCAAAGGATCAGCCTGGGCACAAAAGCCACGGACAGCTTTTGTTTGATGTGGACAATTTTATTCCCATTCAATTCCCCAGGTTTTCAAACAGCTGCAGATCTGTGAACTCAAAACATCTGAGCCAGTTCATCCCCCCTCTCCTGAAAGTGCACAGGCATTTTTTTTTTTTTTTGAGTCTTTAACAACCTGTCCTGTACCTCACTGAACAGAGGTCACATCATTAGTTGGGCCCTGAGTTCATCCTGAAAAGTAAAACTGTTAAATTAAGACCAGATCCAGGTACAGCTCTTTAAACAAAAGTGAAAGATACAAGCAAAAACCCAAAGGACTTCCTTCTTCCTGTCACATGTTCATCGTGTCCTCCACTTTCTAAGGTCAAAATTTTTTTAAACACTTACATCTACTATCTGAGCTACATTCACCATTAGCAGTACAGTCCTTCTCTAATTAGGATATTTGCCCAAATAAAACTGCCTTGAATAATTTTAAATTTAAAAAATTTATCAAATAGGGCACAAGCGGCCTTGTAGATTTAAAATATGGATACATAAGTTTCTATGAACAATTTGCAGACTAACTGAACAGGTGTGTGCTATGGGGTTTGGTGTCTCCTCACCCCAAGTGTCTGTGGCTCTCCAAAAGTTTCCCATATATTAGCTAGCATGCCTGATCTATAAAATATGATACTGGTCTCAACATTTGCTCTAATCACTCTTAGAGAAAGGGTTAAATTCAAGATGAAAATGTAGATTCATGGAAAACCCCACACTTTGGAGACATCACCTCTACCTGGGGAAGCAGAGGGCAGTGCTGATCTAGGTGAGTCGAGGCAAAGAGGGAAGCAGGATCATCTTGGGTACAGAAAATGTCTAATATTTGGTGGAAGGCTAAGGCCCTGCTGTACCTTCTCTGGAGAGACATTTTGCAACATTTGACACAATTTAAAAATGCATGTATGGGGGCGCCTGGGTGGCTCAGTCGTTAAGCGTCTGCCTTCAGCTCAGGTCATGATCCCAGGGTCCTGGGATCGAGCCCCACATCAGGCTCCCCGCTCGGCGGGAAGCCTGCTTCTCCCTCTCTTGATCCCCCTGCTTGTGTTCCCTCTCTTGCTGTCTCTGTCAAATAAATAAATAAAATTTTAAAAAAAATAAAGTTTCTTTAAAAAAAAAAAAAAAATGCATGTATGACTGACCCTGCATTCCCAACCCTGAGAATATATTCCACAAATACATTGGCACATGTGAGAAAAGATGTATGTATATGCAACAGGAACACTGAAACATTGCTGGTGGAAAAAAAATGATCAGAAATAACCTCAGTGTCAATCAGCAGAAGTAATTATATTACACACATGCCTTGAAATATCTTGCAGCTGCCAAAAATAATGAGCTTTTATGTACCAATATGGTAAATCTTTCTGATATAAGACCAAGGGGGATGGGCTGGATGGGGAATGGGCATTAAGGAGTGCACATGATGGAATGAGCACTGGGTGTTGTATGCAACTGATGAATCACTGAACTCTACCTCTGAAACTAATGATACACTATATGTTAATTTACTGAATTAAAATAAAATAAAATTTAAAGAAAGACCAAGTGTTAATATCATGGAGAGGATGGTACCATTGTGATGCATTTTGACATGTCAGCTTGGCTAGCCTGAAGTATAGTCCTCAGGATGCCCTAGTCATATATTTTTGGTTAGGGACAGCTAAAGGGATATGCTCTCAAGAGAGCTGATGGGCAGAAAGGAAGCTGTGGTCATTTTGTAGCACATCTGAATCTCTCCCAGTTACTCAATCAAACATTAATATTGATGAGGCTGTGAAGGGAGTTTGCAGATGTGATTAAAGTCCCTAATCAGTTGACTCTGGGTTAATCAAGAGGGAGATTATCCAGGGTAGGCCTGATTTAATCAGTTTGAAGGTCTTTAGAAAGAGTCCTAAGCATCCCCCGAGGCATATACACCCAACAGCTGCTGGGGTAGCTGTTGCTTGTTCTTCTCCTTGAATCTTCCTTCCTGACCACTCCCTATGTACTAGGATTTTCAGCTCATGGTTGTGGGGTTCAGTCTGCTTGTGATTTTTCCTTCCTGACAGTCTGTCCTACAAACTTTGGACTTGCTTAGCCAGCCTCAACAACTGCACTAGCCAATGTCATGTAATAATTCCTACACATACATATATGTGTGTGTGTGTGTGTGTGTGTGTGTGTGTGTGTTTATCATACAGGTTGTCTTTTTCTGGTTAAACCCTGACTGATGTGCCTTTAGTGTAAAAAAAAAATACATTAGATATCTAATGTTGGAAACCCAGAAATCACCAATAGTGGTGTATCTGTGGGATGAGAAGACAAGAACAATGGTGGGAAGAGATGCATTCCTACCTTCTATACTTAACTTTGTGTTTTAACTTATTCAAAGGTCATACTTAATTTTTTATTGTAGTAAAAAAGAGCATAAAATTTGCCATCTCAAATGATTTTCAAATGTATAGTTTGGTAGGGTCATATTTACACTTTTGTTAAACACATCTCCAGAACTTTTTTTATCTTGCAAAACTGAACTTCTATACCTTTTAAACAACAGTTGTCCTTTTCCTTCTATCCCTAGCCCACCGTTAGTTCCTCTCTCTATGCATTAGACAACTTTTAGATGTCAGATATAAGTAGAATCAGACCATATAAGTAGAATTGTGGCATGGTTAATTTTAATACAATTTTTAAATTGTATTTAATAATTTTAAAAACTTTATTTATTTATTTATTTGAGAGAGAGGGAGAGAGAGAGTGTGAGTGGGGGGAGGGGCTGAGGGGGAGGGAGAGGAAGGGAGAAAGAATCCCAAGCAGACTCTGTGCTGAGTACAGAGCCTGACATGGGGCTCAATCTCACGACCCTGAGATCATGACCTGAGCTGAAACCAAGAGTTGGATGCTTAACCAACTGAGCCACTCAGGTGCCCCTCAATTGTATTTAATAATTTCAACACAATGTTTGAAAATACTGCCAAAGCACAACACCTATACCTAATATCTTTCTTCTCTAGGGGAAGACTATCATAAGTATTGGCTGACTGGTTATTTGATTCATTGTTTTCTGTCACTTAACACAGACCTTATTTTATACCTAACTTCCGTTTATTCAACAAATATTCATTGACTGTCAAAAAGCATGAGCTACCAGGTTGGATACCTGGGAACATGAAGATAAATAGGTGAAATAATAAAAATTTTATTTATCATATTGGTTGTCTTTGGAGCCACTGAGATAATGGATGTAACATGGTCACCACAGTTGTAACATTGTTAATAACAATGGAATCCAATGTGGAGCCCAAGGAGGGCAATCCCTATTGCCTAATGCAAATCTGCTGATTGAATCTGGGGAAGCCAATCACCACTGCTCTGGATACTTGCAGAGATGGACATTAGGGGTATATGCTCTGTGAGCTGCACTGATTGATATCATGTACTCTAGTATAAAACAATTCATTGAGAGATATTTTACTGAAGGTGAAAAAGAAGGGGCTAAGAGTGCAGGACGCACTAGAGCCTAGTTCATTTTTTTGTTGTGTTTAATTTAATCCTAATTCTTTAGGCAACTGAAGACTATAGAGAATTTCCCTTTATTCATTCTCCTTCTTATATATGGATAGGCTAATATTACCACTATCAAAGTGGTAATATTATGAATGATAATTTAAGCCATGCATTGAGAACTAATTCTGTGCCATATACTGTTCTAAGTCTTTTATATGGATGGATCAGTTTAACTTTAACAAAACCCCTACGAAGTAGGTGAATGTCATTATCGCCACTTTTCCAATTAAGGAACTAAGGTTTATAAAAGTTATAAAGTGTGCTTATGGTTAAGGACAGCCTGGGTCCTTTGTCAATAGGTGCGTTGCCCTACTGAGTACATGTGTTGTGGTGGGCAAGGGGGTTTTGGAGAGAAGAGTATCCAGCCTCTGCCCTTGAAGGTAAGCGGAAAGTAGCAGACATTAATAATGAGTTGTAATGTAATGAGTAAAATTCAAAGCAAGATGGTACAGCAAGATGGTACAAGGGTCCCAAGAGGCACCCAAAGAAAGGAAAACAGGCTCTTGCTGCCCTGTATGTCAGAAGTCACACATGCTTACAACAAAGCTGGCATCATTCAGAAATGATGGCCTGTTGGTGAACCATTTTAGAGTCAGTTTGTAATTTGCACTGCATGCAGGCCCACATTTGCACAAGTAAGCGCATTGTTTTGGAACCTTCATACCATTCCATTTCTACACTAGGATCATGGTGTTTTCACAGTTCTTGGCACATACTGCATGGTTATTCAATAAATATTAATAAATAGTTTATTATAGATAGTATAGGCTTTAGATTCCAGAAGACTTGGGTTCAAATACTACTCCATGGATAAGTTATTTATCTTCTCTGGTACTTAGAGTCCTTATTTATATAAAAAAGGAAACCGTAGTGAGATACAGACCTTATGGGGTTGTTCTGATGATGAAATGAGAAACTCAAACAAAATAATTAGCATCATGCCTGCCACATGTAAGTGCCTAGTGAATAGATGCTATGATTGGGTTCTTAAAATAATGACCCAAAAGCATTCTGAAGGATTAAGCCGATAGGTTCCCCAAAAAGACCACTTTGGAAAACATCACTCCATTGTATGGATGAATCCAGGTATGTATGTTAAATACTGAGCCATGTTTCTTTAAAATTTTATGCTGTAAAGTGAAAAATATATGGGGGATCTAAATTTGGCATAAAAGCAATGAAAGAAAGTCTGGTTTGTGTAATTCCCTTGTACCTTCAGTGAGAGTGGTCTAGCAAATGAATTCACGTAACAATTCTGCACTAATCCAAGCTTTCTCTATATCCACGCTCTGGCACAGCCTGGATTTCATCTTGTCAAACCCTGGAATCTCAGCACTGACAAGTAGATTTCTATCTCTCTCTGGCTATACCACACTTTCCGACTGTGGGCATTGTATTCCTCTGACCTGCTTTATCACTGATACAGGAAGGGGCACAGAAAGGGGCTGTGAGGTTGTCAGTGGATGGCTTCTGAATTGGGGATTAAGATCATACATCCACATACAAATCGACTTGGTCTTCCTAGCATTTTCCTCTCTGCCTTCCCCTCCCAAATGCAAGGTGGAGTCTGGAAGCTGCTCGAACATTATGGCTGTTATAGAACCAAGCTATAATTTTCAGGCTAATGGAAGACATATTGGCAAAAGTTGACATTAAGTGGAACTAATTGCACTGTAAGTGCTAAATAACTAAGAAATAACTACCCTATAATTTATGGTTCAGTGTGGACTATTCAGTAACTTTGGAGCTCTTCGTATAGCAAGAAGCTCAGTGATGCATGAGCTGCCAAACTTTCCACCATTCAGGGGGCTCTAGAAGCTGAAGATCATGCATTGCGCAGATATGCAAGGCTGTGGTTTATAAAGGCAACCTTCGCTACTCTGTGGATAATGGCTTCACTCCGATGCTTAGTGCACGAGAACTGTGCTTCGCAGAGTCTTTGCTGCAGATCCATTGTAGGTTGAAATCCCAAGCCTAGTGCATATTTAAGGAGTATGTTTTTATGCTATACTTCTTTTTTTTTTCTTTAAAGATTTTATTTATTTATTCATGAGAGACAGAGAGAGAGAGATGCAGAGGGAGAAGCAGGCTCCCAAGGAGCAGAGAGCCCGATGCGGGACTCGATCCCAGGACCCTGGGATCATGACCTGAGCCGAAGGCAGACGCTTAACCATCTGAGCCACCCAGGCGCCCTTTATGCTATACTTCTGCTAATGGATGGACATTCTGCCATAGACAAAATAAATTAAAAGAGAAAGTAAGGGCAAGTGACAAGGCATAAAGAATATGCATCTCAAAAACAAAGCCCAGGACCAGACGGCTTCACACGTGAATTCTACCAAACATTTAAAGAAAAGTTAATGCCCATTTTTCTCAAACTATTCCCAAAAAAAAGAAGAGGAAGGAAAACTTCCAAATTCATTTTATGAGGCCAGTATCACCCTGATACCAAAACCAGATAAAGACACCACACACACACACACACACCACACACACACACACACACACACACACACCACACACACACCACACACACACACACCACACACACACACACACCACACACACACACACCACGCACACAACCACACACACACACACACACACACACACACAAAGAACTATAGGCCAACATCCCCGATGAACACAGATGCAAAAATCCTCAACAAAATATTAGCAAACCAAATCCAACAATACATTAAAAAATCATATACCACAATCAAGAGGGATTTATTCCCAGGATACAAGAGTGATCAATATTCACAAAACAATCAACATGATACATCATATCAATCAGAGAAAGGATAAGAACCATATGATCATTTCAATAGATGCAGAAAAAGCATTTGACAAAGTACATCATTCATGATAAAAACCTCTGCAAAGTAGATCTAGAGGGAACATTCCTCAACATAATAAAGACCTTATATGAAAAACCCACAGCCAACACTGTATTCAATGTTGAAAAACTGAGAGCTTTTCCCATAAGGTCAGGAACAAGACAGGAACTCTTACTACTTTTATTCAATATAGTATTAGTAGTCCTTGCCACAGCAATTAGACGAGAGAAAGGAATAAAAGGCATCCACATTAATAAGGAAGAAGTAAAACGTTCATTATTTATAGATGATGTGAAATTATATACAGAAAACCCTAAAGATACCACCAAAAAAACTACTAGAGCTGATAAATGAATTCAGTAAAGTTGTAGTATACAAAATCAATGTGCAGAAATCTGTTGCATTCCTATACACTAATAATGAAGTAGCGGAAAATGAAATTAAGAAAACAATCCCATTTACAATCACACCAAAAACAATAAAATATCTAGGAATAAACTTAACCAAAGAGGTGAAAGACCTGTACTCTGAAAACTATAAAACAGTGATAAAAGAAATTCAATATGACACAAGGAAATGGAAAGACATTCCATGCTCATGGGTTGGAAGAACAAATATTGTTAAAATGTCTATACTACCCAAAGCAATCTACAGATTTAATCTAATCCCTATCAAAATGCCAACAGCATTTTTCACAGAACTAGAAAAACAATTCTAAAATTTGTATGGAACCACAAAAGACCTTGAATAGACAAAGCAATCTTGAAAAAGAAAAACAAAACTGGTGGTATCATAATTCCAGATTTCCAAGTTATATTACAAAGCAGTAGTAATTAAAACAGTATGGTACTGGTATAAAAATAGACACAGATCAATAGAATAGAATAGAAAACCCAGAAATAAACCCACAATTATATAGTCAATTAATTGCTGACAAAGGAGGAATGAATATCCAATGGGAAAAAGACAGTCTCTTCAACAAATGGTGTTGGGAAAACTGGACAACAACATGTAAAAGAATGAGACTGGACAACTTTCCTTCACCACACACAAAAACAAACTCAAAATGGATCAAAGAACTAAATGTGAGACCTGAAACCATAAAAATCATAGAAGGGAGCACAGGCAGTAATCTCTCTGACATTGGCTGCAACAACATCTTTCTAGGTATGTCTCCTGAGGCAAGGGAAACAAAAGCAAAAGTAAACTTATTGGGATTACATCAAAATAAAAAAGTTTCTCCATAGTGAAGGAAACCAGCAACAAAACTTTTAGCAACCTACTGAATGGGAGAAGATATTTGTAAATGGCATATCTAATAAAGTGTTAGTATCCAAAATATATATAAAGAACTGATAAAACTGAACACCCAAAAAACAAGTAATCCAGTTAAAACTTGGGCAGAAGACATGAACAGACATTTCTCCAAAGAAGACATACAGATGGCCAACAGACACATGAAAAGATGTTAATCATCACTTACCAATAAGGAAATGCAAATCAAAACTGCAAAGAGATATCACCTTACACCTGTCAGAATGGCTAAAATCAAAAATATGAAACAACTTTGGAGAAAAAGGAACCCTCCTGCACTGTTGGTGGGAATGCAAACTGGTGTAGCCACTGTGGAAAACAATATGGAGGCTCCTCAAAAAATTAAAAATAGAACTACCCCAAGATCTAGGAATCGCACTACTGGGTACTTACCCAAAGAATACAAAAACAGTAATTCAAAAAGATACATGCACCCCTATGTTTATTGCAGCATTATTTACAATAGCCAAACTATGGAAGCAGCCCAAGTGTCCATCAATAGATGGATGGATAAAGAAGATGTGGTGTAAACATGTAATGGAATATTACTCAGCCATAAAAAAAAAGAATAAAATCTTGCCATTTGCAACAACATGGCTGGAGCCAGAGTGTAAAATGCTAAGAGAAATAAGCCAGTCAGAGAAAGACAAATACCATATGATTTCACTCATATGTGGAATTTAAGAAACAAAACAAACAAGCAAAGTTAAAAGAGGGAGGGAGAGAAAAGGATAAGCCAACAAACAGACTCTTAACTATAGAGAACAAATTGAGGGTTACCAGAGAGTAGGTGAGTGGGGGGATGGGTGAAATAGGTGGAGGGGATTAAAGAGTACACTTAACATGATGAGAAAAAAATAATAAAAATTGATTAAATAAAAAAATAAAGAAAAAGAATATTACTCTCATCTGGATGACAACTATCATTTCACTTAGGCTACAAATTCTAGTACTTCCAAACCATCTTCTGAGTACAGCCTTAATACAGGACTCCATTAATTGTCCATTAACTGGTGCAATAATCTTCTGATATCCTTGTCACCCATTTTTCTTTCCTACCCCACTTGTGTCCCCAGTTCCGCTCCTCACATTTATCACTTATCCTCCAAAACCAAAAATGTGCTCAGACCACTTCCCTTGCTCAAACTCCTTAAATTACCTGTTATCTAAAACAGTATTTTTCAAAGCAGTGATCCATGCAACACTAATCACAAGAGATGCATTTATATATATGTATCTATGTGTGTATATATAGAGAGAGATAATATCTGTATCTGTCTATATGTATCTATCTAGTTAAATGTATTTTTTAAATGCTGAATACTTAGAAAGGCTCTAAGAAGGCTTGTAGAAAAGAATTTTGTTTAACTTTGGTTAAGTTAGTTTTGTTCAATCTTTGGCCATAGAAATTCATGTGTGTGTGTGTGTGTGTGTGCACACGCATGCACACTTATGTGTGTGAATAATGCCTCTCTCTATACCCTTATTGCCCCATAACTCTAGTCTTTTCTTTCCTGGAAAGCATTTTTGAGAAATCCTGGTCCCCAGGTTAGATCCTAGCTCTATAGTATACACTCTTCTCTGCTCACTTAGTTTATAACCACTCTTTCAGGAAGTCCAGACACTGTCCCCATCAGACTTCCTGTACTGCCCAGCCAGATTTAGTCATTCCTTTAGGTTCTTACAGAAGTCTGTTTTAGATCTATGTACATTGTTCTGTAAATATTTGTCTTCTCAGTATAAGCCAGAACTTCTCATCTTGGGCACTACTGATAATTCTTTGTTGTGTTGGGGGGGGTGCTGTCTTGTGCATTGTAAGATGTTAACAGTTTCCCTGGCTTTTACTCACCAGATGCCAGAAGCACCAACATTACCCCACCACTCCCACTTATGATTATCATAAGCGTCTCCATATATTGCCAAATGTTCACTGGGGCATAAAATTACATCCTGTTGAGAACCACTAATCTAAGGGGTGAGGTACTAGAGGCCAGAAGTTTCAGCTTGCTCATTCATTTATCTCCACACCTAATACCCATGGTTGATTGACTATAAATACTTAATGAACAGTTCTTTGCACCCCCCCAAAATCTTTGCCAAACTACAGAACACATGAATAAAATAAATTCATCTCATTATAAATAAATATCTGCATATATGATATTATTAAGTATTATGTTAATATCAGTAATATTAATGTAATTAATTACTGTCATCCAACCACATTTCAAGAAAAAACATGCTTGCATTTGACAGATTTATTGAAGGAAACAGAAAAAGTAAAACTAGATTGTTGATACGGTAAGTAGCAGTTTCGGTAAAGTATTAGGTAGTAATAGCAGCCACGTGTTTAGTGTTTTTACATTTTCCAACTTACTTTCTTAACCTCACTTTCACCAACTGTAAAATGGGTACATTGTTATCTATTCTTTAATCACAAATGGTTCCTCTGATGGTAAATTAAATACATATTTTAGAAAGACTTCGAAAATGCTAGAGTACTCAGGAAAGGAGATGATAATCTTATTCAACATGTCTGAGGACTAGAAGATACTGCTCCTTATAAATTTATTCTTCTCCAAAAAATGAATTTCTATTATTCTTGGAAGAACTAAAATATAAGTATCTAAAGACCAAAAAAAAACGGTTTTTAAATTTTAATTTGACATTTTAGATAGTAACTTCTGTAAGTTATTTTACTAATATCCTTTTTTTCGAAAACTAATTGTATCATATTTGCACATAATTGAACTACTACTTCATGAGACAGAATCATCATTATAACATTCACGTGCATACTGAATCATTTCAACCTCCCTCTAGAAGGTTCAGCACATTGTACGTTCTGCTATTGTTCCCTGGTTCTATTTGTTTTTGTCACTTCTTACTTTTTTCCGTCAGTTACATACCCTGAGCTATCCCTCTTACTGCTTTCGTTGTGTCTTTGCCGAAGACTGCCCTTAAAAAATGTGTTGAAACTACTTATTTTCTATAAAAATTAAAAAAAAGACATGAATATGTTTGTTTTACTTAAAAGCAAAGTGAGAATACATAGGACCTAGGATCTTTCTTAGGAAGAAAACGTGTGGACATTACTGCATTGATATTGAGATACCGGTTTTTAACTGCTCGGAAATCTTTTATTATTTCTCCTCTTTTTAGAGTTTCAGACTGAGTTATTATAAAGAAATGGCATTGTTGTTTGGGTGGGTACCAGCCAGGGGAGGGATGAGATAACATTCTGTGTACACAGGGGGAACAGTGAAGGAGGGTGGGAAAAGATAGAGAAGAAGAAAACAAGACAGGATGAAAAAATAGAATATCAGAGTAGAAAGAAGACAAGAGAAGATTCTGGGTATTAATCTTCTCCTCTAAATGATTTATTCCACCTCTATTATAATCTTGTGGTAGAAAAACAGTCTTCAGAGAAAGATTCTTCCCGAATATATAAGTATGTTCCTCATGTGAAGGAGTTCTAACTATTTTTAATCAAGTGATACTTGGTACATGAAATAGTGGTTATCCTGAAAAATGGACGCTGGCATACATGCGTAACAGAATTTTTCTGTGACCAAAGCTCCCCTTTAGAATAGATTGACCTTTTTTTCCCCTTGGGTGGGGGTAGTAGATTTACGTTCTTAGTGTTCCCTTTGTTCTAGGTGAGGCTTCTATTAAGGAACTTCAGATATTCCCTCTCTCAATATCCTCTGCTGCTACAGTGAGGTTTAAGAAGCAGAGAGCTGGTGATAATTAGCACTTCCTGTACATTTTTTAAAGGTTTTATTTATTTGAGAGAGAGGGGTGGGGAGGAGCAGACGGAGAGGGACAAGTGGACTCTGTGCTGAGCAAGGAGTCTGACATGGGGCTGGATCTCACCTCCCTGAGTGCATGAGCTGAGCTGAAATCAAGAGTCAGATGCTCAACCAACTGAGTCACCCAGGCACTGCCCCTTGTACATTTTCTATGCATACCGTCTTAATTCCTTGAAAAAAATGTAAGTAGGCCTTTACAATCTGAATCCAGAAATTCTGTTTTTCAGGATTTTATCTGTAAAAGAGGAATGATATTATCTAACTCAGTGCTTCATGAATTTTAATGTGAACACAGATTACCTAGGGATTTGTTAAAATGTAAATTCTAATTCAGTACATCTGGGATGCGGCCAAGACTCTGCATTTCTGTTGTGGTATTTAATTTATAAGGTTTGTGTAATGATTAAATGAGGTAAAACTTAAAAGATCTCAAAGGACTATGCATATAGAAGCTGAGGATTACTGCTATTTTCTGATGATATACTATATACTAAAAGAGACTATCCAGAGTACATTTGAAAAGATGTGATGAAATTCTTTTTAAGTAAAAAGATTGGTATTTGAAAATCTGGGTTCCAGTCCTATAGCTTTTGGGTAAGCTACCTCTTGAGTCACCATTTTCTGCCATGTAGAATGGGAATGACTGCTCATCTTAGAAGGATTACATCAGAAAATGTATCTAAATTCCCTGTCATTGATTCCAGCACATAATAGGCAATCAGTGCATTGCAGTTGTTTTATTATATTGTTACAGAAGGCACAAGGTAGAGATATCAGTATCTGTCACTTTGCCCAACTTGTACGTTTCCAGATGGCTTGCAACTGGATCCAGAGACTCAAAAAAGGAAAAAAAGAAAAAAAAGTAATGAAAGAGATTATTAACATGACAAATGGAAACTTTTTACTTATAACTGAAACAAAAGACATTTGTGACTAAGATGATAATGGAGAGCATTTTGAGAATGTTTACCCCAACACCAATTTATTTTCAATAAAAATAGTAAGTGTTCATGGCAATTAGAATTATAGAGTTGAAATTTATAAACCCACATGTATTTTATTTATTCAGAACGTTCCACCTGAATTGAGCTCAAGTCTCCACTGGTGCTACCAATGAAGAAAAAGTTTTTCTATGGAAATTAAGAGTGTGAAGCACATTGATATGGAGGAGGAGGAGGATGGAGAGTGTGCAGGTAGAGCAAATGCTTAACTCTATTAGTTTGGATTGTCATTTCTTGCTCACTTTTTTATCCATATTAAACTTATTTTCCTGGCAATGCCTTCTACTCAGAAGTTTTAAAAGTAGCTCTTGCTACAGAAGGTAATATATAAATGTATCCTCTGCAACAGGGGTGGTTAATAAGCTGTGGGACCAAATCTGGCCCTCCACCTATTTTTCGCAGATAAAGTTTTATTGGAAAACAGTCATGTTCACTCATTTACATATTATGTAGATGATGTCACACCGTAACATCAGAGTTGAGGGTTTTTGACAGAGACTGTATAGACTACAAAGTCTAAACTACTTACTATCTGAACTTTTATAGAAAAAGTTTGTTGAAATCTTCTCTAGAGGAAAATCAATCTAACATTTGTCAACAGCCTACTATATGCCATGTACTTCATCCATGTTATTTATTTTAATCAAAACCATATTATAAAAATTTCTTTAATGATTTTCATTTGCCAGTAAGTGTTGCAGATGCAGCAATAATCAGTAAAACAGTTACTACCAACTTATATTTATAGAGGTGGGTAAATGTGATGACACTTAATGTGAATTGTAGAATGCCACAGACTCATGCAGTTAGAAAATCCAGTTGACATGGTCATGGAACACAATACAACTTTGAGATAAATATTCTAACCCCCATTTTAACAATAAAGAAACTGGGACTCAGAGAGGTTGAGAAATTTGCCCCAAGTCAGGTAGCTAAAACATCAAAGTTGTATTTATACACTTTATATACCATACACCCCCCCCACACACACACATATTTCTAACTAGAAACACATGCTCATTGCTCAACAGGCACTGTGCTTCTGGCGTTTGTCTTAGAATTGCTGTCTCCCTAGTGTCTTACCTCTTATCTGTCCTGCCTTGTCCCATTTTCTGATTTCAGGAAAATTTCTATAACTCTGACCACCTTTCTGGCATGGTACCATTCCTTAAGTCCATTTTCTCTTTGGACCCATGCTTTCCTAGTGCCTGACCCACCTGACTTAATGTTCTCACCAATATCTCATTTATGTGCCTTGATGGGTGAGGTTTCTCAGGATCCCTGGCTCTGGTCTGACCACATCATTTCTACTCTCAGATTTTCCCTCAGTATTCCTGAGCAAAAGAACCCATGATCCCCCATTAGTCAATCACTTTGGATCTAATGATAAACAAGCAGTGAATAACTCCAGTTAATTTAACATTGGGATGCAGATGGATACTGCTGATGATCAGTCTTGCCTATTTCTTTAGCAATTCTACAAGGAAAGATACACTAAAAGCACGACAAGGAAGACCCTTGCACATGGAATCAGTAAACCCGCTTTTAGGTCTTACCTTTCTGACTGTTATTTTCTCATTTGTAAAATTCAGATAATTATAGGTATCTTACAGACTTACTGTGAAGTTAAAATGAGCCAAGTTTTGTGACGGCACTTTGTATAAATATAGGTAATTGCACATATATAGGGTGATGGTATTAATGTTAATTTTACTATTAGGTATTGTGTAAATGCATTTAAACTGTCCTGCTAATAATTTAATATTGCAGTGGGATAAAGAGGAAAAAATAAGAACATGGGAGATTAGAAGCAAAATATGAGTACAAAGTACTGTTTTAGGAGAAAACAGAAGCAGAGCATAACCTGGAGGATCAAACAAATGTATGTAATCTATGGATATGTAATGTCCATGTAATCTATGGAAAAACCAGACACAAAAGAGAACACACATCCCATGCTTTACTCTTGCCTGAGGACCTAGAAATTGCTTCTCTAACTCAAAGGAACTGGATGCTTCCTCCTTCTTAATATATATTTTATTGTTTATAAAATCTAATATGTTTTACACATAACATATAATGTTTCACTTTCTTCTTTTTATTGATTCATTTTTATTAAACAAAAGTATACAGATTGATGGCAAAATGGGTGTGAGTTCCTTTTGGGGGTGATGAAAATGTCCTAAAATTGATTGTGGTGAGGCTCCATAACTGAATATGAATATAGTAAGAAACACTGAGCTGTACACTTTATACTGATCCACTATGGCAGTCATTGTGCAATTCACCAAACATGTATAGCAGTTTACTTCTCTAGGCACACGGGAGGACTGATTTTTCCCCCCACTTGGGAATTAGCATGCCAAGGTGACTTACTTTGGCCAATGAACTATGAATGGGAGTGCTATGAGTCACTTAAAGACAGAGGCTTTATGAGCCACTATGTGATTTGACACATTTCATTTTCCACCTTGGTAATCATAGCAGAGAACACTGAGATTAAGTCTCCATCAGGCTGTGCTTTGGCTCACCCCTGTTGTACAGCATAAGAAGGAATCAAACCTTTTTTTTAAACCACTGAAACATTGGTAGTGTTTGTTACCCAGCATAACCTAGCCAATCCTGACTGATAAATCTAACCAGTCATAAACTAAACTGAAAAACTCCAAGCCTTCCCTATAAAAGAATTTGCAATGGCAAACTCACCACATACAAGAGGGCAGGCCAACATGCAGGCAGATCCAGTAATTACTTTAGGAAGGACAAAAAGTAAGTGTTTTCAATGCCTTCTCCAAATTTCACCAATTAAATAAGCCACTCCTCCCTGAAGGAGTAAGAAAGACAAAGAAAGATCATGATTTATTGAAGTGAAAGTTCTATTATGGACACATGATTCCATAGGAATGGAGGTTCCTCTTGAGTAAGAAGGTAGTTCACTTAAACTCCCTAAGAGGATTTGAGTTCTCCAATAAAAAGTGTTACAGCTCTCCACCATCTTCCTCCCGCCTATCCTTTCTTCTCCTTTCTGTATCTCCTCCTCCTCAGGTTATGTGTATTAAGTGAGGTGATGTATGAGAACATGCTCTGTAATGTGCTACATTAATATTAGTTATGATTTTCCATTCTGTGAAATGAATACAACATTCCCTTCCCTGTTCACCTCCCAAAGTTGTACAGAATCCCACTCACATGGGAAGATGAAAGTAACATCACTTCATAAATTTTAAATACCCACATGTATCTAAGCCATTAGTATTATTTCAATATGTGTTCTTATCAATAATGCAAGTATTTATTTACTCTATGACTCTAAAACTTACTAAATCTCTAATGTTGAACTAATGACTCTTCCCCTGAGAAAAGTTTCCCTTTTCTGAAGAATGGAAAGAAGCATGGTCCTGTTAAGGACTAAATGAGAAATTACATGAAAATTGTTTCACAGAGTTTGGAATTTTGTTCCCCATAATGTATAACTGTTAGTGTTATCCTCGTCTTATAAGGGCTATATAACATTTTCTTGCGAGGCAGCACCTCATGGACACTATTTTACTCACCTTTGGCTGGGAGATGATCTGATGATCCAAGATAAGTCAGGGTTAAATGTGAAAAAGAACACTGTCTTTTTTTTTTTTTTTTTTAAGTAGACTTACACCCAGTGTGGAGCCCAACGTGGGGCCTGAACTCACAACCCTGAGGTCAAGACCGAAGCTGAGATCAAGAGTCAGACACTTAACAAACTGAGGCCCAGAACACTGTCTTTTAAATATGAATTTAATCTACATTTAATCTACATACCTCAACCCAGCTTTTGTCAATAGTAACAGAGATGCATTGATCTCTATTTATGAAGATCTATTATTTTTACCTATTACTTTGTCTTCAAGTTTCAACATGAGGTTTGGCCTCTGAGAGCCTACAGTGTGCAGAGGCCCTCTGCCAACCCTCATTAGACAATATAAGAGATAATTAGACCTTTTCTTTAGTTCATTGGAATGTTGGTGTTGCTTGTTACATAGCATAACCCAGCTCAATCTAACTAAAAAATCTAGCAAGTTATAGGTCGAGCTGGGTAATTTAAAGCCTCTCCTACAGAAGGTTTGCTCTGACAAGAGTAGAGGGAAGGAATGTCGTTTATTGACTTCCTAAATTCCCAAAACTTTGGCTAATAGATGTGTCTGACATGACTCAGAGTTAATGCTTTGAGTTAATGCTCAGAGTTAATTGGTACATTGCCATTTGCTGTACAAAAGCCTACTCAGACTTCTTAGTAAAGACAATGACAAGGAAAAGAGAAGGAAGAAAGATACGACAAAGAAAATAAATCAGTGTGGGGAATTGTAATGCTGAATGCTGCATGAGGTAGTTTTCAGTTCCATGTGTCTATCTGGCGGCCATGGGTAGCACATTACTGACGCTGGATTTCTTTACAACAAAGGGAAATAAAGCCAATGCTATCAAAATGCACCTGCCCCTCTTGCCATCACCAAATGAAAAGAAATTACACTGCCTAATCCAGAGATCTTTTTGGATTTAACATCACTAGAGTTTGGGCTTTCATTTAAATTGAGACAAGGTCAAGAAGAATGTTGCATTTTCATCTTTTTTTTTTTTTTTCTGAGAAAAACCTGCAATTTTGAGGGCAGATAAAAAGAAGCACATATAAGACATGGACAGAGCCTCACTACCTTCAGAAATGAGCACAGATGAGGTTGAGAAAACAGACAGGATTTGAGCATTAAACCAGAAAGTCTCCCCTGAATTCATGTTCTAGATGCAAAAAGTAAATATGACAATGGGAGCTTTCATAAATTATAGCCACATTATCATTAAGGATATGGAAAGATAAAGGTATCTAACATTTGTTGAACACATACTGTGTGACAGGAATTGTACCTCATGCTTGTGAGCCTCATTTTTCCAATAATTTTTATAAAGCACTTGTTATTTGATGGATATCTGTTAGGAGTTTTACATGCACCATCTCATTTAATTTTAACTACAAGTCTGAGTAGATTTTCTCCTATTTTCAGATGAGGAAAGAACAAGCTCAGAAAAGTTAAGTGAACCGTAACAGCTAGTCAGCTAGCCAGTGAGTTGGGAATATTGAGATTTGAATTCCAATCTGGTTGACATCAAAGCTCAGGCAATTTCCACAATGCCAAAGTACCCCCTGGAGGGTTTCTAGTGTCTCCTCCTGCAGAGGGGATAAAGCTCTTCTGCAGGGTCCCTCTGCTGATGTACCATGTATACCAAGGCTAATGGTGTCTCACAAAAAGCTGAATTCCATAGGATGTTTCCTTGAGTTGGAAGAGAATCAGCTTCTTTGCAACTTCTACTCATTGACACTAATGGAGTCTTCTGAAACAACACAGAACAATAGTCATTTCTAGTTTGGAAACAGCGATTTAGTTGCTATTCAATCTTCACTAGAATGTTTCCTGACCCCTTTAACCATTAGTTCAATGTTCCTTTAAATGTGACTGCTGTAAAGGGACCACTCTGTATTTTGAATAGAGAAATGTGCCCATTTGGATCTCAGTCATTCCCCGAGTACAGCATTCAGATTTAAAAGTTTCACTGTAAGATTCATAAAACAAATTCTCTACCACATAAGACTTCTCTGTTTATAATCATTTGCATTTCCCAATTGCCAGAGAAGTGATATAAGCTGCAGTGAAAAAATGACATTTCATTGACACACAGTGGACAATAAAATGACATAATTATGTCCAACACGCATGAATATTTTAGAACTATGCCGGGAGAATGTTAAATAAATCTCTTAAAATTCTGCAACTACAGCAAGCTTTCGGTTCTCCTATTCCACTCTACTTTCTGGTCATTGGCTTTTAAAGAAATTTTGTCAGTAGAATCATGAGGGGTATTCCTTATATTTTGTTATCTATCCCATTTCTATCATTCTCTAAGGAGCTCAATGTATTTATCCCTTTGACTCCCATGGATTATTTATAAAACACATTTTTTAATTTGTTAATTTTAAAATTCACAATTTTGCTTTCTCCCACTTAGAGAAAGCAACATTATTGTTTAATAATTGTACAAATATACAGGGCTTTTTCTTTTCTTTTTTTTTTTTTTTACATTTTTAATCTCATTGTACACTACATGACCATTGCAACTTAAGGGGTATATCTATAGCTCCAGCTTTTTTGCAGAGTATTGACATGCAGAAGACCCTCAATAAAGCTGGTAAAGAGAGAGATTTCTGGGAATTCCAATCAGCTATAGAAATGATTCTTGCATAAGAGGCAGGATGGAGCAGAGACATCAGCCTTTTAATTTCTAAGATTCAATAATTTTCGAAAGAATGGAACTTGGGCAGTTTCAGATCATCAATAACTCCTGAATGGCTCTCCATTGTCCTTTAAATACAGTTTAAAAGTTTCTGGCAACATTTAGAGTGTGGGGGATAAGCAGACCTCTGCCTGTGTCTTCACCCCAACCACACTCTTGGTCCTGCCACATCATCCCCACTGGCTTTATTTTAGACTCCCAAACGAGTTGAACTTTTTGCACATCAGAGTTTTACACAGCCTATTTTCTCTGCTTGGAATGCTCCTTTCCCCACTTGGGTAAGTTCCTCACTAGTAAACTCTCACTTAAATGTCACTTTCCTAAGGAGGCCTTCCCTGTGCGTCCCCAGGACAACACCAAGTACATAGTGGTCCTCGATACCAGTAAGTTGAATCATTAAGCAACTGCGACCCACAGTGTGCATTATCTTTATTACATTAAGTGGGAGACAAAAAATAAGACATGTCATTGAAGAAGCTTTACATTAAGGCTAAAACCAAAAAACGTCTTAGCTTGTTTGATGAAATAATTCTTATTGGTTATACTCACATAACATCTTCTTTTGTGAGGAGGAGCTAATTTCTTTTTTTTTTTTTTTAATAATGGCTCCTGTTTTTTTTTTTTTTTATAATTATGTTCAGTTAGCCAACATATAGTACATCATTATAATTTCTTCTTTCATGAAATTTAAAGTAGATGAAATTTGGGACACATGTCAATGAGCATGAGGATGTATGTCCCTTCATCCAACAGATCCAGCCATTATGACTAAGTTTAAATCTGTGACTGGTACTTGGAATAGCACCATGATGGGATGGTCGGGTCTGGTCTCATTACTCACTTAAAGGATGAGGAAACAAAGAAGTAGTGATGTGAATTGGTATGTACACTTCATCAAAGAGATGGGACGTGGAGGAGCCAAATAGGATAAAATTGTGCTGAAGTTTTGGTCTCTGGCTTTTTCTTTATGAAATGCAAATCACTCAAAAGGAAGGGTGGTGCCAGTTGTCCACAGGGACAAGGAAGGGGCTAAGTGTTACAGTCCTCATCTTCATGACGGGATTGGCCATTAGCTCAAAGGGTGGCTGCCAGTCCAGGGTCCAGGTTCGGATGATACACCATACTGATCAGCCCGATGAGCCCTACGTTCTTCCTCAAAGAAAAGGCATTCTACAGTTGTAGAGTTAGATAACATCAACTCATGTCTGTGATGGAGCCAGGACAGATATGTTATACTGAGTAATAAACAACCCCCAAGTTTCAGAGGCTGAAAATAACAGAGGGTTCTTTCTTTCTCACACTACATGTCCATGCAGGGCAGCAGAGTGCTCTGTCATTACAGTCAATTAGGGACCCTGGCTGATGGAGGACATCCCTACCTATGCTTCCAGGATTACCAAACACTGCAGTGTCTGACATGCCCTGATAATTAAATACTTCCACCTCGAAATGACACACAGCTTATCTGTTTATGTTTCTGGGGGTCAAATCTAGTTATGTGATAATGTCTAACTCAAAGAAGGTAGGGAAGTACAATTTTCCCATGTGCCAAGAAGGGAGAAAATCTGGAATTTTTTTAACAGACTCAATAATTACTACAGTCTGCTTTTCTGGTAGCAAATATATATATTTGTAATTTGTAATATGTAAAATATATATATATATATAGGCCAGGGAAGGCCTCCTTAGGAAAGTGACATTTAAGTGAGAGTTTACTAGTGAGGAACTTACCCAATATATATACGTATATATATATATTACCTGGTATACATGCTTATAAATGTAAAGAATTATGCTTTGGTAATGTGAGTATTGGTAAATATCAATGCTATATATATATATATATGTTTTACATATTACAAATATTTTATATATTACATATTATATATAATACATATGTATTTATATATATAAAATTTCTCCTTCCTGCTTATAAAACATCCATTCCCACACCACCAAAAAAGAGAACTCAAAAGCTCAACTCAAGAACTTGAGGCAAGTCATCCACTCACTAATCAGCTTGAAGTCCAGACCCCTGAATCCCTGCTCTTCCTTCATCAAATCTAGAGGTGATTCCTTTTGGTTCAGAGATCTGAACTACAAAACTCAACTGAAAAGACATTTTATAAGCCAATATCCAATAAAATAACATGCATAGGATTACCATAATAAATACCCTCAATTATAAATAGAGGAGACACAATAGGTGGTCTATCACAACTATGAAATCCTGCTGCAGAGATGTGACAAGGTTTCCTCTGGGAGTAGAAAAGGTTCCCAGTTTAGTGTTCCATTCTGTTCCTGGGGTGGGGCCTCTATTCCTTTGCTTTCTGTGGCCCATGATGGTGTCATGGTCCATTTCCTGTTAGTAGAAATGGGATTCTTCCGTTTCCATTAACCTCCTTGGCCACACCAAAAAGTAGGCATTGAAGAATATGCCCTATTCAGTGGTTGAGCATCTTTCTCAGTCTCTTTGCTGCTTAGGAGTTTGAGAATCCTAGTAATTTTAAATCTCAAACATAGACTGTGATTTACTTGCAGTGCCACTCACTTAAAATGCTAGTAGACTTCGTATCTCTGAATCCAGTCATTTCTATATGCCAATACCACTCTCACTGTTCTTTCCTAGATACATTTCTTAGATTTGATATATCTTTGTTTGCTTGCATCCTATCCCTCCCCTCCCTGCCATTTTAATTACAACAGCCTATAAGGGATTCATGGGCAAGCCAAGATTTCTCTCTCTTCCCCCCACCCCCCAAGCCGCTTTTTTGCAATTGAATGAAGGAACTTAACTGTACCTTTCCTCTGAAACACTTTAATGGACTCAAGAGGTTTTAACCGTGGTTGTAATGGCCATTCCTTTCATCTGACCCTTGCTGCAAGTCTGTTTTCTTTGGTGTTTTAGTCAATGACGTTCTCAATGATACATATGTTTTTTAAAGACTGGGTTGAAAAACAGTTTCCTCTTTTAATCCTGCAAGTTACTATACCTCTTGAGTGTCTCTTTCTTCTACTTAGTTATTTTCTGAACTCATTCTTTTTTTTTTTTTTTAAGATTTTATTTATTCATTTAAGACAGAGAGAGAGAGAGAGCATGAGCAGGAGGAGAGGCAAAGGGAGAAGCAGGCTCCCCGCTGAGCCAGGAGCCTGATGTGGGGCTCGGTCCCAGGACCCTGGGATCACGACCTGAGCCGAAGGCAGACGCTTAAACATCTGAGCCACCCAGGCGCCCGTGGACTCATTCTTTCTTTTCTTGTAGCAACTTGCCAAATGTTGCCAAAAGCACCTACATCATGTACCATATGACATGAGTATGACGGTGATGATGATGACAACCCTTAAATCTCAATACCTTAAGGCAAGTCCAGTGTGGATTGGCAATGGCTCTCTACTCATTGCTGTCTCTCAAGACCCACGTGGTTGCAGACGCCACCCAAACACAGGCTTCTCTTGTCACTGCAGCAATGGAGAGTGGCCATAATAAAGGAGGAACTGTCTTGTAAAATATTCCCCCCAGGGGAAATAGAGAATGCTTCTGTTCACATTCCATGCCCATGTCCAGCTTTATGGAACCGAGGAAGCACAACACTAGGACGTGACTCAGAGAACAAGAATCAGAAGAAACATCTAGTGACCAGCCCTAATAACCTCCACACCATATATCACTGAAGGATATTCAGTTCTTCTCTCTCTCTTTTTCCCAGCTCAATGTACCAGTCAAGGACACTCAATTGAAAGGGTCACCAGACTGTTCACTAAATTAGGAGAAGTCTTCATGCCTATAAATGTGAAGAATTATGCTTCGGTCATGTTAAGTATTGGTTAATATTAACTGTGATTGTTCAGGTGGAGGGAGAGGGAGGCAGCTGTGCACCACTGGCAGTAACTGATGAGAAGCACAGCTACACCTGAGCTTCACAGAACGGAAGATGCTGCCTCACCTCTGGCATCCTTCGGCCAGGCTGAACTGCTGCAAAGGCTGGGAACCTACTGATGGAGGTGCTTTTTGTTTACAGAATGCAGGAAGGTGACCCAGAATCTTTGAGGACCCAGTGACACTGAAAAGACTTTGTACATATTTTCTACTCTGTCGGAATGTATAGGCTCTCTGTTCAGGTGAGACTGTGGGATTTGGCCACTAGCTAGAGATCTTTTCTCTACTCCCACCTCAAACCTTGGGCTCAGGAGGCAGTGAGATTTGGCAAATAAAAGTTCTAAATTGTACATCTTGTCACAAAGCACAATCTAACATGAGGATGCTGAGACGGATCTGAAACCACAGTAGTGACCTGAGTAACCGTTTTTCTGCCCATGACTGTGATTGTGGCATTTGTAGTTATGTGGTCTTGAATAACTATTAAATCGTCTCATGCCTCAGTGTCCTCATCTTTAAGAAGGTATGATCAATTACATATTCCTCATGGTGTTTCCATCTCTCTAAATAACTTGAAGATATTTATGAGATACTACTTGGGTCAACTGCTATACTTACCTGAACAATCATCATGACTTTCAATCAGAAGTGGCAACATTGTTGCGATTGTTGTTTTATTGACCTTGTAGAGCAACAAAGGAACTTCTATGGGTAGGTGGAAAGAGAGATTAATATCAGCCTTCAAATATTTCCACTCCCTCTGTTTATGAATCAGCAGAAAATTGTTCTTAGAATCAGCAATCTTTGGGGGATACCTCTGCACAGAAAGAATTTATCCTTACACTACTGGTGCAGGATGATATCCATTTACTCTGGCCCTAATTCCAACATAAATATTTAGTATATAGAAGAAGTCTGCAGCATAGATGACTGGTTGTTAAAATACAAAAAGATTGTTGAAAGAGGCATTCTATCTTTGAATAAAGTTTGAGGACACACTTCTGCCAGGAATGGTTTGAGTTGAAGTGTTCCTAGAAACAAAGTGAGTAGCTCAGCTGTCAGGGCCCAGCACAGATGTTGTGTTCTCTTGAAACCTTCTGATTTCAAAATTATCACATCCTTACTTATCAGGGAAGCACAGGAAACTAGTGGTTTAAGGCACAGCAGCTGTGTTGACAACCTCAGCTCACATACCACTCTGCCAGGCACTACCCAAGTGGCCTCTGACACACAGTTCAGCCTGAGCTCCTGCGTTGCTTCATCTACATACCATTTAGCATTGCGTTATCTGCCTCATGGGGTTTTTGTAAGGATTAAATACTATTATACATGTAAACCACTTGGAACAGTACCTGACAGATGATATACACTTGATTACTATTTGCCATTTTTAATCACATGGCCCCTCAAATAGAATACAATTTACATGCCTACATATTTGTTTTCTATATTCAGACAGTGAGCACCTTGACATTGAAGAAAGGCACCACTGAGCACTGTTGCAAAGTAATACCAACAATAATAATAGTAATAATGAAAATTAGCATTAACTGAATACATACCACATCCTAAGCATGTTTAGGTGATTTAAATACTGTACCTCATTTGATCTTGCTAATTAATCTCGTTAATTTTGGAGAAACTGAGGCTTAGGTAGTTTAAGAACCTCGCTGAAATGGGAAAGCATAGCCCTTGATGATGAACCTAGATCTATTTAGTTGCAAATCTAATGCTCTTAAACACCAGGCTCGATTATTCCACAGTATGCAAACTGCCTATTTGAATTCTCAGCCTTTAGCACAACATCTTACGCTCAGTGAACATTCCGCAAATGTTTTATTTTTCCCCCCATGTTTGTTGAATTAAATGTGCTCTTAGTTTTTGGGAATGGTGATTAAATATGATTGCTTAAATATGAATCACTTGGTTATATGGAGCATATCTTAAAGACTTGTTCTTCTATTTGCCCATCATCCTGTATTTCTTTTTATTTTTTATTTTTCTAAAATTCATATCTGACTCTGTCTCTCCCCTCTTGAAAACCATCAACAACTCTCCATTTCTTACCAGATAAAATCCAACCTCTGGATTTGTAATGCTAGCTTGTCATAGTCTCTTTCCCTCCCTATTTCAGCTTGAAAACAAAACTGGTTGAAAAGAATAAAAATGGCTAATATGCATTCAATGTCAGCCCTTGGTTTCAGCCTGTTAAATAAATTTCCTCATTTAATCCTCAAAAACCTAATACTTAATCCAGGGGTAGGTATTAGTATTATTCCTGACTTATAGATGGGACAGCTGGATTAACTCGGACAAGGTCACAATACTAGAAGTGGTGGAGTGAAAATGTAGATTATAAGAATCTGGCTTTAAAGCCTGCAAACAGGGTATTAAGGGATACTATACTGAGTGGTGGGAGCATATACCAAGGAACCAGTGCTAAGTTTAAAGATCAGGGAAACTTCCCTGATGATGTGTGTTCAAAGAAGAATCTGGTCTTGAGTAGGAATTTATCAGGTGGAGAAGATAGGGAATAGAATTTTAGTGAGAGAGAACCTTATGTGTGAGAACCTCAGTTTGAGGGGGTGGGGAGAGATAAAGAGAGAGAGATGTATTACAAGTCTTTAGAACTATCTATCTCATTGAAGTCACCCAGTATACATTATCTTTTTTTTTTTTTTAAGATTTATTTATTGCAGAGAGAGGGAGAGAGAAAGAGAGAGAGCGTGCGAGAGGGAGGGGCAGAGGGAGAGGGAGAGAGAAACTCAAGGAGACTCCCTGCTGAACACAGAGCCCGATGCAGAGCTTGATCCCAGCACCCTGAGATCACGACTTGAGCTGAAACCAAGAGTCAGACGCTTAACCGACTGAGCCACCCAGGTGCCCCCAATATACATTATCTTACTTGAAGCTACCCCCCCCAAATATTTATCTCTTGATCAAAATGTATACATGCACAGGGATAATACATGCCCATATAGACAATACCCTATTTAACAATCTCAGGGGCCATCAAAACTGTCTGCTAAATTCATATTGCCTTTAAGTGGAAACCAGCTATGATAGTTCACAAAGGGGATGCTTTTTATTATATGAAATAATCCGAGTCATCTTTCTCTGTTTCTTTCCAACAGTCCAGCTTCTATGTTCCCCCAGCCACCACTTCACCTCTCATCCCTTCCCGATCTAGGTCCCTTCTAGATATCACCTTACATTTATGCTCCACTAAGACAGAAAGACACAGATCCAGTTCCAGCAGAAAGCACAAATGTGGAACATTTCCATTAAACAGAATGAGTGTTGCATGGTCTGGGACTTGTGGACGCATCTGTCCAACCAGGCTTTTTGTTGAATTAAAACTTACTGAAGCCAGGTCAGCAAAATTTGGTGGTGTTTGGCTTTCCACAGGGGTGCAGAAGCTGCATTGCTAAACAGAAGCCTTAACTGCATAGTTTTCTATGCAGTTCTGCCTTTGTGTACAAAAAATACGTAGACATCATATAGATACACTTAGTATCATTAATAATATTTCAAGGTTGATCATTCGAAACTTAACAATAGCAACTATTAACTAATAATAATAGGCACCACTTAGAAGAAGTTACTTGCTGAGCATCAGCATCTTGCTAGATTTTAAGAGAGAGCCTGTATTTCTGAACTCCCCCGTCTTCCTGTGTAGTCTCTACTCCAATAACACTTGTGGCTTCTTGCAAGAAACTTTACTCTGAGACTCTCATGGAGGATAAGTGAGTCATTAACTGTTGGGTAGCAAACACTGGTCTATGTTTTCAATTATTAAGAGATGATTTATCATAAGTTAGTAAATACCAAAATTTCACTTCCTTCCTTCCCTCTCCACCCAGTGATGCTGTGACTGTGGATCTCTTTCTACTTTGCCTGATGCCCTTCCTCACCCTCTGGATGAGATTCCAGGTCCTAAGGAGTGTGGAGGTGGGAATGGGGTTTGGAATGGGCTTTAACAAGTCCTTTTAGCCTCACGTTAATCTAAACCACATTGGTTAAAAACTCTTAAAGTAATAAATGTAATATTTAACTTTAAACCTGCTGACTCTTGGATCTATTTCACTCTTGCATCAGAATTAAGGTAGATCTTCTTAGAACACACACACACAGAGGCATATATATATATATATATATATATATGTGTGTGTGTGTGTGTGTGTGTGTATATATATATATATATGCTATTATGTATATATACCATGCATTATATATATGGATACTGTAACATATACATTCTCCCTGTGTATATTATATATATATATACACACACACATACATCTTAAAGTTATAATGTGGGCCAAATTTTATATATGTGTATGTGTGTGTATGTGTGTTACATATATTATATATAGGTTATATCACAAATATAACTTGAATTTGAACTTATGAATATAATTTATGAATATACATTTCAAACAACAAGGTGTAATAACTTTAAGCTTACACACACACACACACACACACACACACACACACACACACACATATATAGATGCTATTTTCCTTTTACAAAGATCACTGCTTAAGCTAAGACACCTGAAGGAACTTGTTTGCATTTGTACAGCCAGGCAGCTAACATTCAAACCCAATTCTGTCTAAATTCAAAGCTTATGCACATAACCAAACAAATCACTTCTCAGCAATTACTTGACACCTTTTAGAAGCCTGGCTGAACTGTTGTTTATGGGTACAGGAAATGGGATCTCAGTTCTGACTCTGCTGCTTATTGTCAATGTGATTTATAAATCGTGAGATCTTGGGTAAGTTTTAGTGTGGAAGGAAACAAAGTGAAAAGAATCACAACCATGGAGGTCCTCAGTACTGAATGTGCATAATGTTCATACAACACTGAGGAGTTTAGTTTAATAGAATAAAGAACTTTTTGGGGGGTGGGAACAGAGGTGCCCTAGACAAAGTGACTAGTGGAAGGATAAAACTAGAAACCAAGATTGGAACTTGACTGTAAAGGTTTTGAATTCTGCCCAAAAACCTTTAGACGTTGTATTTCTTTGTTAGTTAGTAACAATAACAAAACCAATACTACTTATTGACTATTATTTGTCAAATACTCTGTTAGGTTTCTTATACATTACCTCTAATTTTTAAATCAACCCTGAAATACAGCTGTAAGTATTCTCACATGATTGGTAGGAAAACAGGAGCAGAGGGGATGAGAATGTTTCTAAGAATTACTAAAGATCTGCCACAAGAGCAATCATATCTTGATTTGAGGATATGAGATAGCTTCGTAGAAACTGAGACATTTGTGGTCAACCGTGAAGAACTGGAAGCATTTGAACATGAGAATAAGAGAAGACGTCATTCCAGGCTCAGGGAGCAACCTCAGAGAAAGGAACCATGGGAACAGAAAATTAATAAGGCACCTGACAGTCTGGGGAGGGCAGCAACCTAATATGTAACCCTGAAATTTCTTTGTAAGGTGAACTGCAAAAAGAAAATTTGCTCAAACATATTCTTCTGAGTCTACATGCATTTCTTCTTCTCATCCTGATGTATAGCTCCATGGAGGAATCTGAGGAAGGTTTCCTATTACTGAATTGGATGAACATCTTAAAAAAACAGCTGTATCTTTATCAAAAGACAACATAACATTAATTTCTCACTGGTCTCGGGAACTCATGTAAAATGTATGCGCTGAGTTTTAATTTTCTCTAGTGCAGGTGGCATGCCTTGGTGAGGGTGGGGGTGGGGGTGTGCAGGAGAGGGAGTTTGTAGTGGAATCAGTTAAGTCACGCAGACCCATGCATGGAATGACCTTGCTTGCATGCCAAACTTCAGGCGGAACAATAATGAGAAGGTAGCAGAACTAATCAATTTGGAACAGGGCCCATTCCCTCCAACACTCAGGCCACTTAGGATGCAGGCGGTGTCCTGAGCTTTGCCTCAAGCTTGCCCTCTGAACACAAACACAAGGCTTTCTCTTACATAACTCGGAGAAAATGCAGGTTTGCCATAAAATAGAAGCAGAATTTGTCTCCATGCTAATGTAACTACTTTTCTTTTGGATACCCTTTTTTCTTCTTCAATGTCTCCCTTTGTTTCAGACCTTATGGAATATTTAGGGCATCTTACTAAACCTAACTCTATATGCTTGATGACCCCCAAAATCCAAGAGCACTTCATGTGCCCTGCTTGCAGAAGATTTGTATGAGCTCTCCAAAAAAGTACCAATTTTCCTTGCACCTCATTTTGCTCATCTATGAAATGGAGACAAAACAGGGTTTTTATGAAGATTAAAGAGGAAAATGTATCCAAGACATTTACCAATGTTATTTACGACTGTGTTTTGACCCTTCTCCCCAAACATACCTGATTTTGAAATGTAACTTTAGCAATAACTTGTTAATCTTAGGCAAGTTTCTTCATCTTCCTGAGCCTTGATTTTGCTTTTTATAAAATAAAAATAAATAGGTCTATCTTGTGAAATTGCTATGAAGATTAGCTGATACAATATTCATGATATAAACATTTACCTAATTGTTACTCATCTCTGCAATTTCCATAGCTCTTTGCAGAGTATATATTACTCTGTACAGTACTAGAATCTTAGGGATCGAAAAAATAATTCAATAATCTTAAATTCAGGCCAAAGGTCTGGACTCTAGTGGTTTCTTCTAATATATGCTGTTCCACCTGTATTGTGGGTGAATGTATCTTTTACTTTCACACGTGCTTTTGTCATCAGTTCCACGGACAAAGCCTAGGAGACCCTACCTCTCCTGAATTGCTGGAAGCAGGGGATTTCAGAGGTTACTAATCCCTGATGGTTTGATGGCAAAGGGGCTTCAGTCAATAGCACTGCCCAACCATGCTCAGAGAACCACTGCGATGAGCAGGATTGTTCCCTGGATCCGCTACGAATATGAATTAGATTATAAATAGAGAAGCTTCTCTGCTTCAAGACTTTAAGACCACGACATTTCTAGATAGGGACAAAGTTTTGCATCGAAGTAAAAACACATGGTGCCTCTATCTGCCACCAGCAGTTGGAATTCTAGCCTACACAGTGTCAAATAGGGCTGTGGACAAAACAGTGATACAACAGCCTTTTAGAACATAGCATTATCTCTGAAAGAGGGTTTCCGGTATGTAAATTCTCTAGAACACACACGCACACATAAACACACACATACACACTTTCTGGGTCTATGTCAGAATAGTCATGTATCCAACATGCACAAATGACAATAGGATATACTTTTTAATTTGCATTTTTTGGACTATTTTGTGTTTTTATGCTAATTTTAGGGATACTAGTGAGCTTTAAGAAATTGAGAGACCTCCTAAACATGAATACAATAGGAAGCTGTGGGACAAATGAATCCTCAAGTCCTGTCACTTGAGGAGAAAGAAATCAGTACATACTAAGCATCTACTCTAGGCTATTCTCTGTTGGGTTATGTACCAGTTTTGTTTTGTTTTTTCATCCTTACTTCATGTGGTCCTCACAACAACTCCATAAGGTCAGAATTTTTTTGGGCATCTTATAAATGAAGATTCAGATGCTCAGAACTTAGGTTAATAATGATTTGGCTCCTTGGGATTTGCTGGCCAAGCATAAAGATGCAATGTGCCTAAGAAGCGTTTCCTAAGGCTGGTGGTTCTGCTAATTGGAGGACCCTCCCTTTGTTTAGCTGAACAACTGTGATGACTTTGGATGAGCACTGCTAGAAGTAGGAGCTAGTTCAGAGCTGAACTATGGCGTCTGGTCACACATAGAAGAATTTTAAATGCTTAGAGAAAAATACTGGAGAGAAGAGGTCTAAGTCAATTAGGATGGTCTTTTCACACACTGAAAGGAGGAAAAAGGAACCCTCAGTGACAAAAGGGGCAAGGGATTTCTGAAAAGTTATGTCTTTACATGGGGAGAATGCTAACTTGTTTGCTTAGATATGTGTGATGTAATCGCCTCTCTGTCCCTTCTTTCCTATGTTATTTTACATAAAATGTGTGTTGCTCACCAAAGCTCTGGTGCAAGTGAATTAGTCAGAAGATTTTAAAGAGGGATAGGTTTCTAAATTTAGTTGGGTTGCAACATGAACCATGAAAAAGCACTTGCACTTATGTCACAGAACTGACATGTGGCCTTCATATGGGGGACATATTCTTAATGTCTGGCACATGGTGAAGAAAAAAAAATTAAAACCTGTCAAAATATGTTGAGTTTAACTGAATTAAACAGATGAGAGAAAATATAGGGTGGGAGAAAAAGGCAAAAGTTCATTCCAGGAATAGAGAGGATGTTATTTAAACAACCACCAGAGTTCTTGTTTTCTTCATCAGTGAATTGAGATTCCTGGGTACTATGCTTCCAATGACCCCATTCAGGTTTTGCATCCTTTATCTCTATAGCCACTTCAGTATTTCTTCAGACATAAGCAAAGCTACTAATTTTAAGGTACTTTCCACTGTGAAAAGCAAGACATCAGAACTCCCTACTCTGCAGAAGCCACTATGCTCAATACTTCCAGTATGATTCAGAATTCTTGTCTTGCTAGATCAATTCCTTGGTCCCTGAGGCTATCACCAAGGGTCGAACTGAAGGACCCAATTATAGTCTATGACATCAATATCAAGAGATAAGCTGTGTGCCCTCAACTTTCTACCATCTCCTCTCAGTTTTTAGCAATGTTGCCACAGAAGAGCTAGGCCCATGAACAAAGCTTTGGAATGAGAAATAATACTCAAAGCTCTGTCTGGAAATAAAGTGTTGCTATTTTAAATGACCGTACATTTTACCCAATCAATCAACAAGTATATTTTGAGGAACTACTATGAGCCAGTCCATAGGCAAGATGCCTGAACTATTAGAATAAAGGAGGCAGAAATTATTTTTGCCCATTCACTGCTTGAGTCTAGTTGTTGGGACAGGAAAGAAATCAAACAAGAGCAATTCACTACATGGGAAGTAATGTGATGGGGAAATTGACATGGTATGAGACCAGAGAAAAGTTACCTAGTCCAGACTTAAGGATCACAGAGTCCTTGCCAGAGGGTAAGAAGTCTAAGCAAAGATTTAAAAGATGGCTATGAGTTAGCCAGACACAGAGACAGAGAAAGAGCAGAGAATGTGCTTCCAAACAGAGAAACCATTTTCTAGTCATCTGAAGGAGATTCGGGAAACACAGAGATCAGTCTGGGTAAACCACAGTGCTGGTGAAAAGTACGGAGAGACGAAATTGGAGAAGTGGCCACTGGCCAGCTCCTGAAGTCTCTGGGAGCCACTTTATGATTTGGGACACTATCCTATAGTTAATAGGGAGTAATTGAAGGGTTTAAGCAATGGAAGACATAATCAAATACCCATTTTTAAAGCTTCACTTTTCCTGGACTTGGAAGAAATGTTTTGTGTGGCAGCAAGAATGGAAGCAGTGAAACAAGAGATGATGGCACCTGGCCCAGAGTGGTGGCCATGAGAATGGAGAGAAATGGACACATGAGGAATATAAAGGAAGTGCATTTGGAATATGATTTAATCATTTTAATTATTCTTTCAGTAGTATTTTCCTGATCTAGTCCATATTTCCTGGATTGTGTTACTTAAATAAATGCCATGCTACTAAACAAGTTTGAAGATGATAATGTCTCTTAGTGATTTCTCAATATCAAATATCACTTCTCTCTCTTGCCCCAATGGTCTGATTAATGTGTTAGTATTTATCTCCATCCATTCCTTCATTCTTTTACCCTGACATGTATTTGTTGAGTATCTACTGTATGCTAGGCACAGATCTAGACACAGGAGACCTAATAGTGAAGGGATAAAGACCTTGTTCTCTTGGCACGTATAGTCCATGAGTATTGCAGACAAAAACGAAGTAAATAAATGAAGAATGTAACCTCAGATGGTTCTAAATGCTATCACAGAGGGTAGTGAGATAAAGTGACAAGAAGGGAACACTTCACATTGGGGGATCAGGAAAGGTCTCTCTAAGAGGTGCCATTTGAGCTGAGACCTGAGTTCTGAGATCCTCATGTAAGGATCTGGGTGAAGTGTGTTCTAGGAGAGGGAGCAGTAAGAGAAATTGCCTTGAAATGAGGTATCTCCCCTGACCCTCCCTTTTAGTGTCATAACGTCGTAACTTAGCATTCCTTGCCACTTAATCCTGGCCCTATTTATACTACTCTACTTTCTTTGTCACTTTCTAAATGCTATATACATTATACACTTTCCTCTTCTTTATTGTTTGTTGTCTATCTTCTCTGACTGGAACATAAGTTTCAAAGGGCAGAAAGATTTCTGTTTTGTTCACTGGTGCATCCCCAACACGTGGGAGAGTTCCTGACACATACCTGGTGCTCAAACACTTTTTGAGTGAATGCATGAAAGAGCGAATACTAAGTGGTTAGGAACAGAAATCAGGACAATGTGACCGGAGCATCATCATGAATGTAAAGTGAGGTACGACATGAAGTAGGGATGGGGAAAAACTCATGCAGAGTTGTGGAGACCAGAGCAGAGTCCAGTTCTTATTTTTAAAACTCTTTAGTAGCGGGTTTTGAGTGGATAAAAGGAAGAGACTGGATTTGCATTTTTAACAGATCGCTCTGGGTACTGTGTGGAAAATGAATTTTAGGGTGTGAACAGAGTAGAAGAAGAGTGATCTTCCAGGGAGTGAAGACGTCAGTGACTCCTAAGCCCATTTCCTCAGCCTTAATGGATTGCTCCATGTTCACTATCCTTCCAGTGCAGCATGCATCAGCTCCACACTAATGCCTTATGGGGGATTTGCCAACTCCCTTTCTCCTGGCATGGCCAAAGGTAACAACAGCCTGGAGCCGTGTGCAGAGCTAATCTGGGGGAGCATCTTCCATGCCAAGAAAGCATAAACATACTTCAGAGATGCAGCCTTGATTAAAAATACATGGACACTCTGTATGCATTCACTCACATATGGCCTTTGATTGCCTGGCATTTTCAATTCATATAAGAACATTATGGTGCTGCATTATGGATGAGAAGACACATTTCACCATCTTAAATGGAGGGGTTTTATGTGTTTTTTCTTTCCCCTCCTCATCTTCCATTACCCCCCACCCATTAGAGATTAAACTGTTTAATTAAGTCCTGACTAACTGTACTTCCAATTTTGTCACAGGAGTGTTTTCCATAGCTTTGGCTGCTGCCTTTCTTCATGGGGATGAGGGCTCACTGTGCCCCAAAGACGAGGAGTGCCGATGAGGCCAGTTCTCCTTGCCGGCAAGTTCCCTTCACAGCTCCTTCAATATCTACCTTCTGTTGCAGGTTTTCCACCATTATCCCAATCTTGAACAGGTGAATTAACTTTTATATGAAGCATCCACCCATAAACCTGCTCTATGTTTTCACTGAAGCCTCACCAAAATATTCTGATGCCTTCCTCATCTTGAAGAGCAAGACAGCATGGCAGTTTATGAAAACAGACTCCATCGTAAGACAAACTAATACACAAACACAAAGACCAAGATTTGGATTCTGAATTGATCACAAACTAGCTGTGAGATTGTGAGTCAACTTAATTGAGGTCTCTGAGCCTCACTTCTCTTTGTTGTGATGGGGATAGAGTATCCTGTTGGCTGGATATAACAAAGCCATGCTATTAGATAATATCATATCAAAGGCTCAGCATAGTGCCAGGGATGCAGTAACTACCTCCCACCCCCCCAGTTCTGGCTACTATCATTGCTCAGTATTTCTGTATGTGCTGTATACTTACTAGGTACTTAACTGATGTTTTCCTTAAATGAACCACTTAAGGGAAGTCATGATGCATTATGAGCCAGTTCAATCTCCCCTTTATCTGTAATGGCTTTGTGGAT
Organism: Phoca vitulina; assembly: GCF_004348235.1. NCBI lineage: Eukaryota > Metazoa > Chordata > Mammalia > Carnivora > Phocidae > Phoca > Phoca vitulina. The sequence goes on along the minus strand of NW_022589724.1, from coordinate 18,482,108 downwards.
CACACCAGGCTGTCCCTCTGGCCTTCTCTGACTTGGATTTCTGTATCCCTTGGGCATTCATTCAGTATGGTGCAGGTATAAATACTACCAGTGTAGAAGCCAAACCGCCCGGGTACACTTGAGCCAAAATACACACTAGCTGTGAGACCTTGCAGAAGTCACATAAGCTGCTTGAACTCCAGTTTCTTCATTTGGAAAATGATGATAATGCTGCCACTCACGTATAAGGTTGCTATGAGTATTAAATGGATAATACATGTAAAACCCTTTGCAAAGGAATTGGATTCATGTAAGTGATCAGTATCATCATCAGCCTTATCATCATTATTATTCATGATTGTGCTCTCTGATAGCTCTATATAGACTTGAAGGCAAGTGTCACATTTTAAACATGTTTGTATTCCCTCTTAAAGCTCCTTGTATTCCTAACATGTGTAATACTATTGGGGTAACAGCAGGCATGTTCAGTTATCTATGGCTGATGGAGGTAGGCTTAGGGTAACTCACCATGGTGGCTTCCCTGGGACTGTTTAAGATTAGCACTGAAAGTCCTATATTCTGGAAAATCCCTCGATCCTGAGCAAACTAGGATAATTAGTCATCCTAGCAGACTGGAGGAGATTAAAGCTTACAATGTGACCTGTTAAAGGACGGGAGGACAATAGCAATTAGACTCAAATGAAGAAAAGATAATAAGAATATGTCTATCAGGAAAACAGGCTGTGTAAGGGTTAAGGGCAAACCATATACTAAGTAAAACCTCGACCCCACAAACATAAAGCAGATAATCATGTTTGTCCTGAAAAAGGCAGGAGGAAGAGGGTACCAATGCTTATTGAGTACTGCATCCTACATAAATGAAACTATGTCCTTATTTTTATAAACCAATCAAGCCAAACAAATCAACAAGAAAATATTAATTGAGCTTATGTTATGTGCCAGGTTTCTGCTGTGCACTTTACATGATCTCATTTATTTTCCTTAATAATCCAGTATTATACTTGTTAGAATACCTATTTTACAAGCGCAGTTTCTTTTAAATCTCCTGAAGTGATTCCAATAGGTACCCTCCTAGAATTCCAATTTAATTGATTTGGGGTGCAGCTAGGGCAATGGGATTTTAAAATCTTCCCAGGTACTGTAGGTTGAATAGTGTCCCCCCAAAATACATGTCCCTGGAATCCCAGAATGTGACCTTATTTGGAAATAAGGTCTTTGCAGTTGGAAAGTGAAGATGAAAATGTTTGCTTTATAAAAATGTTAAGATGAGGTTGTATTGGATCGGAGGGCTCTAAATCCAATGACTGGTATCTCTGTAAGAAGAGAGGACACACAGAGATACATACAGAGGGAGGATGGCCATGTGACAACAGAGGCAGAGATTAGAGTCACGCAGGTATAAGACAAAAAAAGCTAAGGATTGCCAGGCATCGCCAGAAGCTAGGAAGGGGCAAAGAGGGATCCTACCCTAGAGTTTTTAGGAAGAGCATGGCCTTGCTGATACTTCAAACTTAAACTTCTAGCCTTCAGAAATGTGAGGGAATGAATTTTCATTGTTTTAAGACACCCAGTTTGTGGAAAGTGGTTATGGAAGTCATAGGAAACTAATATAACAGGTAATTCTAATACTCAGCCAGATTTGAGAACTACTGTTCTAGGTAGCTAACTCCAAATCACATTAGGTCATCTTGACTTTAACTCCTTTGACTCCTTCCATCCAGGGCATGAATCCCCTCTACAATGTCTCTCACAGTCACCCTCAGAAAGGTAGAATTCTTACACAATAGGGAAAAGAGACATACAGGTTTTCAGATTGGGCTTTCTGTGTTCACTACCTTTTTAAAGATCTCATGTGACCCTCCTTGGGCACCATGGACACTCACACTTTGGGAAACACATACCCAATGCAGGTCTGTCTCTGTAGATCTATTACCCTTTCTTTTAGAATATTCCCTCTATGAGAATTCCAAAGAAGATATTTAAAGAGAAAAGCACAATCATTACAGTTGAGAAACTGCTCTTGAAACTTATTAGCTTGTGACTCATACTCCTGAAAGGAGCTAATACCTTAATTTCATATTTCTCTGCTCAAATGCAGACCAAGGCGTAAACTGAAATGAAACTTTACACTAATGGCTTCTTAATTATACCCATCTAAAAGCAATTACCTGAGTTTTAGCAGATACAAAGTTAGGGTTGATGGGACCAGCAGATGAGAAATAAGATGAAAGGTCATCTGCAAAAAAAGATCAGTGGAGAGAAGATAAAACACAGTGAGGAGAGAGGGGAAAAAAAATCCAGAGATAAGTAAAGGTTGATAAATTCCTAATAATAGTACTGCCCGGTTTCTAAAACAAGGGTGCCCCTTTCCCCCCTAACTATTAGAAATGAGGCTAAAGAAATGTTTTATTTCAAGGTGGAAACTGACGAGATGTGAAACTTTGATACCGGAACTACAATTACTTTTTACCTGTTGTGAGCCAAAACTTACTAAATAGTAGAACCAGGATTCTAAGGCAACACTGATTGGATAGATATCCTCAGTGTGCTCTCTATGAAAAAGGAGTATATATGGCTTGGTGCAGTCTGCAAAATTACGTGTAACTTGTGTGTGTGCACGTGCGTGTCCAGGCACGGCAGGAGATTCACCAAAATGTCTGGGTGTCTTCCTGTGAGTGGGAGATTTTGACGCCACTCTAACTTTAAGCCATATGCTTCTGTATTCTGCTTGGATTATTTGCAATGAGCATATATTCATTGTGGATAAAAGGGAACTACTAGAAATAAACATCAGAATAAAAATAAGCCTATCTAGTGGGATAAAAGCAAATTATATTGATTGCATTTATCTCCATTAAAAACTGAACTGACATGGACTCTAGGAGCAGGTGTGACATGCATCTCAACATAAATCAGGGTCTCAAACTGAGACCCATGGGCCAGAACCCATCCCACAAGGCATATGTTTTATTTAGGTTTGCATGATCGTTAAGCATTTTAAAATTCGGTTGCCTTTCAATGTACTCCATTCAGTTCAGTTTGCCGCATTCTGCCTCCTGGCTGTCTCTCTGTCTCTGTCCATCTTTGTCCCTCTGTCTCTCTTGCGTGCGCACATGCACGGGTGCACACACACACACACACAGAGTCTATTTCACTTATTTCTTTTAATTTGCCTGACACTTGGCCCTTGGGTTTGCAGCTCCCTGCTCAGATGGAGTCTTACTGTTTATTTTCCTCTTGGGGAGGAAAGTTTATATATATATGAAACAGTCTTTGAAGAGAGTGATAGGACTCTAAGTCCTCAAAGATTTTCCTACTTCTCATCTCATTTTTCAATCACGTGAGTCACCTCTTGGTTTAGAATCTGTAATTTTTTTTTTTTTCAAATGCTGATATCACATGGTCTCCATGGCCAGAAACCAGTTATAGATGAAGCATCGTGAGCTCAATAGCGACTTCCAGTTATTGATGTCCATTCAAAACCCTGCATTTTTGTACCGCTGCCCAATTCAGAGTCAGTAGGAAGAGTTGGTTTCCTGTCAGATAAATTTCATGCCCTAATACTGTGTTTAGATTCATTTTCACTTTTGTGACAAATTGGAGAGCAAGAAATATTTTCTATCAACAACAACAAAATTAAAAACAAAAGCTAACACACGTCAGGTGTTTCCTATATTCCCTACTGCGTTGGCTGTTTTATCAGTGATAATTCATTTTAATTTTCAGAAGAATCTTCTGTAGCAAGTATGACTCTTATTGTATAAATGAGGGCATTGACACTGATTGGGACAAATACATTTCTGAAGATCGCATAGCTTGAAATGCTAGCAATAAAGCAACAACCTAAGTTAGTCTGGTGGCAAAGCATGAACCATTTCCCTAGATTCCTGAAACAGATCCCTGGACCGTGGTGTTTTGAAGCCACCTGGCACCGGCTTGTGGGATGTGACTGTGTGTACTCCCAGTTCAGTGATGTCATGTTGGCAGCTTGAAATCAGCAATGGTGAGAGTATTTACACCCTGGAAATTGGCACCTGCTAAAAATCAGGGCTTTTTTTTTTTTTTTTTTTTGTGGGAAGAGCCCTTTGTTAAACATTTACTGGCATACCACAGCTCCTAAACTAGAATGGAGTTCCTTTCATTAAATTCAGTTTTCATCAGAAGCCCTACTATTTATAGGCACATGGTTGGCACCAGAGAGAAAAATGGTGCTAAAATAATCCCCAACTTCAGAAATGTACAGACTAGTGAAATTTGACATGGAAGAAAACTAAGGATCACAATATCCAACAAATACCAGGGCAAGAAGTGGAAAGTCACCTAGTTGTGTAACAACAACAACAAAATAATAATAATAAGGGCCAGGGATTTTATAAGTAAATGATAGTTAGTAGGTAACATTCTAATAAGAATTATTCAGGAGCGCCTGGGTGGCTCAGTCGGTTAAGCGTATGCCTTCGGCTCAGATCATGAATCTGGGGTCCTGGGATCAAGCCCCGTATCACATCAGGCTCCCCTGCTCAGTAGAGAGTCTGCTTCTCTGTCTGCCCCTTCCCTTCGCTCATGCTCTCTCTGTCTCAAAAATAAATTTTAAAAATCTTAAAAAAAAAATTATTCAAATGATTCCTACTTATTTAACTCTTTCATCTAAATGTGAAATACAATTCAAATGGACATCAGCAATAAAAGACCTTTTCACTGTTGCTTTTTGGTCTGTTTTTGTTTGTTTGTTACCATGCTATGTACTAAGAATTATGCACTAGCTTTTCCCCTGTCTGAAATGACTTTTTTCTCTCTAAATAATCAGATCTAGTCTTTGAGTTCCCTCAGAATAAATGTTATCTCCTCAAAAAGATGCCAAGGTACCCCTATAGTGACTCCCAGTCGCATTATTCTGTTACGGGGTAAACTGTGTCCCTCACCCTCCTCCACAAAAAAGACAATATGTTGAAGTCTAACTAACCCTAGTGCCTCAGAATGGGACCTTCTTTAGAAACAGGATTGTTGCAAATACAATTAGTTAAGATGAGGTCATTAGAGTGGGACCTTATCCAATATGACTGGTGTCCTTATAAAAAGGGGACTCTTGGACACAGAGACAATGTGAAGATATGGGGTAGAATGTGGTGGTGCCCCTGCGAGGCCAGAGATGCCAACAATTTCCAGCAAACCACCAGAAGCTAGGAGAGAGGCCTGCAACAGATTCGCCCTCTCAGCTTCAGAAGGAACCAACCCTGCTGACATCTTGATCTAGGTCTTTGACCCCCCAGAACTGTGAGACAATAATGTCAGGTGGTTTAAGACATCTGGATGGTGGTATTTGATTATGGCAGCCCTGGGAAGTCAATACACTCTGTTTCATGTTTATTCTACCTATCTTCTTGTCTCCTTATTTTTGTATTTTACTCCCTTTCTCTTCACACTGCAATGTAGGGGTCTCTTGTTCAATGTTATACCTGGTTCTTGATCATTGGCTGCCATGTAATATGTACTAGGCAAATGTTTTTTGAAACGATATAAGGAAGTTTATTGATTTATATAGTTTAAAAGAAAGCTAGAAATAGAATTTTAGGTAGGTTTATCAAGTAACTTGATGTAATCACCAAAATCTTAATTCTCCCTGTCCCTCTCCTCCTCTGCACCCCCATGGATCAGCTTCATCCTATGCCCAGCTTCTCAAAGGGAAACCAGATGGCTCCCAGTCATCCCAGACTTCATCAGTCAAGATTTTCACTTATAAGCAAAAAGTGGCTAACACTAGGGGCGCCTGGGTGGCTCAGTCATTTAAGTGGCTGCCTTCGGCTTAGGTCGTGGTCCCGGGGTCCTGGGATCGAGCCCCGCATCAGGCTCCCTGCTTGGCAGGGAGCCTGCTTCTCCCTCTCCCTCTGCCTGCCTCTCTGCCTACTTGTTCTCTCTATCTCTTTGTCAAATAAATAAATAAAATCTTAAAAAAAAAAAAGTGGCCAACACTAAAAGAAATCCCCTAAAATTAGGCAGGACTTCAATTGATTCTGGATGGTGACAAATAGGATAGATATGTGCTCCTTGGGGCTTCATGTGTCCACATCTAAGTAGAGCAGAAGAAAGCATGGATTTCTCTCACTTGCCTTCACTGGCCTGAACTGGGTGTGTTAAGGGCTCATCCTTGGCCCAATGATCCCAATCCTATGGCCGAGAGCTAGAGTGGGCAAGGTTACTCTAATAAACCGAAGCCGTGGACACTGGGGGTGGGGCCATTGCCACCTAAAACTCAAGGACTTCTTTGGGAGAGGAATGGAAAATTGGGCTCTGAGACATAACTCCAAGTGCCCAGCACACTGTCCAAACACAGCGATTTTAAAATTCTTAAGTCACTAGCGTCCACCAGCATTACATGGGTCAAATAGTTACTACGTCGCAACTAATGTCTTTTCTCTGTTGTTCTTCCAAGTTCTACTCTTTGAGATCCATTGCTTTGTTTACTCTGCCTAACTCGAATACAAATTAAAACTGACACTTAGGTTGCTTCACATCCTTTTTTCAAAATGTGATGACTCATTGAATGGATTTGGATGGTTTCAAGACTTTCTACACCACAAAAGCACGCAAATGACACTTTAAAGATATGAAGCTCCATTTAAAAATGGACAGATTCCTGAATATAGGTCTTAGTATATAAATCAATCATTAAGCATGGCACTATCTATAAGTCAGAAAGAGAGAAGGCAGAGCATTTCTTCAAATTTATTTTTTGTTATTGTCGTGGAGGGAGGATTATTCCTTCACCAATTGGTTTCATGTTTTTTAGTTTTCTTGATTGATGCTCTGGGTAAAAGCTTCAGATGAACAAAATTTCTGCTAAAAGCTGTACTTACGTGATTCTCTCAAACCACTAGCATTTAAAGGCTAGAATGCACTGGTTTCTAGGGTATAGAATAAAAGGATTTAAGAACACAATTAGTAACTTGTTCCAGCAATTAGAGCTGAGTTTAATTACAAACTAACCTCTTGATAGACCATTTGACAGTCAGTGCAAAGTGAGAGAAAGAGATCAGAAAACTGCTAGAAGTGGCAGCAAAAGAACTTTCCCACATATTTATTTTTGCTCACATTATCTTCAGGCCCAGTGTTGCTTTTGCAAAGGAAAAGGTAACAGATTTTGTTCTTTAAAATGTTTTATTTTTTAACTTGGCAACAGGGTTTTATTTTTGCATGCTTTCTCTTCTACCCATCTGAGAACCAAGCTGCCATCCTGGATTTATGTTCATCTGACACTAATGGGACCCAATGGGTTTCCTCTCCAACCCCAAAGACATGTCTGTCTTAGCAGGGGAGGAGGGCACCAAGCATGCTCAGAACCTAAAATGTTAAAGCATAATGGGGCTTAGAGATCATCTGGTCTAACTCAAACACATTACACAAATATGCATGCCTGAGTTCTGGAGAAGCTGTAACACACTCAAGAACATAGAGAGGAATGGGAGTCGAGACCCCAACATGAGTTCTATAGGCTAAGTGGAACAAAGTTCACTCTTTGGAACAAAGAAAAGGTTTATCCTTCCTGTGGTTGCACTGGAGTAATTTATTTTCTTCCTGTTAGTATTTCCAAAACTGGAGCCCTCAAAAAGATAAATAGGAGGCCATTCTTTCAACGCTGCATATTTTCCCTTAAGTACCAGGACTCAGATCCATTTACTGGGCGTGTTACACTGGTAGAGCTTTATGCAGAGCTGTGCTGGCCCCATGCACAGAGCCAATTACATTATAGGGAGAACTGAGCTGAGTGGGAGAAAGCATGTGGTTAAGAATTAGGATTGGCGCGATGCCCTATTCTATTTACCAGCCATAAGTAAGCCTTCTCACCTCAATCATTTTGCTTCTCCTGACTTCTGAATGGGAATCCAACTGTCTTACCCAATATTGCATTTACTCAGCAAACATTATTGAGTACCTACTATGTGCCAGAAACTGTACCAGGTTCTAGAAATATGGTGGGAAGCAAACAAACTCCTGATCTCACAGAGTTTATATTATAACACGGTGGACGTGTGAGCAGAGAGATGAAGAAAATGATGGAGACAACCCAGAAACAAAGCACTCGAAGCTGAGGGATAACCAGTGAAACCTTCCCTGACACAGAGCATGAAAGCCTTGATTTTTACAAGGATCAAAGGACTACCATCTGAAATAACAATAAGAAAGTTGTAAACATCTATGCTTATAATATACTGTGTTACTTTTATTAATGGGAACTGTGTTCTGTTAAGAATATATATGAGTGATTCATAGTTTTCTAAATTTTCCCCCAAATTCTAAAATAAATGTATAATACCTTTATAATTTATTTTAATAAAACTTGGATCCAGTAAATACTGTGTTTGAGAGAACAGACCTATAAATCTGATAGGCTGGGTTTGAATCTTGGCTCCACTGTTTGCTAGCTTTGTGATTTTAGAATAATTGTTATTTAAATCTTGCAAAACTCAGTTTCTTCCTCTGTAAAAAGCTGTTAGAAAATATGTACCCCAGAGGGGCCCAAGAGGACTTAATGATATACTGAAAGTCAAGGACACAGAATAGTGGACGGGCCTGGGAAGGGCTCAGTAAATGTTAGCTCTTACAATATTATAATTAGGATGGTGTAATCATTTGTCCCAATTTCTCCTATAACAATGAACTTTACTCCTACAGAAAAAGTGCCCATTAGCCAAGAAACTTTCTAGAATAATCATCATCCCCAACTTGCTTTCTAAAGAAAATACCAAAGCAGGTCCAATTCGGAATGCAGGTTTGAAGTGAGCCACCGTCCAGTCCCTGCTTCTGCTGCCAAATAAGACACAGAATGGAATGGCCTCTGCCACATTCCCCAAATTTAGGACAATTGCTCACTGCACTAACCCCTTATCCTGCGTGCAGTGCTTTACAATTGCCACAGTGAGAAGGTCCTTTACATTAGCCTATGTCCTTGCAAGGGTGAGATCAGGAAGAGTATACAGACCTCATGATTTCCAGGGCAGCACTCTTGCCTGGAATGTCAAAATTCATACATGAAATGACAGGTCTCTCACTAATAGTGGTCATATTTCATAAGAACATATCATAATCTCTTGGAAGAACAAAATATACAATCACAATCAACTCCTAAAGAGTACGTTACATACCTTATGTTCAGACCATGCTTCCTGCTAAAAATAAGGCAGGCTTAGAGCCCTAACAGTCTACTGCTATTCATAGGGACCTGGCTCTCTTTAGAAGAGATCTTTATAGATATCAGGTCATGGATTTCTTTGAGAATCTAATTAAATTCATGGATTCTGGACAGTTCCCCCAAATACCCTTTCAGATAGACCATATTGCACATGATCACCAGAGATCGGGGTCCCTACAAAAACAACCCTGGCTCCTAGTATAATAATTACATGCTTGGTAATATCTTGATTTTCCACTGTCCTTGGCTACTTTACTGTTTGTAGGGTGGCTTGGCCCAATCTTTCAAAAGATTGGGTTACTTTTAGCCTGGGGGATTCCTAGAGCAAAGAAGGAATATGAGAGGATCCTCCCTTGCTCCCTACCTTCCCTGCTTCTTCAGCAGTTTTTGCCAAGGCTCCCGAATTCCCCAAAGGTTCTCCTGAGTCATGCAACCTAGAGAGATCATTTGAGCTAAGCCTAGAGGCATTAGCTTGGGTGAGAGGGAAGTCAGGTGGTCACACAGTTTCTTTCCCCTTCATCTTCAAATGAGGTTGTGGTGGAATGACACACACCACTTCCATCAAAAATCTTTGCTTAATCTACTACACATTACATACTAATTTTATTTAATCTAATTAAGCTTATATATCATCTGGTGGATACAAAATAAAAAGGTTTAACTCCTGTCTTCCTTGAGTTTACAGGTAAATTAAATTATTCATTATCACTAGTAATATTGTTTTTGCACTTAATTAATATATTGATAATGATGCCAAACATTGATTGAGGAACCAGAATATGCCAACATTGTTTAATAGAGTCCTCAAAGTAACTCCAAGAAGTGGGCTTTGCCATTTTTACATCTGATAAGGAAAATGAGGCAAAAATAGGGTAAACAACTTGCTCAAAGTTACATATCTAAATGGGAGAAATTCCAACTGCTTGACTCCAGTCAAACTCAAAATGGATGAAAGACCTCAATGTGAGACAGGAATCCATTAAAATCCTAGAGGAGAACATAGGCAATAACCTCTTTGACTTCGGCCACAGCAACTTCTTTCAAGATACATCTCCAAAAGCTAGTGAAACAAAATTTTGGGACTTCATCAAGATAAAAAGCTTCTGCACAGCAAAGGAAACAGTCAACAAAACAAGGAGGCAACCCACAGAACGGGAGAAGATATTTGCAAATGACACTACAGATAAAGGGCTGGTATCCAAGATGTATAAAGAACTTCTCAAACTCAACACCCAAAAAACAAATAATCAAGTAAAAAAATGGGCAGAAGACATGAACAGACACTTCTCTGAAAAAGATATACAAATGGCTAACAGACACATGAAAAAATGTTCATCATCATTAGCCAACAGGGAAATTCAAATTAAAACCACACTGAGATACCACCTTACACCAGTTAGAATGGCAAAAATGGACAGGGCAAGAAACAACAAATGTTGGAGAGGTTGTGGAGAAAGGGGAACCCTCTTACACTGTTGGTGGGAATGCAAGTTGGTACAGCCACTTTGGAAAACAGTGTGGAGTTTCCTCAAAAAATTAAAAATAGAGCTACCCTATGACCCAGCAACTGCACTCCTGGGTATTTACCCCAAAGACACAGATGTAGTGAAAAGAAGGGCTATATGCACCCCAATGTTCATAGCAGCAATGTCCACAATAGCCAAACTGGGGGAAGAGCCGAGATGCCCTTCAACAGATGAATAGATAAAGAAGATCTTGTCCATATATACAATGGAATATTACTCAGCCTTCAGAAAGGATGAATACCCAACTTTTACATCAACATGATGGGACTGGAAGAGATTATGCTAAGTGAAATAAGTCAAGCAGAGAAAGTCAATTATCATATGGTTTCACTTATTTGTGGAACATAAGAAATAGCATGGAGGACGTTAGGAGAAGGGAGGGAAAAATGAAGGGGGGGAATCGGAGGGAGAGATGAACCATGAAAGACTATGGACTCTGAGAAACAAACTGAGGGTTTTCGAGGGGAGGGGGGTAGGGGGATGGGTTAGACTGGTGATGGGTATTAAGGAGGGCATGTACTGCATGGAGCACTGGGTGTTACATGAAAACAATGAATCATGGATCACCACATCAAAAACTAATGATGTATTATATGGTGATTAACATAACATAATAAAATAAAATTTAAAAAAATATTATTGTAAATAATGCTATTGAAATAAATAACAATGAAAATTGAGAAGTAACAAAAACAAAAACAAAAAACATCCTTTCTTGATTAAAACTCTCCACAGTGTAGGGAGAGAGGAAACATACCTCAATATCATAAAAGCCATCTACGAAAAGCCCACAATGGGGAAAAACTGAGAGCTCTTCCCCTGAGGTCAGGAACATGACAGGGATGCCCACTCTCACCACCGTTGCTCAACATAGTACTAGAAGTCCTGGCATCAGCAATCAGACAACAAAAAGAAATAAAAGGCATTCAAATTGGCAAAGAAGAAGTCAAACTCTCATTCTTTGCAGATGACATGATACTTTATGCGGAAAACCCAAAAGGCTCCACCCCAAAATTTCTACAACTCATACAGGAATTCAGCAACGTGGCAGGATACGAAATCAATGCACAGAAATCAGTTGAATTTCTATAAATTAACAATGAGACTGAAGAAAGAGAAATTAAGGAGTCGATCCCATTTACAATTGCACTAAAAACTGTAAGATACCTAAGAATAAACCTAACCAAAGAGGTTAAAGGATCTATACTCTAGGAACTACAGAACACTTATGAAAGAAATTGAGGAAGACACAAAGAGATGGAAAAACATTCCATGCTCACGGATTGGAAGACTAAATATTGTTAAAATGTTTATGCTACGCAGAGCAATCTACACATTCGATGCAATCCCTATATCAAAATACCATTGACATTTTTCACAGAGCTAGAACAAATAATCCTAAAATTTGTATGGAACCAGAAAAGACCCCAAATAGCCAGAGGAATGTCGAAAAAGTAAGCCAATGCTGGGAGCATCACAATGCCTGATTTTAGGCTCTATTATAAAGCTGTCATCATCAAGACAGCATGGTACTGGCACAAAAACAGACACATAGATCAATGGAACAGAATACAGAAACCAGGAATAGACCCTCAACTCTATGGTCAACGAATCTTTGACAAAGCAGGAAAGAATATCCAATGGAAAAAGATCAGTCTCTTCAATAAATGGTGCTGGGAGAATTGGACAGCCACATGCAGAAGAATGAAACTGAACTGGACCATTCACTTACACCATACACAGAGATAAACTCAAAATGGATGAAAGACCTAAATGTGAGACAGGAATCCATCAAAGTCCTAGAGGAGAACACAGGCAGCAACCTCTTCAACCTTGGCCACAGCAACTTCTTGCTAGACATGTCTCCAAAGGCAAAGGAAACAAAAGCAAAAATGAACTATTGGGACTTCATCAAGATAAAAAGCTTCTGCACAGCAAAGGAAACAGTCAACAAAACTAAAAGGCAACTGACAGAATGGGAGAAGATATTTGCAAATGACATATCAGATAAAGGGCTAGTATCCAAGAGCATTAAGACGTATCAAATTCACCACCCAGAAAAACAAATAATCCAGTCAAGAAATGGGCAGAAGACATGAACAGGCATTTCTCCAAAGAAGAAATACAAATGGCCAACAGACACATGAAAAAATGCTCAACATCCCTTTCATCAGGGAGATACAAATCAAAACCACAATGAGATACTACCTTACACCAGTCAGAATGGGTAAAATTAACAAGACAGGAAACAACAAATGTTGGCAAGGATGCGGAGAAAGGGGAACTCTCTTACACTGTTGGTGAGAATGCAAGCTGGTACAGCCACTCTGGAAAATAGTATGGAGGTTCCTCAAGAAGTTAACAATAGAGCTACCCTATGACCCAGCAATTGCACTACTAGGTATTTACCCCAAAGATAAAGGTATAGTGAAACAGAGAGGCACCTGCACCCCAATGTTCATAGCAGCAATGTCTACAATAGCCAAACTGTGGAAGAAGTCAAGATGTCTTTCAACAGATGAATGGATAAAGAAGATGTGGTTCATATATACAATGGAGTATTACTCAGCCATCAGAAAGGATGAATACCTACTATTTGCATCGGCATGGATGGAACTGGAGGGGATTATGCTAAGTGAAATAAGTCAATCAGAGAAAGACAATTATCATATGGTTTCACTCATATGTGGAATATAAGAAACAGTGCAGAAGACCATAAGGGACGGGGGCAGAAACTGGATGAGAGGAAATAAGAGAGGGATACAAACCATGAGAGACTCTTAACTATGGGAAACAAACTGAGGGTTGCTGAAGGGCAGGTGGGTGGGAGATGGGGTAACTGGGTGATGGTCATTAAGGTGGGCACATGATGTGATGAGTGCTGGGTGTTATATGCAACTGATGAATTGTTGAACACTACATCTGAAACTAATGATGTACACTATGTTGACTAATTGAATATAAATTTAAAAAGTATAAAATAGGAAATTAAGATCCAAGATGAGTAACTGAATGATAATAAATTTTCCAGGTGGCTAAGGGATTATGGGAAATATTTGGAAATCTGGAGATCCGAGGTCTAGCCAAGTCCCTGCCACTATTGCTACCAGTACTTTCTTAAGTAGAAAGTTTTGGACATAAGTGTACCTGATGGTCATGAGCACTGATAATTACTCTTGTTCTCATACAGCAAAGATCTCAGAATTCACTAGTTTGTAGAAAATTATTTGTTCCTACAATAACTAGCCTCAGACTGATCTCTTTTCTAAGTTCTTTTGTTGATTTTGGCTTTGCTTGCCTGAGTTTCCAACCTAGTTGACAAACTCTCCACAGTCCCTTCTCATCTGTCAGCATCAGGAGGGAAGGAGAGGAGTCACTGCCCCAAGGAGGGGAGAGAAAAAGAGACAGAATGATATAGATATAGATAGATAGATAGATAGATAGATAGATAGATAGATAGATAGATGATAGATAGATAGATAGAGACAGTGAGGGAGAGAGAGATTGAGAAAGGGAGAGGGAGTAAGAGGGAGGGAGAGGGAGAACGACAGAGAGAGGGAGAGAGGGAAGAAGAGAGTGTTGGGGTTGGGGGAGAGTCTGTGTATGTGTAGTTTGGAAAAAGTATATGAGATTGCCATTTTTTGGTTTATTTACAACCTCTGTTAAATTTTAGTTCTTTTCATTCTTTTCTCATGGCAGAAGTACTTACTTTGAAATCTGCAGTGATATTAAAGAAGATGGTAAGATTTTTATTTGTAACCAAGGGGAACAGGGATTGCAGGAAGATCGAGAGACGCTGTTTTAAGGCAGCATTCCCATCTTTGCTCCCGATCCGCAGCTTCACCTGGTTGTGTGCTTCTCCCCTGCCCCTTAGCCTTCACAGAATTCTGTGCCCAGGGATGGGCGCCTAGAACCTGATAAAGCAAACTGCTTGTGGTATCAATGACATCTTCAGGTCTTTTTGAGCTTATGTCTTGGCTCTTGACTGTTTCAGGTACTGGTGTTTGGAATGAGTGAGGATGACAGTCACAGAGGCAGTAACAATCCGATACATATGATTCCCAAGCAACCACACCAGTACTTATCTTCCCTGAGCTTCGTAAAAAATCCGGAATTTCACATTCTATCAGACCTATCATTCTGCATGTGGCCTATTATCCCTCCAGACAGATCTTTTTATTTGAAAAATGACTCATGAGGCAGTTCTCAGGTTGGAGGAGAAATTGGCCTAACTTCCATTTGGTTTCTCATCATCTGTATAAAGTCTTATGTGGGCTAATGTGACAAAGATGCACTATTTGCATAATCTCCTGGGATGAGCTGCAGGTATTTTTGTCCACCTGTGTAAAGTGTAAATGCATACATTTGTCCTAAGATGATCTCTTTTCAACATTTTTATTCATTTTCAAGTGAGCCAGGAACGGGGAATATTATGAAATATATTCTACTTATATTTTCTAGTAGAGCTTAAATTATCCCTTCTACAAAAGTTCTGTGATTGTCATACATTTGCTGCCATATGGAAATAAATATCATTTCTCCCAAGTTGAGAGCACCTCTTAAGTTTCATCTGTAAATATACATTATATCATTAATGCACATTTCTTTTACTGGATTTAAAGTTCTTTGAGGGCAAAGAACTGGTTGCTAACTTCTTGTACTTATTTCCTGATCACAAGCCATGTGCAACAATGGGGCTCATTGTTGGTTCTCAAATGATGATGATTACACTGACCTTATTCACACCTTGCACGGTCTTATTAATTTGACTTTTATCCTTCCCTTGCTCTTCTCAAGCTACAGAAACCATATTTGCTTTCTGGATCAGGAAGGTAGGGGTGAAAGAAATTAATATGACATATTAGCTAAGCCCAGTGAACCATGCAACATGCTTGCTGTCACACTATTTCTTGGGACAAGTAAAGTGGAATGGTCAAAACAGGCTCTGGAGCCTCATTGCCTGGGTTTGAAGTTAATCCAACTGGGTATTAGATGTGTGGCCTTGTCAAATTATCTAGCCTGTCTGTGCTTCACTCTTCCCATTTGTAAAATGAGAACAATAATAATGCCTACTTCATTAGTAGCTAAAAGGATTAAAGGAAAACAATTATGTAAATTGGTTGGAATTGGTGCTGGGCATACCAAAAATACTAAATAAATATTAGCTAGTGTTATTTTGTCCTACTGAAACATTGTGAGTTAAATGTTTACATATTAATACTATCTACAAATGATACAGCTAAAACTCAAGCACATGAAAGAATGTAGTTAATAAGTGGTAGAACCAGTGCTTAAACTCAGTTCTCCAGGTTGGTAATAAGTATGATGAAGAAGGAATTGAGAATAACCACATGATTCACTAGGTGTTCAGTATGTGCCCAGTGATGCGCTAAATGCTCTACAGACCTTATCTCACATAACTTACAACAACAAAATGAGGTAGTTTCCATCATTGTCCAAGTTTTATAAATGGTGACCTCTTGCCTCAGAAAGGAGACATAACCTGTCAAGTAAGTGGTAGAGCAGGAACTAAAGCAGATGCGTCTGATTCCATAGCCACATACTTTGCTTCAACTCTACCAAAGTGCTGGAAATCCATTTCTTGTTCTAAAAAGCAAGGGGTTCAAATGATAGTGTGTACGTCTGGGGGTGGGGCTGGCAAAAGATGACTATAGACAGCATTTTGAAACAGAGTCATTTATAAGCAATATTACAGAATCTGTTTGAAGATTCTCCCAGAGGACACGTTAAAAGGATGACTTGCACGCAACTTAACGAGAGGTTAGATGAAATGCACTGGGCTCTGTGTAGGCAGGATGCACACCGAAAATTAAATCCACGTTGGAAATGTTAATAAATGCAGACACATGTTCTTGTTTGTAATGTGCTTCTTGTTTTTCTCATTTTCTCCATGTTAGAACAGTGAGGGCATCTCTGTTGGGTCTCCTGGGGCCTTTTTTTTTCCCCCTCTCTGGTTGTTTTGCTTTCTCTCTGTATCTCTCCCCACCCCACCTCTATGTCCTCAAAATGTGATTTCATAGTTGAGATGTCCAGGACCCAGGGGTGTGACTATGCACAGGAAATGAAGAATAAGGAGAGAATACTCATGGGGCTTCCAGACCATGCATCACACGGTAGCCATAGTGATGTTAAAACCAATAGCATCGCATCACTCTCTCAAAGATTTCTCAGGATTTCCTTTGGTGATCCATACAATGAAGTCCAGACACTTCCGTAAGATGTTTAGGGCCCTAGTGTGTTGGCCACCCCCCGGGCCCACCTGGCCATTGTGACGCTTCATGCCCCCTACCTTTTACCTGACACGTCCTCTTCCACTGAAAACCTTCATTCATTTTTCCATATCTAATTCAAATGTGATCTTCTTTAGGAAGTCTTTCCCTGCAATTCCCCAAGGAAAGTCAGTGGCCCTGACCTCTTGGTTTCTCTAGCACTTTACATTTGTCCTTTCTGCCCCATTAATATTAGCAATAACAAGTTGAATGCTTAACATATAAGGAACTGTATAAACATCTTACATGATGTTTAGTTTAATTCACTGAATAAATATGTTAGACACATTTTAGCTCCATCTAAAAACGAGGACTCTGAGATTCAGAGACATCTAGAAAATGGTTTGGTGCATGCCAAAAGGTGTTAGAGCCAGAATTCATGCTCTGATCCCTCTGTCTTCAACACCCATACAATTAACAATTACCCTTGACCATCATTTTACATTCATCCATAATGGTTACATATGGGACTCACTTCACTACTACTTCCTGGTAGATCTGAAGGCAGAAATGTTTTCTTAGTCTTCTGAAGAAGGCAGGGTAGTGTAGTGAAGAGAACACCTATTTAGAGTTACACAGACCTGGTTGAAATCCTAGCTCATCTGTTACTGAATCACTCTGAAAACCCATCTCTACTTCTTTATAATGGGCACCGTAATGTCTAGTTAATGGAGCTGTAAAGAAAGCAGGTTACCTATCAGTAATACTGAAGACTACGGCCACTCAGTATGGGATGGTTCCTTTTTCTTTTCTTTCTGTATGTCTGCCCAAGATCCTGGCCCAGAGTGAAAATCCAACAAAGGACTTATTTTGTTTTGTTTTCTTGTAAAGGAAATAAGATAAAATAAAAGGTGATTTTAATCTCAAGGCCATGTAAAGGAAAAAAATATGGCCTATCCTCATGACAACTGATTTATTAACTGAGTTCTCAAAAAGCCCTGGCAGTTGACAGCTTTGCATTCAAGGAAGAGGGTAGAGAGGGATAGGAAATGGGAATATTTTGAATACGGAATCTGGAAAGAGCTCAGCACAGATGGGAAGGAAGGCAGACAGAATACTCCTCAGGGAAAGGAGAAAAGAATTAAACATGTACACAGAAAGCAATTCCTGGGGTTCAGTGCCAAGAGTTTGGTCCAAAAGACTTGTGGAATTAAGATTAACGTACTGGCATGTCATCATCATGTGAAAGGTGACCAGGAAGAGGGGAAAGTATACACTAGCTTTCTACAACTGCAATGAGATAGAGTGGAAAGTAGAATCTTTAGGTCCTGGATGTCAACCCTTATTCTGCCACTCTCCAGCTTCAGGACTTGACACCAATCTTTCCCCCAGAAAATGGAAGAAATAATATCTACCTTGCCAGAGTCAAATAAAAAAAACCAAACAAACCTATCAAAATGTTTTTATCATAGGACTTAAATACAATGAGCACCTACTGAATAGATATTTATTTGGTTTGGTTTGGTTTGATTTTTCCTCCATACCTCACTTCCTTTCTGTATTGGTCACATGCATGGGTAGAAAGAAGACATAAATGCACTTGTTCTATCTAAATTTTACCCAGTTGCAAAAATGCTTTCTACCGTCATGTCTCAGTGCAAAGCTTTCAGGAGCTGTGGACAATGTCAAGTTGCCACTCTCCTACCAGACGACAAAAGGGGCCAGCCCAGCTTGTCTCTCTCCTCACCATTTCCTTTATTCATCACCCAAATCCAAGCCCTTTAGGTCTTCAGCCAGGATCACTCACAGCAGATAACCAGAGACAAGGATAAAGAGACTGATCCCTTGGCATTGTGACATATGCTAATACTTACCTCATCATTCTTTCGTTCAGCCATGGTTCCTGCTCAATGAAAGGCTGTGCTGAAGACTGTGGAGGAACTTTTGCTCCAAATAAAATGTCTCTTGTTCTTGGCACAATTAACCATACCTGGCTTGAAACCCTTCTCTCAGCTTCAGAAATACCCTCCTCTTTCTGGCTCTATGTGCCTCATTTTCTCTCATTTGTAAAATGGGGAGAAATACAGGTACGATGTGAAGATTAGATGAAATAAATCTCAAGAAGTTGGCACAGCTGCTGGCACACAGAAATATTTAATAACACCAGTTAAAATAGTAGCAGTGATGACAATCACAACAGCGATACCAGGAGTTGTTCTAGTGGTAAAATACATTGTCATTATTATTCTCCCAATGTCTATTGCTAATTTTCCTAAGTCCTCTTTCTGGAAGTACTAAGGAGGCAAGTACTACTGCTTAATAACAGCACAGAGGAGGGGCAAAACACCTCTCCATTTCTCATTGTCAAGTCCACAGCCCACTTGCTTCTGTATGTCTGCCCAAGATCCTGGCCCAGAGTGAAAATCCAATAGGGGCATTTTCCCCTATCAAACACCAGCCCGTCTACACGAGTGCAGATCGTATCCCCTCTCATGTGTTCAAGGGCTTTTCCTATTTTCCTATACATACTCCCTCTTCCCTCTCTTCTACAACATCAATATCCCTGTCTACTGCCTCATTCTCCGTGGTATACATACTATGGCATTGCCCATTAGATGAAAGAAACCCTCTCATGACCTCACGTTCCTCTCCAGCTGCTATCTTGTTTCTCCCCACCTCCAATATTATTCATTTGCTAGCTCAGATTCCTCATCTTCCATTCATGGTTCAACTCACTCCATTTAGGTTTCTATCACCATCATGCTAGAATATACATGGTCAAAGTCACCAATAACCTCATGTTTAAGACCAATGGATATATTTTGCCCTCAGCCTCCTTAGCACCTTTTAACACAGTCATTGACTCTCTCCTTTATACACACTTACCCTCCCCCCATTTCCAAAACTGAATCCATTTTCTCCCCTTTTTTTCCCCTCAACTATCCTCTTTTTGGCAAATGAGTCCAATATAGAGCTGGATTCTCAAGCCAGAAACAGAATCTCTGTGATTTTCATCCCCTTCTCACTTGCTCACTCTTTATTCATCTTTCTATTTCACTTTTATCACTCATATCCAATCCACTATCAATCCATCATTAAGTATAGCATCTCTTCCAAGTGAATCCTGGATCTATTATTATCACTATTATTATACTATGATTTTTTACCATGGCTGGCACTGTCCTCATCTAGGCACCCTGCAGCTCCCATGGGAATACTGCAACACTTCCTAACTGCCCTCCCACCTTTTTGCTAGTCTCTTCCCATCATTTACCTACTTCAATTCAAATCTATATAAGCATGACTGGCTCTTCTCTTTGCTTCATACCATTTAAAGGCCACCCATTAGCCAGAATTCAAGTCCCAGCTCTTTAGAATGACATAGATGGCTATCCATAACCTGTCCCCTTGGCTATCTCTTCAATTTCTTCTCCTGATACCCTCCATTCCCTACTTTATGTTCAGGCAACACAGGTATGCTTAGGGTTCTTGAAGTGTCCTCCCCTCTTCCTCATTAAATCAAACTTAGCTCCCATCCCAAGAAATCCCATGAGATCCTCTTCCAAAGGAGAGTTCATCACTTTTTTTTTGTCTCTGCTACCTCTGTATCTTGTGCACATTTCTATTATTGATCATTTATTTATATACTCATATCCTTTAATATAGGTATTCTACAAGTTAGCTACACAGTGGAATTACCTGGAATTTTAGAAACCCAACCAAAAGCTACTGCCTCGGTCCCTCATTCAGGGCTTCTGATTTAACTGGTATGGAACACTGCCTGGGCATCAGGAATTTTTAAAAATCTCTCAAAGATTCTAATGTGCAGTCAAGTTGGAGACTCTTCCTTGAGGCTAGAGATGTTCTGTTTTTATTTTTAATTCTTGTTTTTTAGGTGTTCTACCATCCTGTCTGGCACATAGTTGGAAGTCAATTTATGTTGTTAAAAATGCATTTACCATAAATGAAAAGCTTATGATACAATATGATACACAATTTCAAATGAAACAGGTAAAACTAAATTAAGGAAGGTGAATTTTCAGCAAGATTTGGAAAATGCAAGATATGGAAGATTTTGGAAAATGCCTGGAATAGACTTGCAACAGCCTAGTAGTGTTAACATCTGAAACAGGCAAATAAAAGTAAATGGGATGCATAAATAAGGATATTCATAATTGGGAATGGAGAATCCTGAGGCCATTTGCAAAGTGAATAGAAGAAAAAGGAGAGCAAGAATTTGATGGTGACACTTTAAAAGTATGGGAATAATAACAAGAGGTCAAGATAGATACCCGTGGTAATCTTCTTAAAGAGGGTGGCACTGAAGTGACATGAGGATTTAGGAGAAAGAGACATTCAAATTGTGCAGCCCACTTTTCTAACTACCACCAGTTAGTGGTATTTGCATTCAAATGAACAGAGTACTTTTGTTACCAACTGTTACTGATGGTCATGATAATACCACAGCTGAATAAGGTGGGATTCTGCCCTAGTAGCAAACATGAACTTTGGAGCACCATTACATGGTTTTGCCAGTTAACAGCTGTATGGCTTTTGGCAAGTCACTTAACCTCCATGACTCAGTTTTCACATAGGTAAAATGGGGATAATAATTATGCCTTTCTCATGGAATTAGAGTGACAAACAAATGTATTAATTTATGTAAGTGCTTAGAAGAGCCCAGCACAGGGTAAGGAACAATAAATGTTAATTCTACCATTATAGATGTAGGAGACTGCCCACTATTTGGACAAAGCCAAGGCTTCCATACGAGAGTGTTAAAAAGGAAAAGTGAGATTGTGTTCATTTAAGTTACAAATACAAAAATAGATTTCCATTTTAGAACTAAATCTATAGATATGTGTAAGATATGTTTGATCTCACTTTCTCTTTTAGACACATACACACCACCTTACAATTGTACTAAAATTATCAAATTAGTGAACATTTAAAATGATTCTCTTTAAACCCTTAATTATTATCAAATTTATATATAATCTCTACATAGGCTAACCAACTGCCACCTAGGAGAGGTCATTAAGGCTCCACTGATTAGATAAGGATAATTTGCAATTAGCTTAGAAATTGTGAGCATGAAAATGGGCCCATCTAAATTTCTTGAGTGTTCTTGAAACTACTGTTCTCTTAGGCAGTCCAAACACTCATATAATCCTATTGATAGGGCTAATTAATTTGATCAGAATATTTTAATTTCCCGTTTTTTATATCAGAACTGCTCTATCCAAATGATCACAAATTATTTCTAACACAGGCCAAACTTATAGTCAGGTTTAAACTTTTCTATAAGCCTCAACATTTCACTAAGTATAACAAATTATCAGAAGCAACATACGTATTTATTGTTACTGAAGTCTCTCCTGTTGACGCTTGCTTTATACATCTCTGAAACTCTGCCTCAAGGCTGCTGAACAGACATCTATTTCCCCGTGATGCTCAGGAGCTGCTTTTCTTCTGTGGAGCCTCAGAAGCACTCACAGTCTGACTCATACCCCTCAACTTACAGAAAGAAATAACGGACCCTAATTCTAGTCCATGCGTCAGACCTTTGGTGAAATCCTTCTTGGTCATCTGTTTGATCCTAAGCAAGTTAATGGAATTCTCTTTGAACCACTGATGCCCGCCATCCTAAAATGGAAATGATAAGAGCTCCTACATGGAAGCTTCTTGTGAGGGTCACCCGAGATCATGCATGGCATAGATGACAGCCCCAATATATGATAGCCATTATTAGCTTTTAGCATACACTTGTTGATTTTCTACCATATAAACTTTGTTTCCTCTGTTATATTGTAGTCTCTTAGAGGGAAGAACAAGTTTCTTCTGATTTACGGTCTCCTCTCTCATTTTCATGGTTCCTAGCATGAAGCATATGGTTGACAAACATTTCTTAGTTCTACTAAAGCCTCCAGTCCAAACAATTTCCAGTAGGTAATGCTCAACATAATAATCATTGTATATTTTATGTAGTATACGTAGGAAATGTGTGTGTGTATGTGTGGTGCTAATATAACTGTATCTATATAAAATCACATATATATTCAGTAACGTACCTATAAAGCACAATTATGCATGAAATGAATGAAACATACTCATTTGTATATAAGCCACATATGTAGCTTCTATACATACACAGATGTATATACTTATCATAGATTTTGTAAACACACAGATGAAATACAAAGAGACACTTTAACTTAGCTAAGTGTTAAGGTCTAAACCTTAGAGTACCTGTTTTACGACTGTGTAAGTATGATTTGTAATTAGTATATACACGTAATGTAGACAAGTGTATGTATAGTAATACTCTGAGTTAAAATAAATGGATATTCTCAATTTATCCTTGTAGACTCTCCTACCTACAAGTTTGTCCCCATTTTTTGCCCTCCCCCCCTCCCAATTTAGTGAGCTAACACATAGCCTCACTACTTAAGTCAGAAGGGAGAAGGACTCGGTGTGCTACAGTCAATTTGAACCAGCTCACCCACATAATTGCAGATTTTTTGGAATTTTGCAAGCCAGCTGTTAAACAGAATCATTAGTAAAAATTAAATTATATAAACTTGCAATTAAATAAATGATATTAAAAGAAAGCTAATACATCCTCAAAATTCAACACTTACTAATTATTTTCTCTACAGTTTGCTATCATCTATGTTCTTGACCTTGTTTATGTCTATTCTGTCTGTGTGGCATTTATCTGGTGCAAATACTGTATAAGCCATGCTGGAGTGCATTTCTTCCCACTTGTGTTCCATGATGTCTTCTTGGTAGCTTGCGATGAGTATTTATACCACAGAAATTGGCGAATTCTTAAGTCGGTGCCTTTTCTTTTTCCTGGAGAGTCAGAAGTTAAACATTTGCCATCACAACCCTAGATGAGCCTTTTTGCCTGTATGCTGCATATTCCTCTTGGAGACTTGAGGATTAGTAGCTAAATAAGGTAGTTGTGAAAGAAAAGCAGTACTGGTATATAGATATATATGGGGAAACAAACCCCATATAAACATAGTTAAATTACATCCAATAAAGAAAGTACAGAGAGTGGAAGGGGGAAGATTTCCCTGGAAACTGTCACAGAACACACACACATGCTTTTGAATAATGAATTTAATTTCCAAGCTTCACAGAAAGCTCTTTCCTGCCTTGGCTCTCCCTTAACCTTCTTCCTACTGCCTTTCCCTCACTCCTCTACCTGAAGTTCTTAAAGAGCTGCAATTCTAACCTGTTCCCTCCCTCTCTATTATTCTACTAATCTGTCTCCGCCCACATTATTAAGGCAATCACCTCCTCCTGCCTCCTGAGGAGCCGCTTTAATCACCCCTCTGTACTCTGGCACAGCGACCTTCAGCCTACATGATCTGGGTAACAATCTTAGGGGCCCTTCCCACACTGTCCCTGAGCCTGCCCACCTCTCTCCCTTCCCTCCAGCCCACCGCCAGGCCAGGTCTGCTGCTAAGAAACCATTCTCCAACCTCTTAGCTGGTCTCCACCCACTAACATGTTTATCACCTTTGGTCAGAAAATCAAATTTCTTTCCACCTCTGTTTTTCTCTAATTGCTTTCTCCCATCCTCTTCCAGGCTCCCAGGAGGCTGAATTAAACTCCTCAAAAATCATTTGAGGAAACATTGAAGGAGTTATGGGTGTTAGCACATGGAAAGCAATCTAATTCTTCAATATCCTCGAGAAAGGGAGCAAATGTGCTCTGTGATATCCACGAAGAAAGAACCGGGACCATAGATAAAAAAGCAAAGAATATGACTTCAGGTCAGGGTAAGAACGGACATCCCACCCTGAGCTAACCATCAGTCCAGGCTGCTGCCAAGACAGTGAACTCTAAGACCGGGGATTATTTAAGAGCCATCACAGAAGAGATGCCGGGACTGAGCAGGGGATTGGATTAAAGGTTCTGTAAAGTCCTTTTCAGTCTAAAATCATCTTGTTCCATGAATCTCTGAGTTGTAGCCTGAAACACCAGCCACGGGACCAATATTTTTGACTTACATTCATCTCTCACTTCTTACCCCCGCCCCATGCTTTGTATAATTCACAGCACAATTTTGTGTCCCTGCTTGAAAACAAAGTGGGGCTTCTTCATTACCATATCCCCCACTGGATTTGGGTTGGTTCTTCTTTGAAGTAACCCTGCATTGCTTTCTTTCTTCTGGTGAAACGAAAGGGTAAATTGTCCCCAGTGATATAGTGAAGTATTTCCCAAAGTAGAAAAAAAAAAGACAAAGTAAAATAGTGTAAAAGAGCCTTAATCAAGCATTTCAGAGACAGAGGATAAAACAGAAAAGGAAGGATAGGGACTTGAAATGCAGAGATAACAGCTGTTCTTACCATGCCTTTTATCCCAGGCTCTTAAACATCATGTGAAGCAACATTATTGCCCTCATTGTTCATCTCATTATTATTTAGCATTTATATTTGCAAGGAGTTTAGGGTTCATTTTTATTAGCAACCCTTCATAATCTCATGGTGGGGAAGGCAGAGATGGGGGTCCCCTCTGGCTCTGATGAGATAAATGAGCCCAGGCAAACTAGAGGCTTTGATCCACTCTGTCAGTGGATTGGGGGCCAAGCGGAGATTCAAGCACTTGACCACAGTGTTTTGAGCAGGGGACATGCAGGCCATACACACGGGAGGAAGCAGTGTATGTTGGAAAGAGCACTGCCTTTGGAATCTAATGCTGTGATTGTCCTTAGGATTTTTTTTTTCCTCACTGAATCTTGGTTGTGTCTTTAGTAATATACAGAAGAAATAAATCCTACATCACTAAATAGAGTCATTTTGAGAATACATTAATGTAGGACATTTGAAGCAGGAGTTGGTATTCTGTAAAATTTAGTTCTCTTTTCCATTTCTTTTGATGTGGGCTTAGGCTGTGATTGTAATTCTACCAGCATGAAGACTGAACCCCAAGCAGTATGATAACTGGAAAGTGCTGGGGAAGCAGAGATGCATACAGCCAGGTCCTGGCTCCACAGATCCAGATAGAGAACATTAAAGGTGGGTACAAATTCTGTGCTTCTCATCCCACTGAGAGGTAGAGTCTGATAGCATTCATGACTTGCTTGACCAGCAGAGAATGGTGAAAGTGACACTCTGCCACTTTCAGACTAGCCTTTAAGAGGACTGGCAGCTTCTAGCTTGCCTCTTAGAATCCTGACCTCAGAGACATTGTCTGTATGTGTACACACTCTGACGGTCCCAGCTGCGCCCACTCTTATAATTCAAACAGGAGTAAAGCCATCTTGGATCTTCCAGAACAGCCCATCTGTCAATCAAATGCAACCAAGTATCCTTTGTTGGTACCATGTAGAATAGACAACTCAACCAACTGAGCCCTGACCAATTTCCTGCCCCACAAAACTATATGACACAATAAAAGGGTGGGTGTGTTAAGCCATTATGCTTTGAGCAGTTTGTTTAGACAGCAGTGGCTAACTGGAACACCAACTAAATTCCTACTGTCAAACTGGAAACCACAACAATGCAAAACTGGAACTCCAGTCTTAGGCACTCTCTGCATTTCCAACCTAATTTCCCTGAATACTTTGTATACCTTATGCTTTTCCAGAAAAGGTTCCTCTGTCTGGAAGGTACATCTACACATCATCCTGGCCCTGTGGAAGTCTTATTTCTTCACTGAGTATTTTTTGATAACTTCTGTTAGTTAGGATAAGTAATGTTGTCTGTTCTAACATGTAATACAAAAATCTCAGTGACAGAGCTCAATAAAAGCTTATTCTCTCTCATGTCAGAGACTGATATGGACTAGAATTTTCTCTTGGGTGGCTCCCCTCCAGGATATAGGACAGGATTTCAAGCTTACCTCCAATAGTTCCACTATCCTTTAGGACCTCCTTGGTGTTCCCCGCTGAATCCTCTACATCAGGCCAGATGCAAGAAAATCATGCATAAGCCAAGAGTCTCATGGGAAAATGTAGAGGCCATCACTGACAGTGACATATAGATTTCCCTCATATGCCATTATCTAGAATTAGTCACATGGCCCCAATTAACGGCACTGGCAGCTAGAAAATATAGGCTTCCTGTGGGCCTAGAAAAATAAAAAAGACCAGTAGGAATCCATTTAGTTTCTGCTACACCACTGCTGTCAGAGGTAATCCATTCTTCATCCTGCCAACGGTGTTCAATTGGAGTATGAGTGTTTAAATCAATCTTGATTTTAGAGTTGTGCCAAGCTACTTTTCTAGCTGTGTGACCTGAACAGATCACTTAACTTCTCTGAGTTTCAGTTTCAGTTGTAATGAAGTTAATGTCCATGCTGAGCAACACAAGTAAAATAAAGGCATCATAAAAATACTCAAAAGTACACTTCATTCTTTCTTTCAACATGCCTTCTAAAACACTCTCTGTACCCAAGATGGACAATCTCTTCTTCTGTATTGTAGGCAGGCATTGTTAATCAGTTATGACACTTTATTTTCTACTCATTCTGTTATTGGCCTCAGAATTCTTCCTAGTATGACTTTCCAGGCAGCCAAAACTGATATATCAGGGTTAGTTTTTAAAACAAAGCCTCACTTGTGATTTTTAATCCAACACATTCATTGGGCAGAAAATCTTGTTCTTTGGTTTCCATCATGGTGTTTTTATATAGGCGTGTTTGCTTCTCCAATGAGTGGTTAACTCTTTGAAGACAGAGATCCTGCCTTTATTATCTGTCTTTCCTTTATGGCACCCAACACAGTGCATGGCACTTAATAGAGCACCTGTCTCTGAACTGGATATATAGTATTGGAAATAATAAATATTGTTTATTGAGAGTATATGACGGTCAAATGCTTTACATGCATGACTTTATTTAATATGAATTTAAAACATTATAAAGAAAGAACTATTACTATGCTGATTTTGATGATAAAAAACTGGGCGTTAGGAAGGTTAAGTAACTTGACCAAAGCTATTTAGCTAATGAATGAGAGAATGTGACTTCGAAACCCAGAGCTCCTGGGCTCCAAAGCCCATGACACTGACCACAGTGCTACCTCATCATCATGGCTCACTACATGCTTGCCTACTTCTTTTGAGGTCACTCGTGGTTATGGAGAGAGGAAAACTGCTTCACGGGACAAGAAAGGAAATGAGAAACATGGTGGAAATAGACTGCTCAGAGAAAATGAGGGAATGAGTGAGGGTCAAAAAGATAAGAGCATTGTGAATAAGCGGAGGGAGGTTCAGATGGAGCAAAGGTAGAACTGAAGAGGAGACTATGAGAGACAGGTTCTTTGATTAAAGTGTGGGGCTGGCCCAATTTGCCTTTAGAATCCTAAAAATTAATTTCTTAAAAAAGAAGGAAAAATATTATAGATGAATGTTTATTAGCAAACTCAAACTTGAGTCCCTTACTTGGAAAAGGCTTTCTGCCACTGTAATTTCTTTACCAGACATTTCTTCTTTGTACTTGCAAAACACAGACAAGAAACTAAAGCAATTTTCTGAGTGCTAAGTGTCAGACACAGAGCTAGATGCTGTGTATTTGTTTATTTAATTTTCAATAAAACCCCGAAGGGTTGTTGGTAGTATCCAATTCCACAGATGAACAAATAAAACTGAAGCTTGAAGAAGGGATTCATTCACGCAATACCCATAGCTAGTAAGTGGGAGATCCATGCTCTGAGACTAAAGGCTGTTTTTTTTCCCCCATAAATGACAGTTTTCTCTAATACCTATTATTTATAGCCATTATATGATCATACATTACTTGTTCACTTGCTTAGTTTGTATTCACAGAAAGAGGACTTCGTCTAGAACACTCTCTGCCTATAAAACAGTTCCTGGCATTCAGTAGGGATATAATGTTGAATTGAGTGAATACAACACCTGGACATAAATAGCTCAATTTCTTTTTTTATGCATAGATGAAGGGATACCTGCAAACTACCACCTGCTGTTGGATCTGAAGATGATGGTGGGGCTTGCACGGGTAGTAGGCAGTGGACTGAAATTTCCTGGTGTTGACAGTTTCTAACTGTCCTTTATCAGTCAGTCCGTAGTGTAAGTTCTCACTATCCCCACATACTGCCGTAGGACCTTTTGAGTCCTGTGCCTCCGCACTGTTCAGAAATGGAAGGGCAGTGCAGTGGGAAATGACTGAAGGGCTGAAAAAGGAAGCTCAGGATGAGAGATTAAAAAAAGTCAGCCTGCAGAAGGGAGAGATGAGGGGCTGGCTTAACAGTTTTCAAGTGCCTAAGAAGACAGTGTAAGAAGGAAGGTGACCATGTTCACATCAGAAAAGAAAAAGTGGGCTTAGATTACAGCTCCAAAGACTTACAGGGGAATTAACGAAGAACTGCCTGGCTACAGGTCCTCAGACACAAAAGCAAGCTACATGGAGGAGGCTGTCTTCTTTCCTGTTAGAAAGAATCATTACGTGAACAGACATTCCCCGGCCTGGTATTGGGTGTAGTGGTGACTTGGAAAGAATTCAGTCATTACTTGTGCCTCTACCATGTGCCAATTGTTGTGACACATTGTGACAGGCGTTTTCTTGCTATCCGCTCAGAAAGGAAGAGTCGTTTCCATTTTTACAAACAAAGAGCTGAGACTTGGAAGCAGAGAGGAATATTCCCTAATAAAAGTGACAGGGTCAGGACTGAGAACCACGTCTGTCCGGCTTTAAGGCACAATGGCGGCAACGACAACAAGGGTAACAATTAACATTCACAGATGACTTCCTAGGTGACAGGTACACTGTGTTGTGCATTATGTCATTTTAACCTCCTGACAGCCTTATTTAGAAAGATTTTATATCCATAATTTTCAAGTGAGGAAGCACTGCAGAGTGGCGATGTCATCTGTCCAAGGTAATATTATCTCGTAAGTCAAGAGCCTGGATTCAAACTCAGATCTTTCTTGTTCTTGAGACCCTACTCTCTCTCTAACATGCCCCTTCCCCCAAGCTTATATATGAATAGATTTAAGAGTCTCCAGTATCAGTACCTGACATATAACAGAGAGAGAAATAGTATCATATAGGAAGGAGAGAAGACTGTTTTCTGGAACAGACATGATAGGATAACCAGAGAGAGAGAGAGAGAGCGCATCATCGAAAATGTGACATTATAATGGAGCATTTTAGGATGGGTGGGATTTCCTCTCAGACACAGGGAAGGAAAGGACATGGATTAAGAAAGAAGTGAAATTGTGCAAAATTAACAATCCTGAAACAGTTGACGGAACATAAAATGTGTTGAGTTGGAGCAGGTCAGGTAATTTTGGGGACAAAGAACAAAGAGCTTCGAAGTGACTAGTATGAATGAGACAGTGGTATAGACTCTACTTCCCTCCTAGGCATGGAGAAAGACCACATTCCCCAGCCCTCCTTGTGTCTAGTAGGACAGTATAACTGAGCCCTGGCCAGTGGAATGTGGACAGAAGTACTGTGTGCCCCTTCCAGATCTGTCCATGGGATGGCTCGGCAACTTTCCAGCTCTGGGCTTTCTCTCCCAGTCACGTGGTTAGAAGTGAAGGCCTTTAAGACAGCAGAGCCACTGGGTAAAAGGAGCGTGATTCTCTGAGTTCACAGACTACTGGTAACCTCCCTGGGAGAATCCACCAAACAAGAACTTTCGTGAAAGAGAAATCAGCCATTGAGATATTGGTGTTGGTAGTGAAGGAAGTATACCTAGGTTGGGACTTCATATTTTAGACTGGCATTTTCCAAAATGCTTTTGTTTGCCATAACATTCATCACAGAAATGCTCCATTCTAGATGACTTCTTTCTGTTAAATATATTTGAATATTCTATACATTACACCACTTCTTAGAGACTCATAATGCATACCAGTGTATCAAGAACTCTGTGAAGTCCTGAAATAAAGAAATCTGGTAAACTGTTTAAATCAGTACTTTGCAAACATATTTTCCCCCACAGAATCCTTTTTTGAAAGTAATGACTATGATATCTTGTGAAATTCATATTTTATGGAGCACAGCATGGGGAATATTGCTCTGGCCAATGTGGGCCCATTGCCCAGGTATGGGAAATAATTATAACATTGCAGAGAAGCTAGTATTATATTCCTTCTCCCTAAGCCATGTAACTTCAGCCTGTGATCATCTTCTCTTAACTTGCCAATTTTCCTCTACGGAAAGAGAAATTGCTAATTTGATTCAAAATTCAAAACTTTGTTTGAGCCATGCTTACTTGTAGGAAGGGTCACTGTGTATTCAAGTCTGCACGGATAGTCTCTTCCAGTATAATTCTTGCTTCCTACACTTAATGTGATAAACAGCTCTGAAAGAGCTGGGTAGACTTCTGGGTCAAGGGTGTTCTTTCTCTCCTCTCTCTCATTCTGCATAAGAATTCCAAGAATTTCAGAGAATTCCAAGATTTGTATTTTGAAGGAAGGGGAGTGGACAAAAGTAGAAAGTACTTCCCAGTTGAGATCCAGGGAGATAAAATGATTTCCCTAAAGGCATTAGAGAAGTTGGTGACCTCCATCATCCCAACTCTGATCCCCTAAAGTTTCCTCTGAGGCAACCACCATAACTTCATTTTTTGTTTTTGTTTTTTAAGATTTTTTTATTTATTTGACACAGAGAAAGACACAGCTAGAGAGGGAACACAAGCAGGGGGAGTGGGAGAGGGAGAAGCAGGCTCCCCGCTGAGCAGGGAGCCCGATGTGGGGCTTGATCCCAGGACCCTGGGACATGACCTGAGCCGAAGGCAGATGCTTAACGACTGAGCCATCCAGGTGCCCCTGTTTCATTCTTTTTAAATATAAATGATTCATGCCCAATTATGAAACAGGTCCATATATTAGTAGAGGCTGGACTATACAATGATAATAGTTTACATTTGCAAATCATTTTTGGATACATTGTCTCCTCTGAGCCTCAGATTAACCTGTGAAACAGAAAGGGCAAGGGATCATTCCTTTTTCTGCAGATGAGAAAAATCAATAGATTGGCAGACACAGTGATTTTCCCAGGGTCACAAAGCCAGTAAGATGTTGAGCAAAACCTACAGTCAAGCCTCTTCTTAGATTCATGCTCTTAATTCCCCATCATGGCTTCCATGTGGTGAGGGCAGCAGAGCAGAGTCCAGCCTTTGTGTACACTAAGTCGAGGTGGAGAGTCTGGTTCCATCTGTATTACTTCTGTGCCCTCGGGGAAGTCACTTCCCCTCTCTGAGCCTCTATTCACGGAACTGTAAAATCAGAAAAACAAAAACAAAAACAAAAAACCTTTGTTTCCAGTATTAAATGAGACATCATGTGTCAAATGTTTGGCATACAAAAAGTTCTCAGCACATATTAGTTCTCTCAAAATGGCATGAGTTTAGGATTGTCTTTGAGAGAATTCTGATTTTAATTTTAAGGGGAAATAAGCTTCATTCTCTCTAGTCAGCTCTAGGAGGACAGAGGTATTGTGTTGCTTAAAATCTTTCTCCTTTGCCAGGTACTGAGCATGGTGCATAGAAGGTGCTAAGCACATTATTATTTTTGAAGACTGAACTGGGGAGAGTCTGGGTGGCTCAGTCGTTAAGTGTCTGCCTTCGGCTCAGGTCATGATCCCAGGGTCCTGGGATCAAGCCCCACCTCGGGCTCCCTGCTCTGTGGGAAGCCTGCTTCTCCCTCTCCCACTCCCCCTGCTTGTGTTCACTCTCTCGCTCTGTCTCTCTCTAATAAATAAATAAAATCTTTAAAAAAAAGAAAAAGAAGACTGACTTGGGAATATGGCGGTAATGTCTTCTTCAGTGTTTGCTTAGCCTCATTATGGTGAAACTGTCCAAAGAGCTATGTGGAGCCAAAAAGGTCCAAAACAAGGTCCTTGGCCTCAGGGCCAAACCAGGAAACACATGATGAATTGCAAGTGTAAGTATATCGGCTCGTAAAGGCATATGACGAAACTGACCCAACAGGAACCCAGAGCATGACAATTCAGCCATCTCTGTTCTTGGAAGCACCTGCAGAATCTACTTTTCAAGAGGCCTCATCTGTCAAGCTCCCTGGCCTATCCTTCTGGCAGCTATATCTCTGGAACCTTATTCCAAAAGCAAATCCAAGGATCTCAGCCTTCCAATCCTTGATAAATAAACCCCTCTCTGAGAGCTTCAGTGACAGATAAATCTGTCCACCCAAGGACATTTCCTAAGCAGGACGGGCTTGAAACTCCTTACCAGATTGCAGCTGGCACCCGCCACGTCGATTTTCCCCTCTCCTTATAATCATAATGGGATCTCAGCAATAAAGATGGATTTGTTAATTTCCATCCCCTTCTCACTTTCTCTTTTAATCACTGTCGAGCATAAATTAATTTCAGCTTAAAGAGCTTTCAACAAGATTCCGTCATTGTCTAGGGCAGTAAAGGTCAAAAAACAGGAGCCTCTGAAAATACTCATCAGCTGTTTGCCAGGAATAAACTTTAGTTATTGACACTTAATTATTTCTATTTTGTCCATGGCAAGCTGGAGTCAGTGAAAGAAAGGGAGGGAGGGAGGGAGGGAGGGAAAGAGAGGGAGGGGGGACAGGGAGTGTGGGAGGAGAAAAGGAGAGGAAGGAAAGAGAGAGAAGGGTGCAGGGAGAGAGAGGGGAAACAGAAAGAGAGACAAAGAGAGACAGAGAGATAAAGAGAGACGCTATCCAATTTGATCACCCACCTGCTGGTATGTGGAGTGTTACATTTTCTCCTGAATTTTTGATAAAATGAACTAAAGTTTCAATACCAGTCTTGATATTGTTTGTCCATTTCTTCAGGGTAAGATATAGTTAAGTATTAGGTCATCAGCCTGTTTAAATCCAAATTCTGCTATGTATCAGCAGGAGTGACTGTGGAAAATACTTAATCTCTGAATTTTTACCTGTTAAAATGCAATAATGGCACCACTGTACAGAATCATCCTGTGGAATGGATGAGAGAAAACCTGTAAATGTCTAAGTACTAAGCCTGGAACGTCAGGAATCCCACAAAGTGTAGCTATACTTAGTGGTATTTCCTTTATAGGTCTGTCACTTTAGAGTCTACTATGTGAGCCACGGACTGACTGTGTTAAAAGGCAACAAACTATGGAAATATATAAGACCATAAGGGAATGGATATTTTCTTTCCCACCATGGGTGGAAGAGAGTCGGGGGGGCAGTATATAAAAAAAAAAAGCCTTCTCTAAGGATCCGTAAATACAATCTTCCATGCTCTTTAGTGAGATATTGGAGTGAAGTCTGGAGTTACTGAGATCAGGATTAACCCCCATTTCTGACACTAAGTATGTGGGAACTTGGCAAGTTAATTATGCCTACGAGCCAAGCCTTAGTTCCCTCAACTGTATAACAGGAAAAATACCTCCCACATTTGATTGCTGATGAGGATTAAATGACATGATATATGGAATCAATGAACTTAAGACATAGTTAGGAACACTGATAAATGTGTTTTATAATCAACATGTAAGTAAACAATAAAAATGATACAATTATTAATACTAATAATTAATGCATATAGCATGTTCTATGTGCTGGGGACTTCTCTGGCACTTACATACAAGAACTCATTGAACCCTTACTAAAAATCCTAGAGTGGAGGTATCAGTATTATTCTCATTTTACACATGAATAAACAGAGGAGGTCAGAAACATTATTTAACTTGCTCAACATGATATATAAGTGGTTGTGGAGCTAGGACTGAAAACCCATGCAACTGGATCCAGAGTCTAGGCTCTTCATCATTTTACTACCCTGTTTTGATGGGGGCAAAGGAAGGAGATGGTAGGCTACCTGTCCTAATAAAGTGGTATGTTAGTATGTTAATTCTCTCTCTCTCTCTCTCTCTCTCTCTCACACACACACACACACACACACACACACACACACACACACTGATATCCAGATCATGGCCAGGAACTTCAGGGATGGAATTATAATAAAAAAGCACAGATTGGGAACTTCTAGAGCATGGCCATATGGCAATGCAATGCTCTACGCAAGCCTCTAATAACTGCAGGTAAGGAACTCTGTGATTTAATCCTCATGACAACCCTGGGAGGCAAGTATTTTGCCTATAAGGAAACCACTACTTAGAAAGTTAAGTCACTTGTATAAGAACATACACAGGAAGTGCTGATGCTGGATTTTGGACTGAAGTCTGTCAACGCAGGACCTGGGAATTTTAAGGCCCTGGCTATACAACTTCTCATTTAATTGCAGCATTTATTTAAACAAAAGTAGCAGAGAGGGAGGATACTATTAAAATCATTGTCCTTAAGCCTTTAAAAATAAATTCTGTCTTTCTACACTTTTGTATCCTTTCTCTCCTCAACCTCAGCACCATTCCAACTACTGCACACACCCACGATTCGGAGATTCCAGAATAAGCAGTTTCAAAACTATTTCTAACTGTGCTCCAACTCAACAGCACCAGGCGTATGTGTGATTTCTCTCAAGGGTCTGTAAATAAGGATGCAAGGGGTGGAATATATTACCAGGGAGCTGATGAGTCTGGGGAGATCTATGGGAAGTGAGATAAGAGCTTCACAAACAAATTTAACTAGTATTTGCTAATTGGGAGGGGTGGTGATTTGGTTTTGGATCTATCTGGACTTCGGCTGGTTTTATTGAACCAGAGTCCACAAGAAAGACTATTAATGTTTTTATTGCATATTATAGCAATTACATTTGGCTCAGACTACGGAGTCCAGGATTCTAGACCAGTTTTTTTTTTTTTTTTTTTAAGATTTTATTTATTTATTTGAGAGAGAGAATGAGATAGAGAGAGAGAGCATGAGACGGGGGAGGGTCAGAGGGAGAAGCAGACTCCCTGCCGAGCAGGGAGCCCGATGCGGGACTTGATCCTGGGACTCCAGGATCACGACCTGAGCCAAAGGCAGTCGCTTAACCAACTGAGCCACCCAGGCGCCCTCTAGACCAGTTTTTTAAGGAGAATTTGGGTAATGGCCATATTCTACACTTCTATATATGACAAGGACTGGTAACTGTTTTTAGAGGTTAAAACTTGTGTTCACATGCATTATCTCATCTTAGTTCATCCTTACAACAACCTTTGTGTTTTCTCATTATTATCCCCACGTTGTCAACGAGGAATGATAAAATTGAGATAATGGGCTTTCCCCCCACCCAAAATATACTGTGTTGAACATTAGACATTGAGCTAAACCACTCCAAGGGTCACTAAGGAAAGAAGAAGAGAAGATGACTAGAAATCTCCCACTCCATTCGCAACAAGAATAACCCCACTTTAAGTTTCAAGCAATATTTATTGAGTGTCTACTCTATGGCAGACACTTTGTGGGATACTGAGGATAGAATTTTAACTAAGAATTGTGGGCCATTTCTTTTTTTTTTTTAATTTTTTTATTGTTATGTTAATCCCCATACATTACATCATTAGTTTTAGATATAGTGTTCCATGATTCGTTGTTTGTGCATAACACCCAGTGCTCCATGCAGAACGTGCCCTCCTCAATACCCATCACCAGGCTAACCCATCCTCCCAACCCCCTCCCCTCTAGAACCCTCAGTTTGTTTTTCAGAGTCCATCGTCTCTCATGGTTCTTCTCCCCCTCCGATTTCCCCCCCTTCATTCTTCCCCTCCTGCTACATTCTTCTTCTTTTTTTCTTTCTTAACATCTATTGCATTATTTGTTTCAGAGGTACAGATCTGAGATTCAACAGTCT